>NW_024755545.1:505000-873843 GCF_018991925.1 Homarus americanus
TGACAGGAAAAGCTAAGGAGAGGACGTTTTATACCAAGGATACCTCTCATCACCACTGACCTGCCATTTGAGTTCAAGCGACTTCAGTTCGGTTAAAGTGAGCTTTGCCATGACCATCTACAAAAGCCAGGGACAGTCCCTAAAGATGGTTGGCCTAAACCTGGTGTTTCCTTGCTTCTCTCATGGACAGTTCTATGTTGGATGCTCCAGAGTGGGAACTGGCAAAAATCTCTACCTTACTTGCTGCTAATGGCAAAACCAAAAATGTGGTCTACCTTAATGCACTACAGTGAGACAATGTGGAGCCTCCCGGAAGGTGGCGTCCTACCGTGGCCTAGCGAAAGAGCGCGATTCCGTGGTAAGGTGAGGTCCGCTTAACGCGGTCACTAATTCTAGTGTTGGGTGAGGTAAGGCTGCGGACCCCCCACTAGCGCGGGGCTTGGAGCAGTCGCACCGGTTGCCATACCCTCGGGACGGCTCTGCATAGCTGGATAATCATACTTGATTCTGAGTGACAACAAAGTAGTAGTAGTAGTAGTAGTAGGTGTGATTGTTTGTGGGGGCGTGTTATCGCGTGAATTGTGTCTGTCTTTCTGTATGGCAGAGAGAGAGAGAGAGAGAGAGAGAGAGAGAGAGAGAGAGAGAGAGAGGAGAATCAGGTGGTGACGTCAATCTTAGGTCAGTTGATGACGTTGCTTCCTCAAGCTCAGAAGATGATGTCATAGATTCAGGTGTGAAGATGACATCATAGATGCAGGTGTGAGGCACCAACTGTATACAGAGATAATGAAGAAAATAGATTAAGCGAGATAGTAGTGACAAGTGATGATGTTAGTAAACAAATAGACAAAGCCTAAAAAGTCACCAGGTCCAGATGAGATATTTGCCAGAGTTTTAAAGGAATATCATTAAAAAAAGTTGAAAAGAGCGATAATAGATATGTCAGACATGAACGCCCACTTGTGAAGCCATGTTGGGAATCATTGATCAGCTTGTGCTTCTCGAGATGATTTTGAATAGAGTTTGAAATTATTGCTTCCAGCAATTTGCCTAGAATTTATGTTAGACTGATTGGACGGTAGTTAGAGGATAGTGATCTATCTCCTTCTTGAAAATCGGTATCACATACTGTACGCTATCCCCGAGGATTCTGGTGCTACACCCGTTTTTAAAGACATGTTATACAAATTTGCTAAGGGCATACTAAGCTCTTCCTTATATTCATTTAATACTCCGGTAAATATCTCATCGGGACCTGGTGACTTATTAGGCTTTAGTTTGTCTATTTGCTTACTAACATCGTTACTAGTCACTACAATATCACTTAATTTATTTTATTTCACTATCTCTGTATAGAGTCGGTGCCTCGGGTATCATGTTTAAATTCTTGGTGGTGAAAACTGATGAAAATTATCTGTTCAGATTCTTGCTCATTTCTCCGTCGTTATCAGTTAGCTCGCCGGTGTCTGACTGTGTTGGTCCAATCTTGTCTCGTGTTTTAGTTTGATACATTTGAAAGAATCCCTTGGGGTTTGACTTCGCCTCTCTTGTTACCTTCAGTTATTATTCCTCTTTGTTTTTCTTATCTCGGTCTTGACCCTACTGGCCAATACCTTATAATAATCTCGGAGGTAGACTTCACCATGATTGATTCTACCGATAGCCTTCCTTCGTCCAGTCATGGTCTTTAAATATTATTTTTCCATTTAGGGTCATTGATATTTGATCTGAGTTTTCTGTATGGTATATTTTGCATTTGTGCATTAAGTAACTCAATATTTAAATTGTTATGAAACTCGTCAACCTCATATCTCTTAGTCAGGTCACCCTCGGCTGTCATGTTTGAGGTTATCGTGGTCAGGTCAGCTGGAAAGGTGTGGTCACCCTGTGTGGGTACATCATGTGAGGTCACGTAATTTACACCGTCTCGTTAGGTCATGTAGTTCACCCCCAAATGTAACACTCCTCTCAGCTGTCTTTTAGACCTATCAAAGTTTGCCTTACGGAAATCTGGGAGTTTAGTGGAATTTCCCTTGCTACTGACATTAAGTCAGTGGTCGCTGTTAGCTAGTTCGTTCCTTACCTCGACACTACTAAAGAGGTTTTCTCTGTTTGAAAGAACCAAATCTAGTATATTATTACCCTGGGTGGGTTCGGCTATATGTCAACATGAAAAAACAGCCTGAATTGTTTCAAGGAAATCCTTTGATTCTGAGTTACCCGTAAAGTCGGTCCAATCTATGTGTCTAATGTTAAAGTCGCCCACTATACAGACTTTGCTATGTCTGGATGCCCTGTGTATTTCATTTCAAATAAGTCGCTTTAACCCTATCAAGATTAGGAGGTCTATATATTACTCCTAGGATTATTTTTCCTCACCATCGGTTGATTCCATCCAAATTGTTTCTGTATTCAATTCAGTGTTTATTTCCTTATTGGTTTCACACTTTAGATCATCCCTGGCATAGATTGTTTCCACGCCTCTCATAATCTGGCTACTAGTATGAAATAATATATAACCTTTAATTTGGTATTCGACAAGTAACTCACGTGTTTGTGTATACGTTTATAATCATGCGCTCCTCAACATATATACATAGATATATATAATGAACATGTATATAAGAATATCCGTGTATGAATATTTCTATACAATCTAGCATAACTAATCAAGGTTATTTTAATTACAGGTAAATGATGCGTATAGAGTAGAGGCGTCCCAGACCTACAGGTACAGTAGATGTTAATTAACTCCTCATACCTGTTCTTATTTTACTCTCTTCTCAATACATTATTTTACATATTATTCCAGGTTATTTTTATTGTATAGTGGTACATGTTATTATTCGGTGTTGTAACTTAATTTTCTTATTGTGTATTAAAGGTTTCACAGCGTATTACATTTTATCAAAATTGCGTATTATTTAAGACTGCTCACCGCATAATTTCTAGTCAATCTGTCTACCTGTGTCTCTCTCTCTCTCTCTCTCTCTCTCTCTGACACACAACATTCTTGCGGTCTGCCACTCTCTCCAGGGTCAAGGGAAGGGGAGTAGTTGGGGAGGAGGGGAGGGGAAGGACTGTGTTTATATACTACATAAAGGCCAGAATTATGTGACCTGGCCGGTGAGGAACATTAAAGAGCTAACTTAAGAGTGTGTGTGTGTGTGTGTGTGTGTGTGTGTGTGTGTGTGTGTGTGTGTGTGTGTGTGTGTGTGTGTGTGTGTGTGTGTGTGCGTGCACCAAAGATTTAACTCAAATTTTTATGGCAGTACTTTGTTATCATAAAGGCTTTGGCGAGCTTTTGGGGAGGGGAAGAGGAGGGATAACAAGGGAAGGGGAAGAAGGGAGGAATGGAAGGAAGGGGGGAGATGGGCTGGACAAGGCCCTACCCCGCTGGGATGAAGTGAGGAAGGGGAGGAGGAAAGACACGCTCTCCCTCACCGTCCCTCTTGACACAGACTCGTAAAAGCATCAGAGGAGGTACAGTTCCACGCCACCTTAGAGTATCTGTTATTGTGCCTCGGCTGTGACCCCTGCCTGACCTGACCCCTCTCACCCCCCCCTTCCTCCAGCCCTAAAACTTCTTGATACTTGATGATCGGACACACACACACACACACACACACACACCACTTCTAATAACAAGATAGCCGACATATTAAGATTGTATCCACTTTTTGCACTCAGTAGCTATATCAGCTCCCATGTATAGAATTAAACACACACAATGTGCTTGAATACCTCTCACGCAAATGTGAATAAAGTGTGCGGCCAGACATACTGCCTCACACTCACGCAGTTGTGAATAAGTTACTTCTGTACAGGAACTAAACAAAGAATGTATTTGAAATGAACATTCAATGTCACAATATCCTGACCACTGGGGATTATTATACACCCCTTGTGAACTCTACTCTGTAATCCTTTTGTGCTACCGCTGGCAGGATGAGTATGGGGTGTACAATAAACTAGCAATACACACACACACACACACACACACACACACACACACACACACACACACACACACTCACACTGTTCTCTCGAAAATGTATGAAAAATAATAATTTATAGGTTAAAAGTTTCTCAGGTGTCAACACTTACAGGTGCGACACATCTTAAGTGTCGATGTGTCCAGGTACCCAACCTAACCTAACCCGACCCAGCTAGAAGACTTAAGATAAAAACACAAGATTAAAGGCCAAATATGTCATCAAAATTACACTGAGTCTTTACCTTACCTAAACACGTTCACTTTACATCCGTTAAGAGACAAAATAATATACTTTGTAAAACTCTTAGTGAGAGATAGAGATGAGATTAGAGAAGAGTCGGAGAGATAGAGACAAAGAGTGAAGTACAGAAACAAGAAGACGGACAAACTGAGCCCTACTTAACATCTACTTAACATCTACTTAATACTAGTAAATCATTCTCAAGAAGGTGTGTGATGAGAGACGGTGTTGTAACTTAGTGTGTGTGTGTGTACGTAGGTTCACACACAATAACATACACAAGTGTTGTTGCGTAATACAGGTGTTGTTGCGTATTATATGTTATTAAGCTGACGTGTTATTTAAGACTGCTCACCGGCTCATTTTATATGTGTGTACGACCTTGTTCCCTTCAGTTATCTATCTGTCTATTCGTCTGTCTGTCGGCCTTTTCATCTCTCTCTTTCACAACATTCTTGCGGTCTGCCACTCTCTCCAGGGGTCAGGGGTCAGGGAGGGAGTGGAGTGGATGGTGGTGGCAGGAGGGTGGGGATTAGGAGGTGCGGTGAGGAACATTAAAGAGCTAAGCCTATGTGTGTGTGTGTGTGTGTGTGTGTGTGTGTGTGTGTGTGTGAAAACAAAAACAAACTATGCAACCTCTTATGGTCGCTGCATGGAATGTTGAATTGAATTGAATTGAATTGGAAACAGTTTATTTGCCAGAAAAACACAGATACAGGATAATAATAATAATATTAACATGGCTGAGCCAGTTGAGAACCTGAGCTCTGTTGAAGGCACCGATATATACTGTACATTTATCTCAAAGTATTATGTAACATTTAGTATCATCTGGAATAGTACAATAGCATTGGTAATAAGAATATCTCATAATGTTACCACGGTTATCATCAATATTTAATTATTTTATTTAATTATATTTTGTTTAGTTTATTTTTATTTATATTATAAGTATATACATAAATTACAGTGGAATTGAAAAACATAAGTATAATGGGGAGCATAACCTGGTGTACAGTATTAAGGTTGAACAAGAGGACAGAGCTGTCAGGATTATGTCTAGTTGACAAATATATGTTTTGCAATGGTAATTTCTTTCTATTTGCATGATAATTTCCGATAAAACGGTTTTGATGGTTTTGATGATTTAAAGGAAGGAAGCGTAGTCTTTGCTCGATGGGTGGGGTAAGTTGTTCACACCTTCACAATCTGATAGGTCTGGGACTGAGGCACATGGAGGGTGGTCTTAGTAGCTCTGGGTGTCTTAAGTTGTATCTCTGGTTATTCCGAAACTGGAAATAATTATTGTCAAGCAACTGATTGATAGATTTGTAAACAAAGAGCAGAAGCAGTAGGTGTTAATATCTTTGAATTTTAACATTTTCAATTTAGCAAATTTTTTTCGTGTGATCTGTTTTTCAAGTAGGTCATTGTCCGTACAACTCTCTGGCACCTCACTTACTGCCCACCTCCTCACCATTGCCCGGCCACCTCACCTACTGCCCGGCCACCTCACCTACTGCCCTCTCTCATTGTCTAGCCACCCCCAACAGCTACACATTCAGCTCATTTCGCCGACAATAAACTACAGGCTGGCGTCCTTTCGCCTCCTCCACGATTTCAATTTTGGCCAAATCCTGTTGAATGGCAACCTGTTTTGGTGTCGAAGGAGAGGGAGGAAGTGTGTTGGTTCGACTCTCTCTTCATTTTCCTGTACAGAATTGTGAATAAAGTCGACAAAAGTGTTTACCTGAACTGAATAATTAAATTATTAAATACTTACAATCACAATGGGGGTCTTACCTGTAGATGGGAGTCTTACCTGTATATGGGGATCTCACCTGTAGATGGGGATCTCACCTGTAGATGGAGGCTTACTGTAGATGGGGATCTTACCAGTGATGGGATCTTACCAGTAGATGGGATCTTACCTGTAGATGGGATCTTACCTGTATGGGGGTCACTGCAGATGGTGGCCTTACCAGATGGGGATCTTACCAGTAGATGGGGATCTTACCAGTAGATGGGGATCTACCTAGATGGGGTTCACATAGGGTCTTACCTGTAGATGGGGATTTACTTGTAGATGGGGATCTTACCAGTAGATGGGGGATCTTACCTGTAGATGGGGGGTCTTACCTGTATATGGGGGTTCACTTGTATGGGTCTTACCTGTATATGGGGGCTCACCTATATGGGGTCTTACTGCATATGGTTCACTTGTAGATGGATTCACCGTAGATGATCTTACCTGAAGATGGGGATCTTACCTGATATGGGGTTTACCTGTAGATGGTGGCACCTGTAGATGGGGATCTTACCACAGATGGGATCTTACTGTAGATGGGGATCTTACCTGTAGATGGTGGCCTTACCTGTAGATGGATCTTACCAGTAGATGGGGATCTACCAGTAGATGGGGATCTTACCTGTAGATGGGGTCTTACCTGTATATGGGGTCTTACCTGTATATGGGGTCTTACCTGTAGATGGGGATTTACCAGTAGATGGGGGATCTTACCAGTAGATGGATCTTACCTATAGATGGGAGTCTTACCTGTAGATGGTGGCCTTACCTGTAGATGGTGGCCTTACCTGTATATGGGGCACCTGTATATGGGGGTCTTACCGGATGGGAGTCTTACCAGATGGGGATCTTACCAGTAGATGGGGATCTTACCAGTAGATGGGGATCTTACCTGTAGATGGGCTCACTGTAGATGGTGGCTACCTGTATATGGGGGTCTTACCTGTATATGGGGGTCTTACCTGTAGATGGCTTACCTGTAGATGGGGGACTTACCAGTAGATGGGGATCTTACCAGTAGATGGGGATCTACCTATAGATGGGAGTCTTACCTGTAGATGGTGGCCTTACCAGATGGTGGCCTTACCTATGGGGGTCTTACCTGTATATGGGGTTTACCTGTAGATGGTGGCTTACTCAGATGGGGATCTTACCAGTAGATGGGGATTCTACCTGTAGATGGTGGCCTTACCTGTAGATGGGGGTCTACCTGTAGATGGGTTCACCTGTAGATGGGGTCTTACCTGTAGATGGAGTCTTACCAGTAGATGGGGTCTTACCTGTAGATGGGAGTCTTACCTGTATAGATCTTACCAGTAGATGGGGATCTTACCAGTAGATGGGGATCTTACCTAGATGGTGGCCTACCTGTAGATGGGGATCTTACAGAGATGGGATCTTACCTGTAGATGGTGGCTCACCTGTAGATGTGGATTCACTGCAGATGGGGATTTACCTGTAGATGGTGGCCTACCTGTAGATGGGGGATCTTACCAGTAGATGGTGGTTTACCTGTAGATGGGAGATCTTACCAGTAGATGGGGAGTTCACCTGCAGATGGTGGCCTTACCCAGATGGGGATCTACCAGCAGATGGGGTTCATCTGCAGATGGGGATCCACCAGTAGATGGGGATCTTACCTGTAGATGGTGGCCTCACTTGTAGATGGATCTACCAGTAGATGGGGATCTTACCAGATGGGTGGCCTACCTGTAGATGGGGATCTTACCAGCAGATGGGGATCTTACCTGTAGATGGTGGCTTTACCTGTAGATGGGGATCTACCAGTAGATGGGGATCTTACCAGATGGTGGCCTTACCTGTAGATGGGGAGTCTACCCAGTAGATGGCTTACTCAGATGGAGTCTTACCTGTAGATGGGGTCTACCTGTAGATGGGAGTCTTACTTGTAGATGGATTTACCAGTAGATGGGGATCTTACCAGTAGATGGGGATTTACCTGCAGATGGTGGCCTCACCTGTAGATGGATCTTACCAGTAGATGGGATTCACCTGTAGATGGTGTTACTCAGATGTAGATCTACCAGCAGATGGGGATCTTACCTGTAGATGGGTGGCCTACCTGTAGATGGGGTCTTACCCAGATGGGAGTTCACTCAGATGGGGGTCTTACCTGTAGATGGGAGTCTTACAGTAGATGGGATTTACCTGTAGATGGTGGCCTTACCTGTAGATGGGGGATCTTACCAGTAGATGGATCTTACCAGATGGTCTACCTGTAGATGGGGTTCACCTGTAGATGGGGGTCTTACCAGATGGTTCACCAGGATGGAGTCTTACCTGTAGATGGTGGTCTTACCTGTAGATGGGGATCTTACCAGTAGATGGGGATCTTACCAGTAGATGGATTCACTTGAGATGGTGGCCTTACCTGTAGATGGGGATCTTAATGTGTAGATGGTGCCTTTACCTGTAGATGGGGATCTTACCAGTAGATGGGGATCTTACCTGTATATGGGGTCTTACCTGTATATGGGGGTCTTACCTGTAGATGGGGGCTACTTGTAGATGTTCACCTGTAGATGGGGTCTCCAGATGGGATCTTACCTGTAGATAGGTCTACCTGTAGATGGTGGCTCACCTGTAGATGGGGATCTTACCTGTAGATGGTGGCCTTACCTGTAGATGGGGGATCTTACCTAGATGGTGGCCTTACCTTGTAGATGGGATCTTACCTGCAGATGGTGGCTTTACCTGTAGATGGGGATCTTACCTGTAGATGGGGGTCTTACCTGTAGATGCAGGCTTTACTCAGATGGGGATCTTACCTGTAGATGGAGATCGATTTGTAGATGGGGGTCTACCTGTAGATGGGGGGTCTTACCTGCATATGGGGTCTTACCTGCAGATGGGGATCTTACCTGTAGATGGTGGCCTTACCTGTATATGGGGGTCTTACCTGTAGATGGGGATTTACTTGCAGATGGAGTCTTACCTGTAGATGGGAGTCTTACCTGTATATGGGGGTTCACCTGGGGATGGGGGATTTACCTGTAGATGGGAGTCTTACTGTAGATGGTGGTCTTACCTGTATATGGGGGTCTTACCTGTAGATGGGAGTTTACCTGTATATGGGGGTTTACTGTAGATGGTGGCCTTACCTGTATATGGGGGTTCACCTGTAGATGGGGATCTTACCAGATGGTGGCCTTACCTGTAGATGAGTCTTACCTGTATATGGGGGTCTTACCTGTAGATGGGGATCTTACCTGTAGATGGGAGTCTTACCTGTAGATGGGGTTCTACCTGTAGATGGGGGTCTTACCTGTATATGGGGGGTTTACTGTAGATGAGTCTTACCTGTATATGGGGTCTTCCTAGATAACTGTTCGAGTATTCATCGTGACGGGGTTAGAGGTTCCCAGGTATTGAACCCTTAAAATGGTTAGAAATTTCCATTGTAGGATCTCTTGTGTGCTGGTGGGGGTGAGGGGCAGGGATTCTACTAGATGGTGGAGGTTGGGTAAGGAGGTTGAGGGAGAGGTGGGGGGAGGGGTGGGGAGGTGGGGAGGAGGGGGTGTGGGGGAGAGTGGAAGGACCCACTGGATTTCACTTAAGATTTGGGTGTATATATATATATATATATATATATATATATATATATATATATATATATATATATATATATATATATATATATATATATATATATATATATATATATATATATATATATATATATATAGGCAATGGGGAGTTATTTTACTATGTGCACTTTAGTATGTGAGAGAGAGAGAGAGAGAGAGAGAGAGAGAGAGAGAGAGAGAAAGAGAGAGAGAGAGAGACCTAATTCATAGCCTATGCAAAAAAACACCATATTCTTTGTAGGCAGCCACAGACCTATACTTTTGTGTGCATTATATTATTTGACAGTTTCCGAAGTGAGGAATTTCTTTGCTTTAAAATATCTTGAGCATCGTCACAATGGAAGGTATTCATCCGGAGGGACTGAGTGAAAGGTCCTGCCTGTAGCCGCTCTCTCACAATAGGGCTCCCGATAGTTCTAAGAATGGACCAAAATTAAGATCACTTCTTCTTGAATCTCTAGCCTCGTCGGTCCTCCTCAAAAATCCCTTTCTAGGCCTTGGTTGGCGCCAGACAATCCTGGAGAGTAAATAGACACTCCCCCGAGGACTAGTGTTAGGCTTGACTCTAAGATGGTGTGGTGTGGTGTGGTGTGGTGTGGTGGGATACTACTACTACTATGGTCTCCAACCTCCCCTGTTAGTTACACCTTCTCCACCGTTTTATGACCTAACTATCCTAACACAAAAGTAACTAACCCAGTTGAGTTAGTTAAGCCAAAGATCTATGTGACATTTAGTAACTGTTGCCTCATA
This sequence comes from Homarus americanus, assembly GCF_018991925.1. Taxonomy (NCBI): domain Eukaryota; kingdom Metazoa; phylum Arthropoda; class Malacostraca; order Decapoda; family Nephropidae; genus Homarus; species Homarus americanus. The sequence continues at coordinate 515,407 of NW_024755545.1, forward strand.
GTCTGTGTCTGCGACTGTTGTTGGTTTAGGGCCGAAGATCTTGTTCCCCTGTGACACAGCACAGCAGACCTGAACAAAGAGAGGGATAGGCAACACCTCAACCAGGCCACGACGTAACTTCTGGGTTGCTGCTTCTGTTCTGATAAAACCTCAGCCAGTCTTGACAGATTTCTGTCAACATATGTGCTTTGGGAGACCTTACTTCATTATGCCTAATGCACGCTAAGTCCCACTTCTTACACACCATGGCGTTGTTGATGTCGTAGGATGAGCCACACACGCATTGGAAGGGCAAACCTTCTCCTGGCCAACCATACCTTAGATTCTTAGAAGAATGGCATCTGCAAATTCTTGTTTATTAAGGCTGAAGCCTTTTGTCCTTATCGGTAACGTTGTTAGCCAGTTCGAGGCGCCCACCTCCTGTGCTATAGCTGCTTTGTTTTTCCAAGTTCTCTGGCAATTGCTGCATCAGTTGTTGCAGTTTATCACTTGGGTATGCTGCCGTTCTGTCGTAATGGAACGTCGAATCTTGTTTAATTCGTTGGTATCCACCTGACTTGCTGCATTCTGAGCTATGTGCTCAGTGAGGGCTGCCGTGAGCTTGACAGAGTTCTGATGTTCGGTGGCAACAAGCTCCACTGGATTGGTCAATCCCATTCCTCCTAGTCTCGGTGGTAGTGCAAGGAGTGACCTTTCTGCTGGGGTTAAGGAAGGGTTTTTCACTAGTGTTGGGATAAAAGCGACATTGATAGCTTTTTCCAGAGGGTGGAGGAAGAGTCCGATATCAGGGATAGTGTGCATCAGGTAATTCCAGCGATGCTTGACTCCATGGGTGAATGCCGCCAAAGTCGCATGTGGCTCTGTGTTAGCAATATCAGACAGAGCTTGGATTTCTTTCACCCACTCATTAACCTTTCCCTTTACGTACTCGGTCTTGAAGTCCTTCGTGCCAATTACCGCACCTAGATGTCTTTGGCCGTCCTTTGTTATTTTGACCTCCCATCCGCCGAACACCTCAATTGCCCGGGGAATGACTTGCTGGCGTTTGGGTGGTACCCTATTTGTGGGCCTCGTGATGTTACCAGGTCCCACCACTTTTTGATGTCCTCCGCTTTTCCTGCTCCTGTTAGGTCATCAGCGTAAGCCACTTGCTTGACCTCGGTTGCTTCATATTTTATTGTATGTACATCAACTACCACTACTACCCCTGCCCGCTCGAGTGCGCGCCTGCAGACTCGGCAGAGCACACACACACACACACACGCACACACACACACACACACACACACACACACACACACAGGTCTCATCGTCGTCCTCATCTCCCTTTCTCACATCCTTCCCATATCTCTCTACGTGCCTTCAAGCCCTCGGCCTCCTCCCTGTTCCTTCTCTCACTTCCGCTCTTCTATCTACCTCTTCGTCTCTTCCTTCTATCTCTTTGTCTCCCTTTTCGCACTTCATCCCTTCCTTGTCCCTCTTCATCTCTACCTTCTCCCTCTTCCTCTCTTCCCTCTTTTTCTTCTCTTCCTTTTTACCTTTTTTCCATTTATTATTATTTGCTTTTTCTATTTTTTTTATTCTTGATTTTTGCCTCTTCTTATGTTAGGATTTTCTTCAGTTACCTAACCAAACCCAACCTTAACTAATCCAGTCTAACCAAACCTAACCTTAACTAATCCAGTCTAACCAAACCCAACCTTAACTAATCCAGTCTAACCAAACCTAACCTTAACTAATCCAGTCTAACCAAACCTAACCTTAACTAATCCAGTCTAACCAAACCTAACCTTAACTAATCCAGTCTAACCTAACCTAACCTAATCTACTGTAACCTAATTTAAACCAGCCTAACCTAACAAACTAACATGACCCAACCGAAACAAACTTAACATAACCTAAACTAACCTAACTTAACCCATCATAAACTAACCTAACTAAATCTAACCGGACTATTTGTGCTACCTAGTGAGAGAGAGAGAGAGAGAGAGAGAGAGAGAGAGAGAGAGAGAGAGAGAGAGAGAGAGAGAGAGATCGGCTCAGGTATGCCATTTGTTATCGGAGGGAAAATATAACAGCTTCCTGAAGGCTGCTTGACTCGCTGAACCCAGTGACGTAGCCAAACTCCAGACTTCCCCAGGTACCTCCACACTGCTTCAATTATCTCCAGCCAACCTCCAGAACTCCCTATCTACCTATAGACCTCCTGACCTACCCCCATGCCTCCACACTACTTCATCTACTTCCAGACCTTCCAGCTACCTCCAGACCGCCCCAGACAAATCCCAGATCATCTCAACTAACCTCCACTCCTCCATAACTACCTCCAGACCTCCCCAGTAATCTCCAGATCTCCTCACCTACCTCCAGATCTCCTCACCTACCTCCATACCACTTCATCTACCTGCAGACCACTCCTGCTACCTCCACACCTTCGTACCAACCTCCAGGTCTCCTCAGCTAACCTCCAGACCAACTCAGCTAGGGTTGTCATCACACTCAAGGGATTAATTCAAGAGATTAATTCATCGTACTCAAAAGTGTTAAGTCATCGCACTTAAGAGGTTAAATCATCGTGCTGAAGGCGTTAAGTAGGCTCTGCTACCATATGGCATCACAAAATTGTGACCAAGTCCCAGGTTGTTGATCTGACTTTCTGCCTCATTTACACACAATTGCAGGGTCTCAATTGTTTATCTTACTTTGACAACACAACACGACATATGCTGTACATCTTTTCTCACTCTTGATCTGTTTTATGACTTCTATTTCTGCATTATTTACTGTACGATGTTGGTTGACAATAATATTAAAGTGGGGCCTTCTCGGATGGGTCCCACTGGTCGGGAAGGTTGTGGACCCCAGGGCCGACCTGACCATCATCAAACTACTGGGGCCTCAACTGACGTCACCGCGGTTGCTGGAGGATCAGCTTTTTCACACTTCATTTTTCAAACATTCGCGGCCTGAGATCCAATTTTCCTTCCGTGTAGCGCCATTTATTAACCTCTTCCCCCGACCTCTTACTACTATCTGAACCTCCTGTCCAAGGTGGCTTCACCCAAACCTTTTCAAGTCTCCAACCACATCCTTTATACCTCTTTCCGTTCTAAGGGAGGTGTATGTGCCTATTGCAACACACGTACAGTGACCCGTACACCTACAGCTCGACTCACGGATCTTGAATCTTCTCTTCATTATGTCATCTCGCTAAAAATATCTCTACCAACAATGACTATTTTGCTTTGTTTCCTATACTTTTCTCCCAACTCTACCAACTATATGGGACCCTTTGACTACCTCACTTCTTGCCATGGGTCGTTGCTATCCACACATCACAACACCGAGATCCTCTACCTGGGGGATTTCAATGTACATCACAGAGAGTTGCTTGGCTCTGCAAGGGATGACCCAGGTGGAGCTGAGGTACTCTCTTTTTCCCTACGTAATGATTTGGAACAAATAACCAAACACCCTACACGCGTTCCTGATCGACACGATCAACTTGCTAACATTCTTGATCTTTGTTTTACCTCTAACCCCTCACACTATTCATACTCAATTTCTGCCTCCTTAGGGTCTTTTAATCACAATCTTATATTTATTAAAGTAATCTGGGTGCGACCACCTCCCCCACCCTCCTCTAAACGCCAACTGGCACTATCGGAGGGCACACTGGCAATCCTTGCGAGAATTCTTCTCCTACTTTCCCTGGGATAAATGTTGCTTCTCCACTCGGGACGCCTCGGTATGTGCTGACAGCATTGCTGGGGTTATACTGGGTGGTGTGAGTACATTTATCCCATCTTATACCAAAACTCTCCCCTTACAATCATGGTTTGATCGCTCCTGTTCTCTTGCCTGTAGGGAGAGAGATAGGGCGTATCAAGTTATGAAACTATCTCCTTCTCCGCTATTCTTCGTATGGCCAAGTGGAATTTTATTAAAGAAAAAAGGACCACTGACATGACAAACTCTTCTTCCAGTAAATCTTTCTGGTCCTTAGCCAAAAATATTTATAATAACTTCTGCATTCCCTCCTTTCTTCCTCTATTCCGACCTGATAACTCTATAGCCAACTCTCCCTCTGATAAATCCAATCTCTTTGGCACCTTATTCTCCTCTAATTCCACCTAATGTTGATTCCAACTTTACCCCCCCCCCCCTACTCCTTCAGGGAGTGTGCTGAAGTTCTGGCCCCTGTGCTTTCTCGTCTCTTTCGCCTTTGCCTCAAAACCCAAACTTTTCCTTCTTCTTGGAAGCATGCCTTGGTTCAGCTCATCCCGAAGAAGGGTGACCATTCTAATCCCAATAATTATCGCCCCATTGCCCTAACTTCATCCCTTTCAAGATTTTCGAAACTATCTTAAATTCTCATTTTCTCCGTCACGTTGAACGCCTTTCTCTTCTGTCGGATCACCAGTATGGCTCTCGCCAGGTGAGATCTACTGGTGATCTGCTCTCCTACTGCACACATCTTTGGTCACCTTCTCTTAGGGATTATGGGGAAACTTTCGTCGTGGCCCTCGACATCTCCAAAGCATTTGACAGGGTATGGCACAAGTCTTTGCTTTTAAATTTCCCTCTTATGGTTTCTCTCCCTCACTCTGTTCTCTCATTTCTAGCTTCTTTGAGAACCGATCCATGGCAGTTGTTGTCGAGAATCGATCTCTCGTTCTTTCTCTACCAATAGTGGTGTTCCACAGGGCTCTCTTCTTTCACCTACTCTCTTCCTTCTTTTTATTAATGATTTACTTCACATTACTATTAATTCTATCCATTCTTACGCTGATTATTCTACTCTTCACTCTTCTCATTTTTCTCTTCCCCCTAACTCTTAAACTAGATCTGTTTTTAGAAATGATATCGTTTCATCTATCAATGCGGATCTGTGCAGCATCTCCGAATGGGGAGGTAGAAATTTGGTCAACTTCAATACTAAGAAAACACAGTATTCACTAATTACACTTTCCAAAATAGAAGATCTTCCACTAATGACATTTTACGACACAACCAATTTTGCCAAATTCTAAAACATATGTTAGGCCACACCATTTCCTAAAATATGTCATGGAAGCCACACCAGTTAAAGCTGCTTCCATAAAGTTGGGAATGCCTGTACAGGTGCTGTAGCTACTTCACTCCTGAGCAGCTGCTTCAGGTTTATAGGGGATTAAAAAATACGTCCTAACTTGGAGTACTGCTCTCATATCTGAGGTGGCTCTTCTGTCCAACTTTTAGGTAGGGTGGAATCAAAGTGCATTTCGTCTTAAATCTCCTCTTGTCAGTAATTTCTCTTCCCTTTCCCTTCGCCGCAATATTGCTTCAATTTCCTTTACAGGTACTTTAACGGGCAATGTTCGGTGGATTTGGCATCCTGTGTACCGCCGGCAAGGCCGTGGGTTAGTAACACTCGCTTTGCCCGTGTAGATGTCAGTCACACTAGAATAACCCGTTATAGTAGTTATTTATTTCCTCACACAGCCAAACTGTGGAATGCTTTGCCTTCTTCTGTTTCTTTCTTCTTACAATCTGTCTCGTTCAAAAAAATTGTACTTCCGGCATCTTTGTGGTGTAGATTAACTTTTTTTTTTACTTCCTTTTTATCCCCCCCCCCCTCCACCCAGGCCCCGTTGAGGGTTAGTGACTTGTGCCGGGGATTACCCTCCCAATAACCACCCCCCAAAAAAGTCATCGCACTCAAGGGATTTATATATCTTAATTCAATATACTCAGGGGTTGACAACCTGCTAAAAATTATAATTCTGTGCTTCGTAAAATCCTCCCATTAGTATCTCTACTACCATTATCTCGCAGTGAACCATAACTTTTAATTTTGCCATTAATATCTCTACCATTATCTCCTCATCCCGAATGATAAGACCAGAAGTATACAATTTCGTCTCCTGTATTTAATTTCAACTAACCGTAAACATATTATTATTTGTATATAGTTACTCGTGTGTGTGTGTGTGTGTGTGTGTGTGTGTGTGTGTGTGTGTGTGTGTGTGTGTGTGTGTGTGTTCTCATCTCTCCTATATCATAATTATCGTATTATCTGTTACATGATCCCTTGATAATTTCGTATAATTATTTATCTTGATAATTCATGGTCATTCATCTGAGTTAATGGTGAAGGCTTAGTTCATGTGGGGCTCCTGTTTGATGCTACCATGATGTTGCTACCATGGTGATGTTACCATGATGATGCTGATACCATGGTGTTAATGTTGTTGTTACCATGATGATGTTGATGTTGCTACCATGATGATGTTGGTGTTGTTACCAAGATGTTGGTGTTGTTACCGTGATGATGTTACCATGATGTTGTTACCATGATGTTGGTGTTGTTACCATGATGATGTTACCATGGTGTTGTTGATGTTGCTACCATGGTGATGTTGTTACCATGATGATATTAATGTTGTTACCAAGCTGATGTTGGTGTTACCATAACGATGATGTTAGTACCATGAAGATGATGATGTTGCCATGATGATGTTACCATAATGATGTTGATTTTGTTACCATGATGATTTTGTTACCATATTGATGTTGATGTTATTACCATGATGTTGATGTCGCTACCATGATGATGTTGACGTCGCTATCATGATGTTGATGTATTTGTCATGATGTTAATACCGCTACTATACTATCGTCGTTACTATATTACCGTCACTACCATGATGTTACTGTCGCTACCATGATATTACCGTCACTACCAGATGTTACTGTCGCTATCATGATGCTACTGTCGCTACCATGATATTGCTGTTATTACCATGGTGTTACCGTTGCTACCATGATGTTATCGTCGCTACCATGATTATTAACAGCACCACTACCATGACAACCTTACCCCTGCCATAACATTTCTTGCCCCATGTATCTATTTACCATAATAGGAGCACCACAACAGGAGCACACAACAGGAGCACCACAACAGGAGCACTACAACAGAAGCACCACAAATGGAACACTGCAACAGGAACACTACAACATGAGCACCACAACAGAAGCACCACAAATGGAACACTACAACAGAAGCACCACAAATGGAACACTGCAACAGGAACACCACAGCATGAGCACCACAACAGAAGCACCACAAATGGAACACTACGACAGAAGCACCACAAATGGAACACTACGACAGAAGCACCACAAATGGAACACTGCTACAGGAGCACCACAACAGGAACACCATAATAGGAGCACAGCAGGAACACAAAAACAGGATCAAGTAACAGTATCCCCACCCAGGAACTCTGCAATAAGAACACCACAACAGGACCACCGTAACAGGAACACCACAACAGGAACACTACAACAGGAACACCACAACAGGATCACCGTAGCAGTAGCACCGTAACAGGAACATCACAACAGGATCACCACAACAGGATCACCGTAACAGTAGCACCACAACAGGAACACTACAACAGGAGCGACGTAACAGTAGCACCACAACAGGAACACTACAACATGATCACCGTAACAGTAGCACCACAACAGGAACACTACAACATGCCGTAACAGTAGCACCACAACAGGAACACTACAACATGATCACGTAACAGTAGCACCACAACAGGAACACTACAACATGATCACCGTAACAGTAGCACCACAACAGGAACACTACAACAGGAGCGCCGTAACAGTAGCACCACGACAGGAACACCGTAACAGTAGCACCACAACAGGAACACCACAACAGGAACACCATAATAGGAACACAACAGGAACACTAAAACAGGATCAAAGTAACAGTATCCCAACCCAGGAACTCTGCAATAAGAACACCACAACAGTAGCACCACAACAGGAACACCACAACAGTAGCACCACAACAGGAACACTACAACAGGAACACCACAACAGTAGCACCACAACAGTAGCACCACAACAGGAACACCACAACAGTAGCACCACAACAGGAACACTACAACAGGAACACCACAACAGTAGCACCACAACAGGAACACCACAACAGGAACACTACAACAGGAACACCACAACAGGAACACTACAACAGGAGCGCCGTAACAGGAGGAAGAGAGCGCGTCTTCAGTAGCTTGGGAAACTTGGTTATCTTAAAGGGACTGACCAGACGGCCTCCCTCCCTCCCTCCCTTCCTCCCTCCCTTCCTGACTTCCTTTCTCATTTCCTCCCTCTCTCTTCCCTTCACCTTCCCTCCCTGACTCCCTCATTTCCTCGCTCCCTCTTCCCTTCCTACCTACTCCCTTTCCCTCTCTTTCTTCATCCCTCCTTCCTTCCCTCCCTCTGTCCTCAATCAGTCCTTCTTCCTCCTTTTACCTTTTCCTCCCCCTTCCATTCCTTCCTCCCTCCCTTTCTCCCTACTTTCCCCATTCCTTCCCTTACTTCCTCTCCCTCACTCCCTCTTCGTCCTCCCCCTTCCATCACCTCCTCCATGACGAGATGTATCCAGTAAACATATGTACTGTACAAGTAACAAGATCACTAGATTACTAGACTACAGTTAGGATATATATATAATGTTACTAGCAGTACAGTATTGCCCTCAAGCAGATGTGAACAAAACTGAACTTAAAGTGTGTGGCTAGACATATGGCCACACATTCCAACACTAAGCCCGTGACTGAGAAGATAGAACCTTTTAGGGACAGGTCCAAGCACACTGTTTGTGAAATGGCACATCATTTTAAACCTGATGGCAAGGTAGCTGATGTGTTAAGATTGTCTCCAATTTTTTTTTGCACCTCGTAGCTAAGTCAATTCTGATGTACCGTAGCTAAAACAACTATCTGTGCAGGTGGGGAGGGGGGTCGATATGTTCCGAAATTTTACGTGTGACTAGTGACAGCCCTCATATACCAAAATTTATCGTCCATGGTCTCATATTGTTTCCCTCAAAGTATGCACAGATAGTTGTTTTATCTACTGTACACGCATAATTAAACACACAATGTACTTGAACGACTCTCGTGCAGATAAGAATCACAAAGAGTGCAGCCAAACATATGGTCTCACTCGGCAGTATGACACTCAAGCAGTTGTGAATAAGTCTGCCTCTATGTACAGGACCAACCAAACAATGTACTTGAAATACCGTGTAAGATTCAATGTCACAATATACCTGACCACTGGGGACAGTTACACACGCCCCTTGTGACCTCTACTCTGTAATCCTTTTGCGCTACCGCTCACTTGATGAGTGTGGAGTGCACAATAAACTAGCCTTTGTTTGTTGCAAATTTAAAAACAAAATTCAATTCCTCCACCTCCACCACCACCGCCTCTTTCTCGTCCTGCTCCTCCTCCACCACCCTCCACCACTACCTCTTCCATTACCTCTTCCACCTCCTTTACTTCCTATACTTCTTCCACCTCCTCCTTCACTCTTCTTCCTCCTCCTCCTCCTCTACCCTACCTCCTCCACCTCCTCTACCCTACCTCCTTCACCTCCTCTACCCTACCTCCTTTACTTCCTATACTTCTTCCACCTCCTCCTTCACTCTTCTTCTTCCTCCTCCTCCTCTACCCTACCTCCTCCACCTCCTCTACCCTACCTCCTTCACCTCCTCTACCCTACCTCCTTTACTTCCTATACTTCTTCCACCTCCTCCTTCACTCTTCTTCTTCCTCCTCCTCCTCTACCCTACCTCCTCCACCTCCTCTACCACCTACTTTACCTCCTCCAGCTCTTCCTCCTCTTCTGCTTCTTCTTCCTCCTCCTTCACTTCCTCGTTCGATACTTTGGAAAGATTTCATTAACAGCGTCGACTGAATCCTACCTTGGGTTGGTTAGGTTACGTTAGGTGTTTAGGTTAGGTTAAATTAGGTTTGGACTTAAGTTATATGAAGTTACATCTGATTTAGGATAGGATAGGTTAGGTTAAGTTAGGTTAGGTTAGGATAGGTTAGGGTAGGTTAGGATAGGTTAGGATAGGTTAGGTTAGGTTAGGTTAGGTTAGATAGATCTACAGTAAGTTAGAATAAACTAAGAGAAGTTGAAATAGATTAGATCAATATTCGGTTGTTAGTAATGTTTTAATATGAGGACGTTAGGTTAGTTAAAAAGCGCGTGTGTGCTGGCAGTACAGGTGTGTGACACATGCAATATACAGGTAGGTATTTATACCAGACTTCTCCTCCACAACACCTGCTGGTCAGGCTCCCGGGGGTCACCGTGGGGGCCATCGAGGTCGTCCTCCAACTGTGTGTCGAGTGTGAAAGTGCATGTAAGTGTTGAGAGGTGTATGAGAGTGAAACATTGCATGTTTATGGTGTATGTGGTGGAGTGTTGGAGGGGAGTGCGTAAGGTGTTGTCCGCGGCCCGGCAGCCCTGGTGGTGGTGGCCTGCTGGCGACGGATGGCAGCAGCAGCCGCGTCGGCAGTTCACCAGTCCGGTAACTGCAGCGGCGGCCCAGTGTGCCTCCAGCCCGTGTGAAGTGAGGACGCTCCTCACCCGCAAAATCCGCACTCGCCGCGTCCACACCCACAAGCTATGCCTACCCGCAGTCACGCCTGAGCCCCAGTCCTCGCTGTGGACACTGTAAGTGAAGGATGTGAGGCGAGGCTCAGGCCACCCGTGCTGCCACTTTGTGCTTGTGTGTAGTAGTGTGACCGCTGGCATGCTGGGAGAGCGGGCGGCATATTTGGCAAGGCAGGCGCCATGCTAGTGGGGCCTGGCAGGTATTCAGCGTGCATGTTGCCAGCTCCGGCACATAGCTCAAGATGGCCCCCTGGCGGCCGTACACCACCACCACCACCATCATCACCACCACCACCATCACCACCACCACCACCACCACAACGACCATCACCACCACCACAACCACCATCATCACCATCTTACTGGGTCCTGCGCCAAGTGACTTCCTCCTCCTTCCCTTCCCACCACCACCACCGTCACTGCCACACCGTAGGCCCTGCAACGGCCTTGGCTGAACCTTGCAACAACCAGCCGTGCACCAGCCGGCCCACGCACCCCACACACTCCCCACACACCCTCCCCACACCCCCACCACCTCCCACCACCCCCCCAACCCCACCCACCCCACCCACCCCACCAACCCCACCCCACCCCAACCAACCCCACCACCAACCCACACCCCTCCCACACCCCACACCCCCCACCCCAACACAACCTCCCCCACCACCCCCACACACCCTCTCACCCCAACACACACCCCACACAGACCCCACACAACCCCACACACCCCACCCCACACACCCCACACCTCCCACACACCCTCCACACACCCTCCCCACACCCTCCCACACACCCTCCCCACACACCCCCCACACACCCTCCCACACCCCACACCCCCACACACCCCACCCCACACCCCACACCCCACACACCCCACACCCCACACACCCCACACCCCACCCCACACACCCCACACCCCAACCCCCTCCCACACCCCACCACAACCCCACACCCCACACCCCCACACCCCACCCAGCCCCCCCACCCACACCTCCCACACACCTCCCACACACACACACTCTCCACACACTTCCCACACCCCACACACACCCCCCACACCCCACACACCCCACACCCCACACACACCCTCCCACACACACTCCCCCTCCCACACATCTCTTCCCACACACTCCCCCACACTCTCCCACACCCCCCCCACACACTCCCACACCCCCACACACACACCTCCACACCCCCACACACACCTCCCCCACACACACACACTCCCCCCACACACACACACACTCCCCATACACACACCTCACATACATTACCCACACATTTCTACACCCCTCCACATACTCCTAACACACTCCCCATACACACGCCCCCCACACACACATACTCCCCACATCTCTCATGCTCCCATCACACACACACACACCCCACACACACACCTGTTTTACATATTCTCATCTTGCCATCCACCTTCCCTCCCTCTCATCCACCTTCCCTTACCCTCATCCACTTCCCCTCCCTCTCATCTACCTTCCTTCACCCTCATCACCATCCCTCCCCCCCTCATCCACATTCATCCTCACTCACCCAGATTGAACCACGTCGAGTATATCTCAGTTGACGGGTGGGAAGTTTGTATTTTGCCTCGGCATGTCTGTAAATGTTCCTTCTCCTCCTCTTTCTTTCTTTTTCTTTCCTCTTCCCTCCCTCCATTCCTCTTCCTCTTCTTCCCTCCCTCCATGCCTCCTCCTTCTCTTCCATACACCTCTCCCCTTCCTCTTCCATAATTCCTCTTCCTCCTCTTTCCTCCCTCCCTCTCCCCATGCCTCTTCCCCCTCTTCCTTATTGCCTCTGCGGTGGAGGAGGGAGGGAGGGGGGTGTGGAGGGAGAGGGTGAGGGAGGAGGAGAGAGCGTGAGGGAGGGAGGGTGTTATCAGTTAGTTGTGGTGGCGAGGCAGGTGTAGGAGAGCCACCCGCATGTTCTTGTTGACGTTGTGAAGTGAACCTCCTCCTCCTCCTCTTCTTCTTCCTCTTCCTCCACCACTCCCGCTACCCCCACTACCATTACCCCCACTATCTTCATTACCCCCACTATCACCATTACCCCCTACTACCCCAACTACCACTACCTCCAAACCATCATCACGGGGAGGGCGTTGCCTTAAATCACTCTTTGAAAATATTTGATAAACATACAGAACATTTTACATATAGACGATACGTTACTGGCGAGTGTTACGGATTAGTGTTACTGGCGAGTGTTACGGATTAGTGTTACTGACTAGTATTACGGATTAAGTGTCTGGCGAGTGTTACGGATTAGTGTTACTGGCGAGTGTTGATTAGTGTTACTGGCGAGTGTTACGGATTAGTGTTACTGGCGAGTGTTACTGGCGAATGTTACTGATTAGTGTTACGGATTAGTGTTACTGGCGAGTGTTACAGATTAGTGTTACTGGCGAGTGTTACGGATTAGTGTTACTGGCGAGTGTTACGGATTAGTGTTACTGGCGAGTATTGATGGTGTTACTGGCGAGTATTACGGATTGGTGTTACTGACTAGTATTACGGATTAGTGTTACTGGCGAGTATTACGGATTAGTGTTACTGGCGAGTGTTACGGATTAGTGTTACTGGCGAGTGTTACGGTGATTAGGTGTTACTGGCGAGTGTTACGGATTAGTGTTACTGGTGAGTGTTACGGATTAGTGTTACTGGCGAGTGTTAGGATTAGTGTACTGGCGAGTGTTACGGATTGGTGTTACTGACTAGTATTACGGATTAGTGTTACTGGCGAGTATTACGGATTAGTGTTACTGGAGTGTTGAGTGTTACGGATTAGTGTTACTGGCGAGTATTACGGATTAGTGTTACTGGGAGTGTTACGGATTAGTGTTACTGGGAGTATTACGGATTAGTGTTACTGACTAGTATACGGATTAGTGTTACTGGCGAGGTGGTGTTTACGGATTAGTGTTACTGGCGAGTATTACGGATTAGTGTTACTAGGAGTATTACGGATTAGTGTTACTGGCGAGTGTTACGGATTAGTGTATTGGCGAGTGTTACGGATTAGTGTTACTGGCGAGTGTTACGGATTAGTGTTACTGGCGAGTATTACGGATTAGTGTTACTGGCGAATGTTACTGATTAGTTATTATGAGTGTTACGGCTTAGTGTTACTGGCGAGTGTTACGTATTAGTGTTATTGGGAGGTTACGGCTTAGTGTTACTGGCGAGTGTTACGTATTAGTGTTATGATTATTACGGATTAGTGTTACTGGCGAGTGTTGATTAGTGTTATTGGCGAGTATTACGGATTAGTGTTACTGGCGAGTGTTACGTATTAGTGTTACTGGCGAGTGTTGTTGAAGAGCTACATGGAGAGGAGGGGTGATGGTGGTGTGTGTGTTGAGGGAGGATGGTGTGTTGGTGTGTGTTTGTGAGGGAGGATGGTGGTGGTGTGTGTTGTGAGGGAGGATGGTGTTGGTGTGTGTTGAGGGGAGGAGGATGGTGGTGTTGTGTGTTGTGAGGGGAGGATGGTGTTGGTGTGTGTTGTGAGGAGGAGGATGGTGGTGGTGTGTGTTGTGAGGGAGGAGGATGGTGGGTGTGTTGTGGAGGGGAGGATGGTGTTGGCGTGTGTTGGGGAGGGGAAGGAGGAAGGGGGGAATGTGTCCTGAGGTGTTTCATGTCATTGTTGTGGCCTTGTTTTCCATAAACCACAGCGGCACCGTCAATTGGGTCTGTAGTTCCGCCAGCCTCTGTGTGTGTGTGTGTGTGTGTGTGTGTGTGTGTGTGTGTGTGTGTGTGTGTGTGTGTGTGTGTGTGTGTGTGTGTGTGTGTGTGTGTGTGTGTGTGTGTGTGTGTGTGTGTGTTTTTCTTTTTTATGATCTTGAGGGACAGTAAGGTCATTAGTGTTGGCTCGGGTCTTTTACTTCGTCTAGGTTGAAAAGGAAATAAGTTTATTGTTACGTGAAGATTAGGCACCCCAGCTTATTTAGCATGTTGATTAGGCACCCCAGCTTATTTAGCATGTTGATTAGGCACCCCAGCTTATTTAGCATGTTGATTAGGCACCCCAGCTTATTTAACATGTTGATTAGGCACCCCAGCTTATTTAACATGTTGATTAGGCACCCCAGCTTATTTAACATGTTAATTAGGCACCCCAGCTTATTTCACCTAATGATTAATCAAATCACCCAACACTAATTTAACCTAACCTAACCTAACCTAACCTAACCTAACCTAACCCCATCAGATAACGTAAGGGTTTTTAATCGTCTAGTAACATTAGGTGGGGCTAAACTTCACGTGATCCAAAGAATATAGGAATCGCTTTTTGGTAACTTTCTGCAGGTTATGTTAGTATGAGGTCCGTGGGGGCCCCATCAACACATTATGGAAGCTGTTCCTCGTTCATGGTAGCAACTTTGGCAAGTGTATGAGTGTTACAATGTTATGATAACGACTTGGTGTTTCCATATCTGTGAGACTTATCTGAGATCTGACCTGTCACCAGTCCACACACACACACACACACACACACACACACACACACACAGTCCTCTATTTTAAAACATCATCGTGAATCGTGTTTTCTTTTTTTTTCTCCATGAGTGATGTTAGTAATTTTCAATCTTAAAAAAAAAAAAAAACACCAGCTCTGACCCACACCAACAAGTTTATGCTGGTGAACGGCTCTGTGTGTGTGTGTGTGTGTGTGTGTGTGTGTGTGTGTGTGTGTGTGTGTGTGTGTGTGTGTGAGGATGGTAAGACACCATTGTAAGAGGTCACTGACTCAAGTGGGTGCAGAGAGGGAGAGAGTGAAGGGGGTTCTACCACACCGCCCCATACAAGACAGAATCGAGTAACACACACACACACACACACACACACCACACACACACAAACATTCTCTTTGTGTGTTGTAATACGTTTGAGGAGTGATATTGTAAGTGATGGTGGTGATGGTGACGATGATGGTGACGGTGATGGTGGTGATGGTGGTGATGGTGACGATGGTGGTGATGGTGACGATGGTGGTGGTGATGGTGGTGGTGATGGTGACGGTACATGGTGACGGTACGAGGTGATGGTACGATGATGATGGCAGTGATTGTGACGATGATAATGGGTATGGTGACGATGATGGTGGTGATGGTGACGTTACGAGGTGATGGTGACGACGATGATGGTGGTAATGGTGATGATGGTAGTGATGGTGACGATGATAGTGGTAATGGTGACGATACGTGGTGATGGTGACGATGGTGGTGATAGTAACGATTATGGTGGAGATTGTCATGATGGTGATGATGATGGCAATAATGATGATGGTGATAATGATAGTGGTGATGATGGTAATGACAATGTTGGTAATACTGATATTAATGATGGTGACGATAGTGATAATGGGTATGGTGACGATGATGGTGGTGATGGTGATGATCATGATGGTGATAATGATGATGATGCATGAAAAATATTAATTGTTTTACCCATTTAAGTTGTCTGTACTCACCTGTCTATAATTACCTGTCTGTACATATCTGTTTACTCACCTGTCTGTACTCACCTGCGGAATGTGAGCAAAACATTTACTGTTCGTACCGTCAAACACATAAGTTGATACAACCTTGTGTGTGTGTGTGTGTGTGTGTGTGTTTGTGTGTGTGTGTGTGTGTGTGTGTGTGTGTGTGTGTGTGTGTGTGTGTGTGTCACGTTAACATTACATCCCTGACGACACCTACTCCTTACCTAACCTAACCTAACCTAACCTAACCTAACCTACATTCCTATTAGTATTATTGTTGATTGCATTATCTAATGGTGTTGTCCTAAAAATCCCTTAATGGCTTTCTTGAAACCCTGTAGTGGCACTCTTAGAACCCCTTAATGGCACTCTTGAAGCCCTTAAAAGCCCGGCTTGAAACCCTGTAGTGGCACTCTTAGAACCCCTTAATGGCACTCTTGAAGCCCCTTAATGGCACTCTTGAAGCCCCTTAATGGCAATCTTGAAGCCCCTTAATGGCACTCTTGAAGCCCCTTAATGGCACTCTTGAAGCCCCTTAATGGCACTCTGTAAACCCCTTAGTGACACTCTTGAAGCCCCTTAATGGCACTCTTGAAGCCCCTTAATGGCACTCTATAAACCCCTTAGTGACACTCTTGAAGCCCCTTAATGGCACTCTGTAAACCCCTTAGTGGCACTCTGTTTGTTTGTTTACGCCGTTATGCCATTAATTTATGTGTTTGTTTGTTTGTTTAAAGGATTGTTGAGTCTTATCTGTGCTGTGTATTTGTTTATTTACTTATGGTGTTTATTTGTATTCTTTTTGTAGTTATTTTTTTAGATCGTACTCAAGCTGTTAAGTCATTATACGCTTGGGGTTAAATAATCGTACTCAAGCTGTTAAGTCATTATACGCTTGGGGTTAAATACTCAGTGTTAAATTATCATACTGTAATAAAAGTGTATAATGTCCTTTATTTTAGTTTTTATTTCTATTTATTTACTTATTTCTTCTTTTGATCTATTTAGTTACAATTTATTTACAATGCCCTATTCTCCTAGCTGGTTAAATGAGTGTCACGTGAATTATATACAATACATTTCATGAAACAGATAAAACCTTAAATGCGCTTACTGATTATTGTTACTCCACTCGCCATCGACGTCCATCATGTTGACTGACACAAGCACCAACCTAGACTGTCCCTTAAACAAAGGCGGCCTATGGGACGCCACATGCTAATGACGTCACGTCTCACAGGTTATCCTTATTGGTTCAGGCCTAAGGCACTCACACTGTCATTGCTCAGTTTGAGTGGGAACAATATATAATTTATTTTAAAATCATGGCACTGTTACAATGCTCAGGGTGTTAAATAAGAATACTGTATAAGAACATAAGAATGGAGGAAACTGCAGCGGGCCTATTGGCCCATACTGAGCAGTCCCGTTTACACCCAACCCTTATCGGTCATATATCCGTCCAACCTATGTTTGAAGCTAGCCAGCGTATTCGAGTTAATGATGATATTTAGTAACTTGTTTCACTCATCCACTACTCTATTTCCAAACCAGTGTTTACCTATATCGCGCCTAAATCTAAATTTCTCTAATTTAAAACCATTGCGGCGAGTTCGCTCCTGGTTGGATAGTTTGAGTACCTGTGTTATATCACCTTTGTTCAGCCCTGACTTCCATTTATAAGCCTCGATCATATCGCCCCTCACTCTACGTCTCTCGAGGGAGTGCAAATTAAGATGCTTTAACATGTCTCTGTACACAAGGTTCCTAATGCCCGGAAATAGTCTTTTTATTCTACTCTGAATTCTTTCTTGGGATTCTATATCCATTCTGAACCGTGTAATCCAAGTGAGGTCTAACAAGCACAAGATATTGATTTAGGGTAACCTCGTTAGTCTTGTAACTAATACTCCTTTGTATGAACCCAAGTACTTTGTTAGCCTTGTTGAGAGCATATACACATTGTTGCTTTGGTTTAAGATTCCTACTTATCATTACTCCTAAAACTTTCTCACAGTCGGATTTATCTAAAACAACGTTGTTTATCTGATATCTGGTTTCTCTGTTTACATCTCCTAGACTAAGCACTTTACATTTGTCCACATTAAATTTCATCTGCCATTTTTTAGACCATTCGAAATTTGTTAGACATTCATGTAGTTTTGCGGAGTCCTCGTCAGATTTAATTACACGCCCTATTTTAGTGTCATCAGCAAATTTACTTATGTTGATGTCTACGCCTATATCTATGTCGTTTATGTATATAATAAATAACAATGGTCCAGGTACTGAGCCTTGAGGTACTCCACTAGTGACGTTACCCCAATTGGATTTAATGCCGTTAATGTTTACTCGCTGTTTCCTGTCTTGTAACCACGCCCTAATCCATTTTAGAATATCTCCTCCAATTCCTCGAGCCTCTACTTTTCGTATTAGTCTTTCGTGGGGGCCTCTGTCGAAGGCTTAATTACTCGTACTCAAAGGGTTAAATAATCGTAGTCAAGGGGTTAAATCATTGTACTGTGGGGGTTAAATAATCGTACTCAAAGGGTTAAATTATCGTACTCAAGGTGTTAAATCAGGGGAATTAACCTGTTTACAGTGATAATATAAACAATAATATAATGACCGTGTCTTTGTAAATACTCCGGAAGTAAACAACAAAACATGAGAACCGTAAACATAATAAATAGTTACCGGAGGCGGCGTGTTGTTTGTCGTAAGTGATGATGTCACCCCTCCGTCACCCCCTTACGTCACCCTACGTCACAGTCTTAGGTGACGAGACAAGCTGGTGGTTGACATTGTTTGTTGACGCCGAAAAGTAAAGAAATAATGAGTTACGTGTATATATATATATATGACCTTATTAGGGGTTTTTGTTATAAGACATCACCTCTTAACTTAGATTCTTTATTTCAGATTCACGTACGATTGTTTTTGTTGTTTAAAGGAGATTAATGGTTGTTCTTGTTGACAGTCTTACTTTGTACTTGTTGAGAGAGACTGTACTGTCGGTGTGCCAGGTCTATTAGTGCTCACAACCACACCTGACTTTTAGATTTAGTTAGTTTGGGTTGGGTTAGTTTAGCTTGGGTTAGGTCTAGGTTGGGTTACGTTAATTTGCCTTGGGTTAGGTTGGGCTGGGCTTAGTTGGGATGGGTTAGTTTGGCTCGCGTTAGGCTAGGTTGGGTTAGATTAGGTTAAGGCCTGTTAGGACTGCGACCTATTAGAATTGGGTCATGTTCGAACTGGGTGCCTTTTAGGATTAGGAACTGTTAAAACTGGGGCTTGTTGGGACTGGGGCTAATGTACCCAGGTGGTGCCTCTTGTCACCTGCCTCACGTGTAGGTGGTCCAGGTGTTGGGGGGCGGGGGGTAGACCAGGTGTGGTTCAGTGTGACTAATACAACCAACTTGGCTTATCTCTGACTGTTGGTGATTTGTGCCAATGAGGCGTTGAGGCATATTTTGTGCGCTGTGTGTGTGTGTGTGTGTGTGTGTGTGTGTGTGTGTGTGTGTGTGTGTGTGTGTGTGTGTGTGTGTGTGTGTGTGTGTGTGTCATGCTGTGGAGGTGTGTGTGTGTGTATTGTGTCAAGCTGTGTGGAGGTGTGTGTGTCATGCTGTGTGGAGTGTGTGTGTGTCATGCTGTGTGTGTGTGTGTGTACTGTGTCATGCTGTGTGGAGGTGTGTGTGTGTGTGTGTATTGTGTCAAGCTGTGTGGAGGTGTGTGTGTATTGTGTCAAGCTGTTTGAGATGTGTGTGTGTGTGTGTGTAGTGCTGTGTGGAGGTGTGTGTGTGTGTACTGTGTCATGCTGTGTGTGTGTGTGCGTGTACTGTGTCATGCTGTGTGGAGTGTGTGTGCGTGTACTGTGTCAAGCTGTGTGGAGGTGTGTGTGTGCGTGTACTGTGTCATGCTGTGTGGAGGTGTGTGTGCGTGTACTGTGTCAAGCTGTGTGGAGATGTGTGTGTGTGCGTGTACTGTGTCAAGCTGTGTGGAGGTGTGTGTGTGCGTGTACTGTGTCATGCTGTGTGGAGGTGTGTGTGTGCGTGTACTGTGTCATGCTGTGTGGAGGTGTGTGCATGCTGTGTCATGCTGTTTGGTACTATATATACACTCAATATATGTGTTATTCTGTGTGTTATGTGTAGTTTGTAAGGTGTGTTATGTAATGGCCGTAACTTACTTCTCTCTCTCTCTTTCTCTTGCAGGTAAGACAGTTCGCCTGTGAGGGGACGTTACAGGAAGTGTGATAAAGGTGGAGAAAGTCACCCCTCATCCAGCGTGTGAAAAAAAAGAAAAGAAAAAATCAAATAGCCAACTGGGAAAACGTGTGATGGTGAGGAGGTGGCTGAGGCGTGGAGTGTACCCGAGAGTTAGTTACCGTGGTGTTCAGGTAGGAAGCCGTCGCCGTCGTTGTATGGAAGCGGCGTATAGTGTGTCGTGGCCGTCGTGGATTCTCGGGAGGTAGTCCTGGGTAGCGTGGATGGTGAGGCGGTGTTGCTGCTGGAGGAAGGGCGCTCACGGCAGGTTCTCGGTGTTGTTGTTCTTCAGCGTCGCCTACAGCAGTGGTGATGCTTTCCTTGGGCTTAATGACTCCCCAGAGTGTCTTGCCCACCACCACCACTACCATCACCACCTCCATTACCTCCACCACCAACCCTACCACTACACCTCCCATTACCATCATCACCACCGCCGCCGTCACCACTGCTTCTCCTTCTATCCTCACCTCTTACACTGCCGCCTTGTCCCTCACCTCTCCTCCCTCACCGTGTGTTGTCCGCAGCCTCGCTACCAACACCCCTCATACCAGCTGCCGCCCAGCCCTCACGCCCGCCACCACACGCGCCCACACCTGCAGGGGGTCAGCGGCACCACTACGGCAGGTCACATTACCCATCGCGTTAGTCGTGCAGGGCCAAAAGTCTTGAGAGCTGGTCGTCGAGTGTTCAAGCTTACTTAGATAAACTTTCACCAAGATCGTTTTGGCGTTTAAAATAATAATAATAATAATAAAAAACATTGCCTATTAGCTGCTAAGGTGTGTGTAAATATATTACTTGCTAACTCAGTATAATTATCGCTGCTAACTTTTATCTACTAGAGACGAGGTAAATATCTAGTTTTCTACTGCAGATGTTTCGTACATGTATTCGAATGTGATGACCAAGTGCCCCTCTCAGAAGTGCCTCTCTATAACTGTTGTGTAGTAACCTGACCTGGTAGTGAGTGAGTACAGTAGGAAGCTCCCTGCCGACAACCTTCACTCAAGGACTTAAGACACGCGTTCATTATGATCTCTGAAGAACTCGTGTTGAAGGAGGAGACCTGAAGGAATAGATGGATGACGTTCCAGGATACTGTGCTTTAAGAGAACTCACCAAGACGATCTTATATACGTGATCACACAAACACACGGACACAAACACACAAACACAAGCACACAAACATACCAACCGACTAAACACCTCGTGAGTTGTGTTCGTCCTTCAGTTGCTGTGTTAATCTCCGGTTCAGTGTTGCATCACCAAGACAACAAAATCCCTCCACACAACCACCTCGTGTCCACACCCAAACAGTGAGTAACATAAGCAATGACGACAAGGTGATTTTTTTTTTTACTACGTTAGAAAAAAAATCCTCTCTTGAAGGCCATCAGCCATCTTAGGTGTCGCAGACTTCGTATAGTAACCTGTCTGTGATTAAAGAAAAGGTGACACCGATAAATGAACACTTAACAACACCACCATACTAGCTAGATTATCCAAAGTGTAGCGGCTGAGGTAGAGTGTTCCTTAACCCACTAGAAGGTGACGACGAAGGCAACTCCTAACCCAAAGTTTAAACAGTTTAATTCAAGGTGTTTATATGGACTAGGGTATAACGACCTAGATAAAGTAAACGTGAAGGAACACCGAAGAGAAGAAGAATAAGAAAAGTTGGCATAAATAAAAAAGAAAAGAAAAGATAAAATAAGGAGATAAAAGTGACGTAGGAATTATCAGAGAAGAGAGAGAGAGATAGAGAGCTAGCAAGTTATTAACGAAGTGGGAAATGGAATATAGAGAATAAAACAAAGGGCTGACGAACAACA
Organism: Homarus americanus; assembly: GCF_018991925.1. Taxonomy (NCBI): domain Eukaryota; kingdom Metazoa; phylum Arthropoda; class Malacostraca; order Decapoda; family Nephropidae; genus Homarus; species Homarus americanus. Next base: position 537,480 of record NW_024755545.1, read on the forward strand.
GGTAGATAATTTAATAAAAAGTAGTAGGCATAGTAAGTGAGGAGGAAAGTGATTAAGAAAAAGGCATAGAAAGCGAAAGAAAAAAAAAGGCGTAGAGGAAGAGAGTAAGAAAAGTTAGAAAAGGAAAGAAAATAAAATTGACAGAGTAAGGCAGTGTGTTGCTAATAGTGAAGGGATGATCATAGTGTGTACCGACGCCTGGACGTGGGAAATATTTTACTGCAAGTTCACCTGTGACACCACCTGCAGCGCCCCCCCCCCCTCATCATGGCTTGTTCCTACAGGTGAGTGTTTGATGATGCCTCCTACTACGGGTGGATATTTGACGCCACCTGCTCCTACCACAACCACCATCTTTTAGTGTGGTAGGTTGTGGTAGTTGATTTAAGTAATATGTATGAGTTAATTTTACTGAACTCCAGTTTGGATTTTTTTTCGCTCTTTCAGTGAGTGAGTGAGTGAGTGAGTGAGTCAGCCAGTGAGTCAGTGAGTGAGTCAGTGAGTGAGTGAGTGAGTGAGTGAGTCAGTAACAGTAGCTTAGGACAACACATGTTACTTACACTCTCTCCTCAGCCCTCACCCATTCCCCTCACCTCCAGCTCACCCGCAACTCCTCACGCCTACCTTCCCCTCACTCCACGTTCCCACCCAGACCAACCTCTCACCTTTCATACCACCCCCAGCACTCGTCCCTACACCTCCCTTTCCCTCACCCCACACCCCTCACACCGTACCCCTCACCTTAGCTACCTTTCTCTCACTTCATAAATAAATTTAACACATTCTGGGGACGAGTGAGGGGAAACACATGCCATCTCACCTGTCGTTACTCACCTGGTCAGAGATTACAAAATGGCGTCATATTACACAAAGGCTCTTCGTGTTGGGTCGTGTCCCGAGGCGTCGACAGGGATCTGCCCTCCTCTCCCCCATCAACGACAAGGAGGAGAAGATGCTTTGGCTGCGTATGAATAGCCAATCAGTGAGAGTCCTTACATTACGTCATTATCTATCCCCCCTCCCAGCATGTACCTCAACCACCTACCACTACTACCACCATCACTACCACTACTCCCACCATCACTACTACCACCACCATCACTACTACTGTTATTACCACTACTTTTTTTCTAACGTAGCCTCCAGCCTCCCCCAATAGCCACACGTTCGCCGCCATTTTATTGCCTTAAAATTAAATATCCTAATACAAAATTAGCTACATAGCAATGTTGAGTCAGTAAGCCACAGATCTATGCGGCATTCAGTGACTGTTGCCTCATAGTCAATATCTGCGACTGTTGTTTGCTCTGGAGCCGAAGATCTCGTTCCTCTGAGGCAAAGCAACACAGACCTAAGCAGAGAGAAGGACAGTCGACATCTCAACCAGGCTGCAACGTGGCTTCTGGGTTGCTGCTTCTGCTCAGACAGCACCTCGGCTAGTCGGCTAGTCTTGCGTAGAAGCGTCTTGCACTTGGTCACATCCCGTTAGAGGTTGTGAACACCAGAGGAGTGAAGCTGCCCTGATCCACATTCTGAATTCTCTCGCCATACGTCCTAATCTTGTCGTTCTCGTTCCTCTTGTGTGCATCCTCAAGAGTCAAATTACGGTTACATGCGACCATGGGGTCGAATATCCTGACATCAAAGAAGGCTCGCTGTCCCTGCGTCCAGAATCCTCGAGTGCTGACGTCCACACGGGCTTCGTTAGATGTGTTGGAAGTCTTGTGGTGGAGGTTCTCACCTTCCAATGGAAGGAGGGTTGGTTTCACCGTGATGTCGTGGCAGATTTTCTTCAGTAAATATGCTGTGAGATCCCTTACTTCGTTATGCCTCATGCATTCGAAGCCCCCTCTCTTAAACACCATAGCGTGGTCAATTTCGTAGGATGAACCTCACACGCATTGGGAGGGCAAACCATCTAATGGCCAACCGTACCTTAGAGCAATGGCTTCTGTGAATTCTTGTTTATTGAAGCCCGTTTGCCCTTAAATGCTTCTACTACTACCACTCCTTTTTGCACATTACTCCCACTACTTTTCAGTTTATTTTGAACGGTTCAAAACTAAACAATTAAGTATCATTCGAATCAGTTTCATAAAAGGGATATAATTGAAACAATACTCGAGACACGCTTCATAACAGGTAGACAAAGTGTGTCTGTACAGACCTTTTATAAAAATATGTGAGTCAATAGGGAAAATATTATTAACACTGATAATATTACAATATATATACGGTAACATTATCGAAAACGGAATGTCGTACTGCTAGAAGACTGTTTGAGAGCTTTATGGGTTCAAATACCGTAAGACACCCATATTAATTCCTACTGTTGGCATGTCCTGGATAATTTAATATGACTATGCATTTTAGTGATCTGTCGGTGTAATATCTGCAAGTCTGTCGAAATAATCTGATGAAAATGTCGATTTATAATGAGATGGTTTCAAAGGTTATGACATGGTGGTATAATACAAAATTTTGTCTGTATATATTGAATTTCCGAGGGAGTACAGGGCAAAAGGGCTACTACATATAATACGTGGCCACATCGTCAATATCTGCGACTGTTGTTTGCCTTGGGGCCGAAGATCTCGTTTCTCTGAGGCAAAGCAATGCAGACCTAAGCAGAGAAAAGAACAGTCGATATCTCAACCAAGCTCCAACGTAACTTCGGGGCTGCTGCTACTGTTAGGTCGTGCGTACTATTACTACCTAATACCTTGAGTCAGTTAAGCATGAGAGAGAGAGAGAGGTCTTCTGCTTAGCAACTCCTGGAAGGAAAGAAGGCGGAAGGAAGAAGAGAAGGAGGAAGATACAATCTCAATATGTCGGCTATCTTGCCATTAGAGGTAAAGTGTTGTGCCATTTCACACACAGTGTGCTTGGACCTGTCCCTAAAAGGTTCTATCTTCACACAGTTAAGGACGTAGTGTTGGAGTGTGTGGCCATATGTGGCTCCACACTTTACATTTAGTCTTGTGAGTATGGCAACTAATTCAGTTTGTAGAGTGGATGCCCAGTTGTTAATTCTAACTCCTTTCTCAATTGTATTACCGTCAGGTTGAGTCACAACGATAGCACTTCCAGCCCTCCCACAGGCGGTGTTAAGAGATCCATCAGTGTAGATGGTCTGTGTGATGTTATCATCAGTCTGTAGAGTGTGTATGTGTTCAAGAGCTTTGTATAATTAATCTTTTAGGCGGATATGTCTGTATTATGATATCGAAGGGAACTGTCCGCCAGGGTGGAAACAATAAGGCCGAGGTTCTTACAGGCTGCGTGTACATGGTTCAGGGTAGTTTGCATTTTACGATGAGTTTTAGTATGCAAAGAATATCATCAGCATAGCTGATTGTGATATTGCTGGGGTTGTCTGGTATTGAATTTAATAATACATTCATAAGAACATTGAACAAAGTAGGACTGAGTGCTCTACCATGGGGGTGCCAAGTTGCATATCTTTAACTTCACTTTTGTAACCCTGAAACGGTGCAGGGTTAGGTAACCACTTATCCAGTGTAACAACCGACCTCCTGTATCCATTTTGGCTTGTTCGTACAATATCAGTTGCCTATTGGCAATATCAAATGTAGCTTTTAGGTCAAGAAATGTGGTGTATCTGTGCCTTTCATCACCATGCACAGTTAGGAATGTGGTGATGCAATTATGTACACCTTTACCATGGGTGAAGCCATTTATGTTAGGAGACATGTGTTCTCTGATTCTATATAAGAGTCTGCCAAGAACCATCCTCTCAAAGGTTTTACACAGGCAGCTGGTTAGTGATATGGGACGAAAAGCATCAGGCTGTCCTGGTTTCGGTATTGGTACAACAATACTGCTGGTCCATGATGTGGGTAGTTGGCCCTCGGCATGACTCATATTGTACAATACCAATAATGGATTGCCCGGCACACGCCTTAGTAGTCTAACGATATTATAGGTGACTCCGTCCTCTCCAGGGGCAGTAGACCTACTTCTGGCGAGGGCGGCGTCAAGCTCCCACTCAGTATATGGAACATCACACTCATCGTGCTGTTTGCCCAACATAAAGTTCATGAGATTACTTATCTCTGCAGACTTCGCATCAAGGAGTCCTTGAGTCCTAGTTGGTAACATGTCATAGCTAGGCACATGAGCCCACTTTGTTATTAGCTCATTCGACTTTTGAAGCGGGTGTGAATGGGAGACGTGTCTACTGTTTTTACTTCCGATTGTGTTTATATCTTCCCACGCTTTGGTGCAGGATGTGTGCTGGTTCGGGCTGTTGACATATGTTTACCATGCAGTTTGTCTGAGTTTGTTTACACGTTCCCTGGCAGCAGCAAGGGACGCTTGATACAGATGTAACATTTGAAGGGTACCAATTTGTTTGTAACCCTTGCCCACCCTCTTGACTCTAGCCCGAAGGTATTTTTTCAGTTTGGGGTCCCCATAGCACTGCTGTTCCCTGTTCCCATGATTAAGACTACGTATTCGTTTTCTTTTTTTGATGGAGGAATTGTTGGTGAAGTATGTATAAGAAAAAAAACGTGGCCTCCATCCTCCCCCAATAGCCACACCTTCGCCGCCATTATATTACCTTAAAATTAAATATCTTAATGCATAAGTAGCTATCCTAGCTATTTGAGGCACCCAGCACTTAAGGCATCCAGCACTTGATGCACCCAACACTTAAGGCACTCAACACTTGAAGCACCCAACACTTGAAGCACCCAACACTTGATGCATCCAACACTTGATGCACCCAACACTTCAGACACCCAACACTTGAGGCATCCAACACTTCAGGTATCCACCACTTGAGGTACCCAACACTTGAGGCACCCAACACTTGAGGCACCCAACACTTGAGGCACCCAACACTTGAGGCACCCAACACTTGAGACACACAACACTTGAGGCACCCATCACTTGTGGCATCCAACACTTTTGGAAACCTACACCTGAGGCATCCAACACATGAGGCATCCAATACTTGAGTCACCCAGCACTTGAAGCACCCAACATTTGAGGCATCTAACACTTGAGGCACCCAGCAGTTATGTCACCTAGCACCTATGGCACCCAACAGTTGAGGCACATAGCACTTGTGGCACCCAACAGTTCTGGCACCCAACACTTAAGGCACCCAGCAGTTATGGCACCTAGCACTTATGGTACCCAACAGCTGAGGCACCTAGCACTTGTTGCACCCAACACTTGTGGCACCCAACAGTTGAGGCGCCCAACTCTTGAGGCGCCCAACTCTTGTGTCACCTATCACTTGTGGCACCCAACACTTGTGGCACCCAACACTTGAAACACCCATCGCTTCTGGCAACCAACACTCGAGGCATTCAACAGTTGTGGCACGTATCACTTGTGACACCCACCATTTGAAGCACCTAGCAATTGTGACACCCAACCTGTTGTGGCACCCAACGCTATTGGCACCCAACACTTCAGGCATCCAACACTTCGGGCATCCACCACTTGTGGCACCTAACAATCATAACTGAGGCACCCAACACCTTTGGTGCTCAACATTGAGGCACCCAACACTTCAGGCACCCAACACGTCAGGCACCCAGCACTTGAGGCACCCACCATTTCAGGCATTCAACACTTTTGGCACCCAGCACTTGAAGCACCCAACATTTGATGCATGCAACACTTGAGTCATCCAAAAATTGAAGCACCCATCACTTGAGGCACCCAACACTTGAGGCATCCAACACTTGAGACACCCAACACTTGAGGTACCCAACACTTGAGGCACCCAACGCTTGAGACACCCAACACTTGAGACTGCTAGCACCTGTGGCACTGGACTGGAAGGCCCATGTAAACAACACAATCAAGGCAGCCTCGTACCGACTCTACAGTACGTGCTACGACGACTCAGGTCACTTGGGGTACCCACGCCAGAGCTGAGGACCATCTACAACGCCTTTATTCTCCCTAAATTAACGTATGCGTCACCAGCCCGGTCGTCTTCTCTCAACTCTACCCAACAACGTCAGCTGGAGTTGGTACAGAAAAGGCCCTGCAGAATCATACTTGGCGCAGACTACTCCGGCTACAATATCGCCCTCTCCACCCTTGAAATGCCATCTCTCTGTGACCTCCACCACCAAGCACTAGCAAGGTCTGGCAGTGGACTACTGCACCATCCTCGTCATCGCCACCTCCCACCTCCTGCCACCGGCAGTCTCCCGTCCACCTAGCGCAGTCTGCCACTACAACAAAATTCAGCCTATAAGAGCCCGCACTGATAGATATAAGAATAGCACCATTCCATCTACTGTTAAAATAATAAACAACTCCTGATTTATGTACTGTACAGCCCTGTAAATGTATTCAACGCATATCATTATGTCTAAATCACATGTACAGTAAGTTTGTATATTTTCAGCCACCGGCTGCAACTCTATTAATAAACCGTTTATTATTATTATTATTACAGTTGAGGCACATAGCACTTAGGGTACCCAACAGTTGTGGCACCCAACACTTGTGGCACCCAATACTTGAGACTCCTAGCACTTGTGGCACCTAGCACCTGTGGCACCTAACAGCTGAGGCACATAGCACTTGTGGTACCCAACAGTTTAGACACCTAGCACTTGCGGCACCCAGCAGTTCAGGCACCCAACACTTCGGGCACCCAACACTCGAGGTACCCAACACTTGTGGCACTTATCACTTGTGACACCCAGCATTTGTTGCACCCAACATAAGTGGCACGTAGCTCTTGTGTTACACAGCAATTGAAGCACCCCTTACTTGTGGCACCCAACACTTGAGGCACCCAACAGTTGTGGCACCTAGCACTTGTAGCACCCAACAGTTGAGGCACCTAGCACTTGTGGCACCCATCAGTTGAGGCACCGAGCACTTGTGGCACCCATCAGTTGAGGCACCTAGCACTTGTGGCACCCAACAGTTGAGGCACCTAGCACTTGTGGCACCCAGCAGTTGAAGCACCGAGCACTTGTGGCACCCAACACTTAAGTCACCTAGCACTTGAGGCACCCACCAGGTGAGGCATCTAGCACTTGTGGCACCCAACAGTTGAGGCACCTAGCACTTTAGGCACCCAACAGTTGAGGCACCTAACATTTGTGGCACTCAACAGTTGAGGCACCTAACACTTGTGGGACCCAACAGTTGAGGCACCTAACACTTGTGGGACCCAACAGTTGAGGCACCGAGCACTTGTGGCACCCAACACTTAAGTCACCTAGCACTTGTGGTACCCAACAGTTGAGGCACCCAGCAATAAAAACAACAAACAAACTCATGCTTGTGTTAACCTTGGCTCTTGCATGCCAGCTGTCCTTCTCTGAGTCACTCACTGTCACTTCACTCTTGTATTAATAATAATGACATATAATTTCAATAATAATAATACTAATACTAATAATAATAATAATAATAATAATAATAATAATAATCAATAATAATAACAGGATTAAGATTTGCTATTCTTCTCCCTTCCCCCCTCTCTCCCTCATGCCCAAGAGGTGTAAAAAAAGAAGAAAAAAAAGATCCCCAAATAGAAAGAGAGAATGGCTGAGATGACGGGGAGCAAGATACGTGGAGATAAAGTTGAAGGTGTGTGGGTGGGGGTGTTGTGTGTGGGTAGCCAAGGAACCTTCTTTTATTTATTAGAGAAAGAGGGAGTGAAAGAAGAATAGAGGTGGAAGGGGATTAAATAGTAATATGGAAATTGACGAAGTATGGTGAATTTCCACACTGGGGTCCTTATTGTAGGTAATTTAAAGCAGTTTGTCTGTTTAGCAGCCCACTTTTTCGTCACTGGCACTACACAGCTCACCCTATCCGCATGTACGGCTCACCCTATCCGCATGTACGGCTCACCCTATCCCTTGTACGGGTGTTTTAATGCCATGTTTCGTACTCGGTCGATCTTGCTAGCGGGTACTGGTCTACGAGGTTGTCTATTGCCTGGCTGTGAAGATCAGGGATGGCGATGTACGGTTGTTGTCGTTGTTTAGTGGGAGTTATGTTAGAGGTGCTGCTATTCCCTACCCTACCCTGCCCTTCCCTACCCTACCCTACCCTACCCTACCCTACCCTACCCTACCCTACCCTACCCTACCCTAGGTTAACCTGCCATATCTTAACCCTACCCTACCTTATGTAATACTACCTTTTTGCCTGTAGTAATTCGTTTCTCCTGCAAATATTATTATTGATTAAGAAAAAAGACTTATGTGAAGAAAGTACAGGAAGTGAGGAGAGAGAGAATGTTAGGAGGGAATGGAGGATAGGATAAGGGTGTGAGAGAAGAGAGTGGAAGGGAGGGAGGAGACAGAAGGAAGGAAGGAGAGAAGGAGTTAGGAAACAGACAGAGGGAGGAACAGATGGAGGCGGAGAGGAGACAGAAGGGGTGGGGGAGAGACCGAGGAAGGAAGAGAGAGAGAGAGAGAGAGAGAGAGAGAGGGAGGGAAACAGCATTGATCCTCCGCCAGTTGCGTGAGGAACAAGACCCCATAACGACGTTTACTTGTGAAGGTATGCGTGTGTGTGTGTGTGTGTGTGTGTGTGTGTGTGTGTGTGTGTGTGTGTGTGATACTAATTAACGGTTTATTGGCACACACAAACAAACAATCACACACACACACACACACACACGTGGGTCAATCTGTCATAATAAATACGATGGGGCTGACAAAAATGTGACCCAGATTGGAGAGGAGACAGACAGAGAGAGAGAGAGAGAGAGAGAGAGAGAGAGAGAGAGAGAGAGAGAGAGAGAGAGAGAGTGTGTGTGTGTGTGTGTGTTAATCAATACATCACCGTGTCTGTGGTCACCCGCGCGGGAGGGGGGGCCACAGTCTCTCCCTCCTACATAAAAGATTTGTGTTGGAGTAAAGACAACTTATACCTTCCCTGATATTCACTACTACTCACACCTCACTCCCTCACACTGCCAAGGTCACTTACACGTCGACTGCATATCAAGTAGACAAGGAGGTCCTTAGCTCACCTCACCTTAGCTTATCTCACTTCTCACAACTAACCTCACCTCACCTCACCGTATCGTACTTTACCTCACCTCACCGTACAGTACCTTAGCTTATCTCACCTCACCTTAGCTTAACTCACCTTACCTTAGATTATATCACCTCACCTCACCTTGTGCTGGTATTTCGTGTGTGTGTGTGTGTAATAATAATAATTAACGGTTTATGAAAAGCACAGCAGCCAGAGTCTGAAAATGTACACTGGACAAAAAATAAGAACATAAGAATGGAGGAAACTGCAGCGGGCCCAATGGCCCATACTGGGCAGTCCCATTTACACCCAACCCCTATTGCTCATATATCCATCCAACCTACGTATGTTTGAAGCTATCCAGCGTATTAGAGTGAATTTGAGGAGTGGAATGTTTAACAAAAGCTTTCAATACAAAAAGGAGACCTGGAGTTAACATACAGTGCTGTAGAGGTAACACGTTGTTGTAGCCGCCTCACTGCCGGTGCTGTAGAGGTAACACGTGGTTAGAACATAAGAAAATAAGGAGTCTGCAATAGGCCGGTTGGCCTGTGCATGGCAGCTCCTGTCGAGAGTTACTACCACTCTCTATCATCCATGGATCTATCCAGCCTCCTTTTAAAACTTTCCAGCGTTCCAGCACTTACTACAAAGTTGCTAAGCTTGTTCCACTCATCTACCACCCTATTTGTGAACCAGTTCCTTCCTATCTCCCTCCTAAACCTAAACTTATCCAACTTAAATCCGTTGCTACGAGTCCTATCCTGCTCGGATATTATAAGAACTTTATCTATATCCCCTTTATTGATTCCTTTCACCCACTTAAATACTTCTATCATATCTCCCCGCACTCTTCGTCTTTCTCGGGAATGCAAGTTTAGTTTCTTTAACCTATCCTGATATGGAAGGTTTCTAAGTCCCGGAATCATTTTCGTCATTCTTCGCTGCACCGACTCTAGTGAATTGATATCCATTCTATAATAAGGGCACCAGAACTGAACAGCACAATCGAGGTGTGGCCTGACTAGTGCAAGATATAGTTGCAATATGATCTCTGCACTCTTATTACTTACACTTCTAGATATAAAACCTAAGACTCTGTTTGCCTTATTTCAAACATTAACGCACTGTTTTCTAGGCCGTAGGTCTGGGCTTACAAGTACCCCTAAGTCGCTTTCACAAGTCTTTGCTGCACTTGCTGGTGTTGAATTTCATTTGCCATTTTTCTGACCACTCCTGCAGTTTATTTAAATCCTCCTGTAGTGTATTTGCATCCTGCCCTGAATTAATTTGCCGCCCTATTTTGGTGTCATCCGCAAACTTGCTTATGTCACTGCTGATCCCAGTATCTAGATCGTTTATGTAGATTATGAACAAGAGTGGGCCCAGTACTGACCCCAAGGGAACCCCACTGGTTACACAGCCCCACCCAGATTTAACACCATCTACGCTGACCCTCTGTGTTCTATCGGTGAGCCATGATTTTATCCAATTTAAAACTTTCCCCTCGATACCATGAGCCTTAACTTTTCTCAGAAGCCTCTTATGCGGTACTCTGTCAAACGCTTTGCTAAAGTTTAAGTAAATAACATCGTAATTTTCGTCATTATCTCCTATCTCGAAGACTTTCCTACCTTAGCTATCTAACTAATGGTGACGCAGCTGAGCATTCAAACAACCATTTCACAATTATATGCAAGTTTGGGGAGAAGCTTCTGCACCATCCTCGACATCGTCTCCTGCTCCCACCGGAGATCCCTCGTCCGCGAATTTCTGTTCGACACCACAACCGCATCCAGCCCATACGAGCTAACCAGTGTGTTCACTCCCAGTCAATCTCACTTCTGTATTGTAACTATGGTGAAATTCCCTGTTCAGTGACCTTCTCCCCACCTTGTTATTATATTATATTACCTGTATATTATTTGTCAATCAAGTGACCCATTCCCCAACTGTAACTGTATATTTTTAGCCTTTTGGCTGCCATGCTTTTTCAATTAACCGTTAATTATTATCATTATCACACACACACACACACACACACACACACACACACACATCGTACCTCGGAACCTTCTGTAGGATGGTTGGTAACTGTTACCTGGCAAGAGAGAGAACATTCTCTCTCTGTAATATGAGTACAAGCGTTCGACTTCTCCAACACTCTTGAGAGAGCACACACACATATACACACAAAGCACTTCACACACACACACACACACACAGATACACACACACACACTCACAGCGGGAGGGAAGCGGTGTTTACTGTTGTAATACCATCATGCAGCTGGACACGTTAACAGCTGGTCGCCTTACGTGGCCAGCTGGCGTCTCGGTACAGAGTCATCACGTAACACAGTCATCATGTACACACCATCATCACATACACATGACCATCAGGTACTCACGGACATCATGTACACACCATCATCACGTACACATGACCATCAGGTACTCACGGACATCATGTACACACCATCATCACGTACACATGACCATCAGGTACTCACGGACATCATGTACACACCATCATCACGTACACATGACCATCAGGTACTCACGGACATCATGTACACACCATCATCACGTACTCATGACCATCAGGTACTCACGGACATCATGTACACACCATTAACACGTACACATGGTAATTATTTACACTCGGTAATCATGCACATATATACGGTCATTACGTACGCACACGGTCTGTACATGTATATTTAGTCACACATACCAGGGTAGTTATATAGACGAGTAATATATGATCACGGACACACACACACACACACACACACACCCCCCCACCCACACACACACACACACACACAGAGCAGCTGGAGCTTCCAAATTACTCTCGTATAGTGTTACATACAACCTCATTTACTGATTCCCCGTGGGCGTGAGGGCGTATGGGTGTGCAGGCGTAAGGGCGTGTGGAGGTGCAGGCGAAAGGGGGTGTGGGGGTGCAGGCGTGAGGGCGTGTGGAGGTGCAGGCGTAAGGGGGTGTGGGGGTGCAGGTGTGGGGGTGGGGGTGAGGCGTGAGGCGTGTGGAGGTGCAGGCGTAAGGGTGTGGGGGTGCAGGTGTGAGGGGTGTGGGGGCAGGCGTGGGGTTGTGGGGGTGCAGGTGTATGGGGGTGTGGGGGTGCAGGTGTGAGGGGTGTGGGGTGCAGGTGTATGGGGTGTGGGGGTGCAGGCGTAAGGGGTGTGGGGTGCAGGTGTGGGGTGTGGGGGTGCAGGTGTGAGGGTGTGGGGGTGCAGGTGTGGGGGTGCAGGAGGGTGTGTGGGGTGCAGGCGTAAGGGGTGTTGGGGTGCAGGTGTGGGTGTGGGGTGCAGGTGTGGGGGGTGGGGGGTGCAGGCGTGAGGGGCGTGTGGAGGTGCAGGCGTAAGGGGGTGTGGGGGTGCAGGTGGGGGTGGGGCAGGTGTGGGGGTGTGGGGGTGCAGGTGTGGGGGGTGTGGGGGTGCAGGTGTGGGGGTGCAGGCGTGAGGGTGTGGGGGTGCAGGCGTAAGGGGGTGTTGGGGTGCAGGTGTAAGGGTGTGGGGGTGCAGGTGTAAGGGGTGTGGGGTGCAGGCGTGAGGCGTGTGGAGGTGCAGGCGTAAGGGGGTGTGGGGGTGCAGGTGTAAGGGGTGTGGGGTGTGGGGTGCAGGTGTAGGGGTGGGGTGCAGGTGTATGGGGGTGTGGGGTGCAGGTGTGGGGCATGTGGCAGTGTGGGCGTGAGGCCGTGGTGTAGTGTGTATGTGGGTGTGTGGTGAGTGTGGGCTAGAGGCCGTGGTGGTATGTGGCAGTGTGGGTGTGGAGGCCGTGGTGGTATGTGGCAGTGTGGGCGTGAGGCCGTGGTGGTGTGTAGGCGTGCAGGCGTGGGGGCATGTGGACTGGGGTTGGGTATGAGGAAGAGTGTGTCTACGTATGGGAGTGTCAGTGTGCAAGTGATGGTGGTACAGTGATGGTGGTACAGTGATGGTGGTACAGTGATGGTGGTACAGTGATGGTGGTGGTGGTACAGTGGTGGTGGTACAGTGTTGGTGGTACAGTGATGGTACAGTGGTGGTGGTACAGTGATGTGGTACAGTGATGGTGGTGCAGTGATGGTGGTACAGTGATGGTGGTACAGTGTGGTGGTACAGTGGTGGTGGTACAGTGTTGGTGGTACAGTGTTAGTGGTGCAGTGGTGGTGGTACAGTGGTGGTGGTACAGTGATGGTGGTACAGTGGTGGTGTACAGTGTGGTGGTACAGTGATGGTGGTACAGTGATGGTGGTACAGTTATGGTGGTACAGTGATGGTGGTACAGTGTGATGGTGGTGCAGTGATGGTGTACAGTGATGGTGGTACAGTGTTGGTGGTACAGTGATGGTGGTACAGTGATGGTGGTGCACAGTGATGGTGGTACAGTGATGGTGGTACAGTGAGGTACAGTTATGGTGGTACAGTGATGGTGGTACAGTGATGGTGGTACAGTGATGGTGGTACAGTTATGGTGGTACAACAGTGATGGTGGTACAGTGATGGTGGTACAGTGATGGTGGTACAGTGATGGTGGTACAGTGATGGTGGTACAGTGATGTGATATGATGGTGGTACAGTGATGGTGGTACAGTGATGGTGGTACAGTGATGGTGGTACAGTGTTGGTGGTACAGTGATTGTGGTACAGTGATGGTGGTACAGTGATGGTGGTACAGTGATGGTGGTACAGTGATGGTGGTACAGTTATGGTGGTACAGTGATGGTGGTACAGTGATGGTGGTGCAGTGATGGTGGTACAGTGATGGTGGTACAGTGTTGGTGGTACAGTGGTGGTGGTACAGTGTTGGTGGTACAGTGTTAGTGGTACAGTGGTGGTGGTACAGTGGTGGTGGTACAGTGATGGTGGTACAGTGGTGGTGGTACAGTGGTGGTGGTACAGTGATGGTGGCACAGTTATGATGGTACAGTGATGGTGGTACAGTGATGGTGGTACAGTGATGGTGGTACAGTGATGGTGGTACAGTGATGGTGGTACAGTGATGGTGGTGGTACAGTGATGGTGGTACAGTGGTGGTGGTACAGTGATGGTGGTACAGTGATGGTGGTACAGTGATGGTGGTACAGTGTTGGTGACAGTGATTGTGGTACAGTGATGGTGGTACAGTGTTAGTGGTACAGTTATGGTGGTGTACAGTGGTACAGTGATGGTGGTACAGTTATGGTGGTACAGTGATGGTGGTACAGTGATGGTGGTACAGTGATGGTGGTACAGTGATGGTGAGGTGGGTACAGTGATGATGACATGTGGTGGTACGGTGATGGTGGTACAGTGATGGTGGTACAGTGTTGGTGGTACAGTGATTGTGGTACAGTGATGGTGGTACAGTGTTAGTGGTACAGTTATGGTGGTACAGTGATGGTGGTACAGTGATGGTGGTACAGTGATGGTGGTACAGTATATGGTGGTACAGTGATGGTGGTACAGTGATGGTGGTACAGTGATGGTGGTACAGTGATGGGTACAGTGCAGTGATGGTGTGCACAGTGGTGGTGGTGGCAGTGTTGGTGGTACAGTGGTGGTGGTACAGTGGTGGTGGGGAGTGATGGTGGTACGGTGATGGTGGCACAGTTATGGTGGTACAGTTATGGTGGTACAGTGATGGTGGTGCATGGTGGCAGTGTTGGTGGTACAGTGATGGTGGTACAGTGATGGTGGTACAGTGATGGTGGTACAGTGATGGTGGTGGTGGTGGTGGTGGTGTTGGTGGTACAGTGGTGGTGGTACAGTGGTGGTGGTACAGTGATGGTGGGTACAGTGATGGTGGTACAGTGACAGTGATGGTGGTACAGTGTTGGTGGTACAGTGGTGGTGGTACAGTGTTGGTGGTACAGTGTTAGTGGTACAGTGGTGGTGGTACAGTGGTGGTGGTACAGTGATGGTGGTACAGTGGTGGTGGTACAGTGGTGGTGGTACAGTGATGGTGGTACAGTGGTGGCGGTACAGTGTTGGTGGTACAGTTATGGTGATACAATGATGGTGGTACAGTGGTGGTGGTACAGTGGTGGTGGTACAGTGATGGTGGTACAGTGGTGGCGGTACAGTGGTGGTGGTACAGTGTTATAGCTTCTCTTAACACTGAAATGACTCAAAGACGCCCACAATATTACCCTGTGTCCTGCATCGTTAAGTAGGGGAGGAGGGTAAGTGGAGGGGGGAAGAGAGAGGTGGTAGGGGGAGGGAAGTGGAGAGGAGGGGAGGATGATAGAGAATTTTAATCCTTTTAGGGAAATTTTTATATTATTATTTGATGCACGATTTCCCTTCTCGTTTCTCCTCCAAACCAATGTTTACCTATTTCGCGCCTAAATCTAAATTTGTCTAATTTAAAACCATTGATACGAGTTCGCTCCTGGTTGGATAGTTTGAGTACCTTTGTAATGTCCGCTTTGTTTAGCCCTGACTTCCATTTATACACCTCTATCATATCGCCCCTCACTCTACGTCTCTCGAGGGAGTGCAAATTAAGATGCTTTAACCTGTCTCTGTACTCAAGATTCCTAATGCCCGGGATAAATCTTGCCATTCTCCTCTGAATTCTTTCTAAGGATTCTATATCCATTCTGTAATACGGTGACCAGAATTGAACTGCTTAATCCAAGTGAGGTCTCACAAGCGCAAGATATAGTTTTAGTAAGATATAGTCTTGTAACTAACACTCCTTTGTTTGAATCCAAGTACTTTATTAGCCTTTTTTTTCGAGCAAATACACATTGTTTACTTGGCTTAAGATTCCTACTTATCATTACTCCTAAATCTTTCTCACTTCTTGCCATGAGTCATTGCTATCCACACACCCCAACACCGAGATCCTCTACCTACTGTAGGGGATTTCAATGTACATAACAGAGAGTTGCTTGGCTCTGCAAGGGATGACCCAGGTGGAGCTGAGGTACTCTCTTTTTCCCTACTTAATGATTTGGAACAAATAACCAAACACCCTACACGCGTTCCTGATCGACACGATCAACTTGCTGACATTCTTGATCTTTGTTTTACCTCTAACCCCTCACACTATTCATACTCAATTTCTGCCCCCTTAGGGTCTTCTGATAACAACCTTACTTCTATTAAATCAAACTGGGCACGACCACCTCCCCCATCCCCCTCTAAAGGTCAATTATGGCACTATCGGAGGGCAAGTTGGCAATCCTTGTGTGAATTCTTCACCGATTTTCCTTGGGATGAATGTTGCTTTTCCACTCGGGACACCTCTTTATGTGCTGACAGCATTGCTGGGCTTATATTGGGTGGTGTGAGTGCATTTATCCCATCTTCTACCAAAACTTTCACATTACACTCATGGTTTGATCGCTCCTGTTCTCTTGCCTGTAGGGAGAGAGATAGGGCGTATCAAGTTATGAAACTATCTCCTCCTTTTACCCACACCTCTTTCATTACTTCTAGGAATTGGTGTAAGGCTATTCTTCGTAGGGCCAAGAGGAAATTTAATAAAAAAGACCGCTGTCCTGACTAATTCTTCCTCTAGTAAATCCTTTTGGTCCTTAACTAAAAACATCTGTAATAACTTCTGCATTCCCTCTTTTCCTCCTCTCTTCCCACCCAATAACTCTATAGCCAACTCTCCCCCTGACAAAGCCAACCTCTTTGACACCTTATTCTCCTCTAATTCCACCTTAGACGATTCCCACTCTATCCCTCCTGCTCCTCCTACTGAACCTATGCACTTTCCTATAATCTCCACTCGCAGGGTTGCCGGTGTGTGATTCAGGTTGGATGTGAGTAAGGCGCATGGACCGGACAGAATACCCCCTCGTGTTCTGAGGGAGTGTGCTGAAGCTCTGGCCCTTGTGCTTGCTCGCCTTTTTCGCCTCTGCCTCAAAACCCAAACTTTTCCTTCTTCTTGGAAGCATGCCTTGGTTCAGCCCATCCCGAAGAAGGGTGAACATTCTAATCCCTCTAACTATCGCCCCATTGCCCTAACTTCATCCCTCTCTAAGATTTTCGAAACTATCTTGAACTCCCATTTTCTCCGTCACCTTGAACGCCTTTCTCTTTTATAGGATCACCAGTATGGCTCTCGCCAGGCGAGATCTACTGGTGATCTGCTCTCCTATTGCACCCATCTTTGGTCATCCTCTCTTAGGGATTATGGGGAAACTTTCGTCATGGCACTCGACATCTCCAAAGCATTTGACAGGGTATGGCACAAGTCTTTGTTATCTAAACTTCCCTCTTTTGGTTTCTCTCCACTTTGTTTTCTCATCTCTAGTTTCCTTGAGAACCGATCCTTGGCAGTTGTTGTCGAGGGATCGATCTCTCGCTCTTTCTCTACCAGTAGTGGTACCCCACAGGGTTCTGTTCTTTCACCTACTCTCTTCCTTCTTTTTATCAATGATTTACTTCACACTACAACTAATTCTATCCATTCTTATGCTGATGATTCTACTCTCCATTCTTCTTCACATTTTCCCCTTCCTCCTAACTCTCAAACTAGATCTGTTTCCAGAACTGATATCATTACTTCTACCAATGCGGATCTGTGCAGCATCTCTGAATGGAGAGGTACAAACGTGGTTAAGTTCATTAGTAATAAAACTCAATATTTACCAATTACACTTTGTAAATTAGACGATCTCCCACCAATTACATTTCAGGACGCTATCATTCTGCCAAATTCTGAAATAAATATGCTAGGCCTCACCATTTCCTCCAATATGTCCTGGAAATCACACATCCTTAATATAGCTAAAGCTGCCTCCCGAAAGTTGGGAATGCTGTACAGATGCCGTAGCTACTTCACTCATGAGCAGTTGCTCCAATTATGTAAGGGATTGATTCGTCCTAACTTGGAGTACTGCTCCCATATCTGGGGCGGCTCTTCTTCTGCACAACTGTTAGATAGGGTGGAATCAAAGGCATTTCGTCTTATTAATTCTCCTACTTTAGTCGACATTCTCTCTTCCTTTTCTCTTCGCCGCAATGTTGCTTCACTCTCTCTCTTTTACAGGTACTTTAACGGGCAATGTTTGGTGGATTTGGCACCCTGTGTACCGCCGGCAATGCCGTGGGCTCGTAACACACGTCTTGCCCGCGGTGCCCACCGTTTCTCTGTGGATGTCGGTCACACGAGAATAGCCCGTTACAGTACCTGCCTTCTTCTGTGTTTCCATACTTATACATTCTGTCTCACTTTAAAAAGCTGGTTTTCTGGCATCTTCGTGGTGTAGATTAACACAGTATAACCTTTTTCTTCTCTATTTTCAATTTATTTGTTCTTTCCCCCCCCCCCTCCCTCAGGCCCCGTTGTGGGTCGTTTGACCTGTGCCCGGGTGGGCTAATTCCCGTAAAAAAAAAAAGTCGGATTTGTCAATAGCATCGTTGTTCATCTGGTATCTGGTTTCCCTGTTTACATCTCCTAAATTGAGTACTTACCATTTGTGTAGATCTTCCTGTAGTTTTGCGGAGTCCTCGTCAGATTTAATTACACGCCCTACTTTAGTGTCATCAACAAATTAACTTATGTCGTTGTCTACGCCGATATTTATGTCGTTTATGTATATAATAAATAATAATGGTCCTAGTACTGAGCCTTAGGGAACTCCACTAGTGACGTTGCTGCAATCGGATTTCGTGCCGTTAATGCTCACTCGCTGTTTCCTGTCCTGTAATCAAGCCCTAATCCATTTTAGAATATCTCCTTTAATGCCATGAGCCTCCACTTTTCTTATTTTAGTCTTTCGTGGGGGACTCTGTCGACGGCTTTGCTAAAGTCGAGATATACCACATCATAATTGTACCCCTCGTCCACTCATTCGAAAACAGATGAAAAGAATGTTAATAGATTAGTTAGACATGAACGCCCGCTTGTAAAGCCATGTTGCGAATCATTGATCAACTTAATAATAATAATAATAATAGTTAATAATTAACTGTTTATTGAAAGAGCGTGGCAGCCGAAAGGCTGAAAATATACAGTTGCATAATTGGGGGATGGGTCTCTTGATTTACAAATAATATTCAAGTAACATAAGTGATACAAATATGATATATAATAACTAGGTGGGGAGAAGCTCAAACTACAGGGCATTTCAACATAGTGACAGTGCAAAAAGTAAGATTGACTGGGAGTGAATACACTGGTTGATTACAAGTTATTGATAATTTTTACAATTGTTGGGACTGGACTGTTCTTATAGCGATCAGTTCGTGCTCGTATGAGCTGGATGCGGTTGTGGTGTCGAACAGCAATTCTCGAGCGAGGGATCTCGGGTGGTAGTAGGAGCCGGTGTCGAGGATGGTGCAGAAGCTTCTCACCAAATTTGCAGATGAGGTCGTGGTGATGGTCAGTGAGAGCCAAGAGGGTCACTGTCTTGAGCCCTTCTTGATATGTGAAGTAGGAAGGGGAGAGAATAATCTTGCATGCCCTCTTTTTCACTTTTTCTAGGTGTTTACGTTCTGTGGCGTTTAGGGAGGAAGACCAGGTAGAGGAGGCATAGGTGAGCTTGGGAAGTATGAATGTTGAGTAAACACTGAGGAGCTCGGGGGCAGGAACTCCTAGGTACTTGAGTCGGCGGAAGAGGCGGAGACGGAAACTGGAGGATTTGACAACTTCACTGACGTGTGGTTTCCAATTTAGTTTGTTGTCTATGGTGACGCCGAGGAGCTTAGTGGAATCTACAACCTGGAGTGTGTTGGGACCTAAAGTAATGGAAGGGGGTGGGACAACGTCGAAGGAGAGGTTGAAGTGCATAACCATGGTCTTGGTATGGTTGATGGTGACGTGGTTGTTGGTGGTCCAGTTTTGGAGACTGTTCAATAAATCCTGAAGGGCGGTATAGTCGGGGGCAGAATTGTTGACGCTGATCCCATTGGTGGAGTCGTCGACATATTTCCAGCAAGCAGGGGTTTCTCTTAGGCGATTTCGAATAGAGTTTGAAATGATTGCTTCCAGTAATTTGCCTACAATTGATGTTAGACTGATTGGTCGGTAGTTAGAGGATAGTGATCTATCTCCCTTCTTGAAAATCGGCATTACATTCGCTATCCTCCAGGATTCTGGTACTACACTCGTTTTTAAGGACATGTTAAACAATTTACGTGGTACTGCAGTGACTCGTCCACAGGTGTTGACATGAGGGACCTCACGTGGTCGTGGAGACACTGTGTGGTGTGGGGTGGTGTCACAGTACCCCACTCTCTGTTAAGTGGTGTTGTGTTATCTCGTGGTCAGGTGTAAAGCCCACCCGCTGTTGTTCCCAGAGTGGGTGAGGGTGGAGGAGTGGTGGGGGAGCACAGTGGGTGAAGGTGGAGGTGGTGGGGGCACAGTGGGTGAGGGGTGGAGGTGGTGGGGGCACACTGAGTGAGAGGTGGAGGTGGTGGAGTCACAGTGGGTGAGGGGTGGTGGTGGTGGGGGCACAGTGGGCGAGGGGTGAAGGGGATAGAGAGAGGGCGTTGATCGCAACCTTGTGTGTTACATTGTTTTAATAATTTCTGTTGTGGCGGCGGAGGAACGAAGAAGGAAAATATAAAAGGAAAAAGAGAAAGAAAAAAAAAATAAAATCATCAGAAGAGAGAAGAAGAATAATAAGGAGAAGAAGATAACATTTAAGAAGAAGGAAAATGAGATGAAAGAATATTGTCTGTCTTGTCCAAAAATCCATAATGTTAACTTGTGAAGATTTGTTGATACTCTGACGATAAGATGTTGGTATTGTCAGAGCCCCTTAGATGTTGGTAATGTCAGGGCCCCTTATTTGTTGGTATTGTCAGAGCCCCTTAAGATGTTGGTATTGCCAGGGCCCCTTAGATGTTGGTGTTGTCAGGGCCCCTTAGGATGGTGGTATTGTCAGAGCCCCTTAAGATGTTGGTATTGTCAGGGCCCCTTATATGTTGGTATTGTCAGGGCCACTTAGATTTGGTATTGTCAGGGTTCCGTAAGATATTGGTATCGTCAGTGGGGGCCCTTAAGATGTTGGTGTTGTTAGGGGCCCTAAGATGTTGGTATTTTCAGGGGCCCTTAGATGTTGGTATTATCTGGCCCCCTTAGATGTTGGTATCGTCATGGGGGTCCTTAAGGTGTTGGTAACTTCATGGGCCCATTAAGGTGTTGGTATTGTCATGGGGGCCCTTAAGGTGTTGGTAACTTCATGGGGCCCCATGAGTGCCCTGACAATACCAACTTCATAAGGGGCTAACCTAACTGCCTGCTATTATAGCGTCCCTGTGGTGGCTGTACTGCCGCGAGCCATGACAACGAAGAGATGGAGAGTTTGTTGGTTACCATGCCATTCCTCCCTCACTCACTCTCTCTCACCTGCCCACTCTCTCCCTCACTCATTCTCTCACCTGCCCACTCTCTCCCTCACTCACTCTCTCACCTGCTCACTCTCTCACACACTCACTCCCCACTCCCTCACTCACGCATTCACTCTCTCACCTGCTCACTCTCACACTCCTCCCCTCCCCTCACTCACTCCTCCCCACTCCCTCCTCACTTCTTCCTTGTCCACCACACCTTCTCTACCAACCACCACCACCACATGTAAGTTCCCCCACATATAAGTTCCCCCACATATAAGTTCCCCCACATATAAGTTCCCCCACATATAAGTTCCCACATAAGGTTCCCCACATATAAGTTCCCACACAAGTTCCCCACATATAAGTTCCCCACATATAAGTTCCCCCACACATGTTCCCCCACACATAAGTTCCCCACATATAAGTTCCCCGCATATAAGTTCCCCACATATAAGTTCCCCACATATGTTCCCCACATATAAGTTCCCCACATAAGTTCCTCACACATAAGTTCCCCCACATATGTTCCCCCACATATAAGTCTCCCACATATGTCTCCACATAAGCCACACACCCACATAAGTTCCGCATATAAGTTCCCCACATATGCTTTCCCACATATAAGTTCCACACATAAGTTCTCCCACATATAAGTCTCCACATATAAGTTCCCCACATAAGTTTCCCACATATAAGTTCCCCACACATAGTCTCCCACATATAAGTTCCCGCATATAAGTTCCCCACATAAGTTTCCCCCACATATAAGTTCCCCACACATGTTCCCCACATATAAGTTCCCCACATATAAGTTCCCACATATAAGTTTCCCCACATATAAGTTCCCCACATAAGTTCCCCCACATATGTTCCCCACATATAAGTTCCCCACAT
Organism: Homarus americanus; assembly: GCF_018991925.1. NCBI lineage: Eukaryota > Metazoa > Arthropoda > Malacostraca > Decapoda > Nephropidae > Homarus > Homarus americanus. Next base: position 559,671 of record NW_024755545.1, read on the forward strand.
ATAAGTTCCCCACACACAAGTTCCCCACATATAAGTTCCCCCACATATAAGTTCCCCCAATATATAAGTTCCACATATAAGTTTCCCCACATATATTCCACATGTCTCCCACATATGTTTCAATACATAAGTTCCCCCACATATAAGTTCCCCACATATATACCCCACATATGTCTCCCCGTATATAAGTTCCCACATATAAGTTCCCCCACATATAAGTTCCCCACACAGGTTACCCCACATATAAGTTCCCTGCATATAAAGTTCCCACATATAAGTTTCCCCACATATGTTCCCCACATAAGTTCCCCACATATAAGTTCCCCACACATATAAGTTCCCCACACATAAGTTCCCACATGCTTTCTCCCCACATAAGTTCCACATATAAGTTCTACACATAAGTTCCCCCCACATATAAGTTCCCCCACATATAAGTTCCCCCACATATAAGTTCCCCCACACATAAGTTCCCCACTTTGGGCCGGAGCCGTAAATCTTGTGTGATATATGGCCGTTTTTTTATACGTGTTGCGTCAAAGGTCAGGGTAACGCCTGCTGCGGTGTGGTCCAGGCCGCTCCCCTACAGCTGTAATAATAATAATAATAATAATAATAATTAATGGTTTATTGAAAAAATTCTGCAGCCCGAAGGCTGAAAATATACATTGGACATAAATGACTTATAACATACATTGGTGGTTTAACAAAAGCCTTCATTAGAGAAAGGTAAAGGAACATACAGTGAACATACAGATTAATGTAGGTGTTGAACAGCAAACTCGTAGTGTAGTAACTCCCTCCCAGATGGTGTTAGGAGGAACTCACGTGGTGTAGTAGTTCCCTCAGATGGTGTTATGAGGGACCTGGCGTGGTGTAGTAATTCCCTCGCAGATGGTGTTATGAGGGGCCTCACGTGGTGTAGTAATTCCCTCACAGATGGTGTTATGAGGGACCTCACGTGGTGTAGTAATTACCTCACAGATGGTGTTATGAGGGACCTCACGTGGTGTAGTAATTACCTCACAGATGGTGTTATGAGGGGCCTCACGTGGTGTAGTAACTCCCTCACAGATGATGTTATGAGGGGCCTGACGTGGTGCAGCAATTCCCTCACAGATGGTGTTATGAGGGGCATCACGTGGTGTAGTAATTCCCTCACAGATGGTGTTATGAGGGGCCTGACGTGGTGTAATAATTCCCTCACAGATGGTGTTATGAGGACCTCACGTGGTGTAGTAATTCCCTCACAGATGGTGTGATGGGGACTTGACGTGTGGTGTATTAATTCCTCACATATGGTGTTATGAGGGACATGTGGTGTAGTAATTCCCTCACAGATGGTGTGATGAGGGACTTGATGTGGTGTAGTAATTCCCTCACAGATGGTGTGATGAGGGACATGTGGTGTAGTAATTCCCTCACAGATGCGTGCGTGCGTGCGGTCACCACTTCACTATTAACAGTTGTCATGACAGGTGTTGTACGGTAAGACAGGTGCGAGTGACCTTCCACTTGTTCTGTCTTGGCCTGGCTGCCCCATAAACTGTGCCTCTGATGGGGTATAGTAGTGGATAAATGGGCACCTGTCTAGCGTCTGAGGGGTTGAGAGGAGCTAAGATGTGCTGAGAGGAGCTAGGGTGAGCTGAGAGGAGCTAGGGTGAGCTGAGAGGAGCTAGGGTGAGCTGAGGAGGGAGCTAGGTTGTGCTGAGAGGAGCTAGGGTGAGCTGAGAGGAGCTAGGATGGCCTGAGAGGAGCTAGGATGTGCTGAGGAGAGCTAGGGTGAGCTGAGAGGAGCTAGGATGGCCTGAGAGGAGTTAGGATGGCCTGAGAGGAGCTAGGATGGCCTGAGAGGGAGTTAGGATGGCCTGAGAGGAGCTGGAATGGTAACCTGAAAGTAAGAAAGTGGCCAGGCTCGTCCCGTCACCTGTCAGTGTCACCTGTCTGTCTGACTAATTGTTAAGGAGGGTTTGAAGAGGAGGAGGAGGTATGGGAGGAGTAGGAAGAAGAGGGAGAGAAGGAAGAAGTATAGGTGTATGAGGGAGGAGGAGGAAGACATATGGGAGAGGTAGGAGGAGGATGGAGAGAAGGAAGAAGTATCGGTGTATGAGGAGGAGGAAGAGGTTGTGGGAGGAGTAGGAGGAGGGCCACACACACACACACCCACATATATAATTCGCCCCAGGTATCTGTAAAGGTGTGGAGAGTCGAGTGTGAGAGGCGACTACCTGCACCACAATTAAGACCACTCAGGTGTGTCACAATAATGATAATAATAATAATAATAATAATAATAATAATGGTTTATTGAAAGAGCATAGCAGCCAGAAGATTGAAAATATACAGTTACATAATTGGGGAATGGGTTCTTGATTTACAAAATAATATACAAGTAACATAAGTGATACAAATAAGATATATAATAACTCGGTGGGGAGGCCAAACTAGGGCATTTCAACATAGTGACAGTGCAAAAGTAGGATTTACTGGGGTAAGATACACTGGTTGATTACAAGTTATTGATTACAAGTGAGTGTGTGTGTGTGTGTGTGTGTGTGTGTGTGTGTGTGTGTGTGTGTGTGTGGATGGATGGGTGGGTGGGTGGGGTGGGTGGGTGGTGTGGGTGTGGATGGGTGGGGTGGGTGGGTGGGTGGGTGTTGGTGTGGATGGGGGTGGGTGGGTGGGTGCGTGTGTGTGAGGAGGGGGGTAAAGGTGGTCGCAGATCCCGTCAGGAGCAGTGTCACGCTTCTCTCTATCAGACGATCATGACTCTCTTGTTGCGTCTGCTGTGCTGTCTGTGTGTGTTATGCTGTCTGTGTCTGTTATGGTGTATGTGTCTGTTATGCTGTCTGTCTGTTATGGTGTGTGTGTGTTATGCTGTCTGTGTCTGTTATGGTGTATGTGTCTGTTATGCTGTCTGTCTGTTATGGTGTGTGTGTGTTATGCTGTCTGTCCTGTTATGGTGTGTGTGTGTTATGCTGTCTGTGTCTGTTATGGTGTGTGTGTGTTATGCTGTCTGTCTGTTATGGTGTGTGTGTGTTATGCTGTCTGTGTCTGTTATGGTGTATGTGTCTGTTATGCTTGTCTGTCTGTTATGGTGTGTGTGTGTGTTATGCTGTCTGTCTGTTATGGTGTCTGTGTCTGTTATGCTGTCTGTCTGTTATGGGTGTGTGTGTGTTATGCTGTCTGTGTCTGTTATGGTGTGTGTGTGTTATGCTGTCTGTGTCTGTTATGGTGTATGTGTGTTATGCTGTCTGTCTGTTATGGTGTATGTGTCTGTTATGCTGTCTGTCTGTTATGGTGTGTGTGTGTTATGCTGTCTGTGTCTGTTATGGTGTATGTGTCTGTTATGCTGTCTGTCTGTTATGGTGTGTGTGTTATGCTTGTCTGTGTCTGTTATGGTGTCTGTGTCTGTTATGCTGTCTGTCTGTTATGGTGTGTGTGTGTTATGCTGTCTGTGTCTGTTATGGTGTGTGTGTGTGTTATGTCTCTGTCTGTTATGGTGTGTGTGTGTGTTATGCTGTCTGTCTGTTATGGTGTGTGTGTGTGTGTTATGCTGTCTGTGTCTGTTATGGTGTGTGTGTGTTATGCTGTCTGTCTGTTATGGTGTGTGTGTGTTATGCTGTCTGTGTCTGTTATGGTGTCTGTGTGTGTTATGCTGTCTGTCTGTTATGGTGTGTGTGTGTGTTATGCTGTCTGTCTGTTATGGTGTGTGTGTGTTATGCTGTCTGTCTGTTATGGTGTGTGTGTGTGTTATGCTGTCTGTCTGTTATGGTGTGTGTGTGTGTTATGCTGTCTGTCTGTTATGGTGTGTGTGTGTGTTATGCTGTCTGTCTGTTATGGTGTGTGTGTGTATGCTGTCTGTGTCTGTTATGGTGTGTGTGTGTGTTATGCTGTCTGTGTCTGTTATGGTGTGTGTGTTTATGCTGTCTGTCTGTTATGGTGTGTGTGTGTTATGCTGTCTGTCTGTTATGGTGTGTGTGTGTGTTATGCTGTCTGTGTCTGTTATGGTGTGTGTGTGTTATGCTGTCTGTGTCTGTTATGGTGTCTGTGTGTGTTATGCTGTCTGTCTGTTATGGTGTGTGTGTGTGTTATGCTGTCTGTCTGTTATGGGTGTGTGTGTGTGTTATGCTGTCTGTCTGGTGTGTGTGTGTGTTATGCTGTCTGTCTGTTATGGTGTGTGTGTGTTATGCTGTCTGTTCTGTTATGGTGTGTGTGTGTTATGCTGTCTGTCTGTTATGGTGTGTGTGTGTTATGCTGTCTGTCTGTTATGGTGTGTGTGTGTGTTATGCTGTCTGTCTGTTATGGTGTGTGTGTGTTATGCTGTCTGTCTGTTATGGTGTGTGTGTGTGTTATGTGTCTGTGTCTGTTATGGTGTGTGTGTGTGTGTTATGCTGTCTGTCTGTTATGGTGTTGTGTGTGTTATGCTGTCTGTGTCTGTTATGGTGTGTGTGTGTGTTATGCTGTCTGTCTGTTATGGTGTGTGTGTGTTATGCTGTCTGTCTGTTATGGTGTGTGTGTGTTATGCTGTCTGTGTCTGTTATGGTGTCTGTGTGTTATGCTGTCTGTGTCTGTTATGGGTGTGTGTGTGTTATGCTGTCTGTCTGTTATGGTGTGTGTGTGTTATGCTGTCTGTCTGTTATGGTGTGTGTGTGTGTTATGCTGTCTGTCTGTTATGGTGTGTGTGTGTTATGCTGTCTGTCTGTTATGGTGTGTGTGTGTGTTATGCTGTGTCTGTCTGTTATGGGGTGTGTGTGTGTTATGCTGTCTGTCTGTTATGGTGTGTGTTATGCTGTCTGTCTGTTATGGTGTGTGTGTGTGCTGTCTGTCTGTTATGGTGTGTGTGTGTGTTATGCTGTCTGTCTGTTATGGTGTGTGTGTGTGTTATGCTGTCTGTCTGTTATGGTGTGTGTGTGTGTTATGCTGTCTGTCTGTTATGGTGTGTGTGTTATGCTGTCTGTCTGTTATGGTGTGTGTGTGTTATGCTGTCTGTCTGTTATGGTGTCTGTGTGTGTTATGCTGTCTGTCTGTTATGGTGTGTGTGTGTTATGCTGTCTGTCTGTTATGGTGTGTGTGTGTGTTATGCTGTCTGTCTGTTATGGTGTGTGTGTGTTATGCTGTCTGTCTGTTATGGTGTGTGTGTGTTATGCTGTCTGTCTGTTATGGTGTGTGTGTGTTATGCTGTCTGTCTGTTATGGTGTGTGTGTGTTATGCTGTCTGTGTCTGTTATGGTGTCTGTGTCTGTTATGCTGTCTGTCTGTTATGCTCTGTGTGTCTGTTTTGCTGTATGTGTCTTGGTTAGGTTAGGTCTTGGTTAGTTTAAGTTAGATTAGGTTATAGTAGGTTAGTTTAGGTTAGGTTCGGTCTTGGTTAGGTTAGGTCTTGGTTAGTTTAAGTTAGATTAGGTTATAGTAGGTTAGTTTAGGTTAGGTTCGGTCTTGGTTAGGTTAGGTCTTGGTTAGTTTAAGTTAGATTAGGTTATAGTAGGTTAGTTTAGGTTAGGTTCGGCTTTGGTTAGGTTAGGTCTTGGTTAGTTTAGGTTAAATTAGGTTATAGTAGGTTAGTTTAGGTTAGGTTCGGTTTGGTTAGGTTAGGTCTTGGTTAGTTTAGGTTAAATTAGGTTATAGTAGGTTAGTTTAGGTTAGGTTCGGTTTGGTTAGGTTAGGTCTTGGTTAGTTTAAGTTAGATTAGGTTATAGTAGGTTAGTTTAGGTTAGGTTCGGTCTTGGTTAGGTTAGGTCTTGGTTAGTTTAGGTTAAATTAGGTTGTAGTAGGTTGGGATGGGCCATGCTAGGTTAGAACAGGTTGGGTTAGGTTAGGTTGTGTTAGGGAAAGGCAGGGTATGGCAGGCCAGGGTAAGGTAGGGCAGGGTAGGGTAGGATAGGGTAGGGTAGGACAGGGTAGGGTAGGACAGGGTAAGGGTAGGACAGGGTAAGGGTAGGACAGGGTAAGGGAGGGCAGGGAAAGGCAGGGTAGGGTAGGGTAAGGGCCACTTCACGAGCTGGACATAAAATAGCGGTATAGGCTTAATATATCATTAGTGTTGGTTCTTAAGGAGGATGAGAAGCAGTAAGGGAAGGAGAGAGAAACGGAGGAAACGAGTTAAAGAAAACATGATGGTGAGAGGCAGGGAGTAAGCGAGAGGGAGGAGGGGTGTAAGGGGGATGTAGAAGGGACTAAGGGAAGGAAGAAAGGAGGGAGGAAGGCTAACTCCTTGCCACGTGTGTTCCCTGACTTGAGGTAATTTATTATTATTATTATTATTATTATTATTATTATTATTATTATTATTATTATTATTATTATTATTATTATTAGAGTGGCATCTGGAACATTTGCATTCCTCCTCCTCCTCCTCCTCCTGTCACTAGATGCGTCATACTCTGTCATGGGAGAATCGTCACTCAAGGGTCATCTTATGCTTGTTGCTAAATTCACACAGTGATGCACATGACGCGAGGAGTAGCGTTGACAGTGCTCTACGCTGCCACCCCTCTCCATCCTCAATCCCCCACCCATTCCTTAACCCCTCTCTCTTTCCCTCCCATACCCTTTCCCTCCCATCCCCTTCCCCTCACTCTTTCCCACCCCTTCCCCTGCCCTTTCCCCTTCCACTACCTATTCCTTCCCCTTCCCTTTCCACTTTCCTTCCCCTCCTCTCTTCATCTCAACCCTTCCATCCTTCCATCTCATCAGCGTTTTGCACTTGGTGAGATCTGAAGGCGGAGTTGATGACTGTAGTAAGGAGAGAGAGAGAGAGAGAGAGAGAGAGAGAGAGAGAGTTATAATAAAGATAGAAATATGGTAGCAAGTCGTTTGCTAATTCTTCTTATTTTTCTTTACAGGTAAGAATGAACCTGCTAAATGATGACGTCACCGCTAATTACCCCCTCTAAACAGGTAGGCGAAGGTATTTAACACTACAGGTAGACCTAACACTTAACACAACAGGTAGACCTAACACTTAACACTACAGGTAGACCTAGCACTTAACACTACAGGTAGACCTAACACTTAACACTACAGGTAGACCTAACACTTAACACTACAGGTAGACCTAACACTTAACACTACAGGTAGACCTAACACTTAACACAACAGGTAGACCTAACACTTAACACTACAGGTAGACCTAGCACTTAACACTACAGGTAGACCTAACACTTAACACTACAGGTAGACCTAACACTTAACACTACAGGTAGACCTAACACATAACACTACAGGTAGACCTAACACTTGACACTACAGGTAGACCTAACACTTAACACTACAGGTAGACCTAACACTTAACACTACAGGTAGACCTAACACTTAACACTACAGGTAGACCTAACACTTAACACTACAGGTAGACCTAACACTTGACACTACAGGTAGACCTAACACTTGACACTACAGGTAGACCTAACACTTAACAATACAGGTAGACCTAACACTTGACACTACAGGTAGACCTAACACTTAACACTACAGGTAGACCTAACACTTGACACTACAGGTAGACCTAACACTTAACACTACAGGTAGACGTAACACTTAACACTACAGGTAGACCTAACACTTGACACTACAGGTAGACCTAACACTTGACACTACAGGGAGACCTAACACTTGACACTACAGGTAGACCTAACACTTGACACTACAGGGAGACCTAACACTTGACACTACAGGGAGACCTAGCACTGATGGGAGACCTCTTGCCTGGAGAGAGAGAGAGAGAGAGAGAGAGAGAGAGAGAGAGAGAGAGAGAGAGAGAGAGAGATAATATTACTGTTTCATAAATATGTCAAGAGGTGTGTAGGTAAACAAGGTCACAGGCTAAGGGTGGCAATACAGCGCTACCTTAACACCATGTCCACACTACCTTGACACTACCTGACTTTATCTTGACACTGTCGGACACTACCTTGACACTACCTGACTTTATCTTGACACTACTTTGACACTACCAGACTTTCCCATGACACTATCTTGACATTATCTAGACAATGTCTTGACACTAATTGACTTTACCTTGACACTGACGGACACTACCTTGACACTGTCGGACACTACCTTGACACTCTTGACTTTATCTTGACACTGTCTTGACACTACTTCACTTTACCATGACACTATCACATTGTCCTTACCTTGACACTAACAAAAACTCATTTTCTGTTTCCCGTTACATTAATTATGTTTGTATTTTTTTATTAATTATTGTACTAAGAACATCTTGAAATTTTTCTGTACATTATTGGAAAAAGTTTCACATTCTTCTTAATTAGTTTAGTTCCTAGAATATATCTTAATGTGTATAAATTTCTAACGTCTTAGTATCTTGGTTTTGTTAATAAGTTAAATTATCATATTTGTTTATTTTTATATTGGTAACATATATATTTTTTCATTATTTAGATATTGAAGAATCTGTGGTTGTTGTTGTTTTCAATTAATAACCTCCCAAATGATCTGTTTACACTCTTGATTGAAACATGAGTAGACTCTTGGTTTTGTTTATAAATCCCCCACACACAAATAATGACCCCCTCCTCCCTCAAAGAAAGAGACGCCATCACTATTTTCTTCACCTCCACACAGTTCCCCTCGTCATTTCTATTTACCTTCCCGGAATTTTGCTTCAGTTATTTACCATTATCGTGTGTTGCCTCCCAGTCACTTCTTCCATTGGTCAGTCAGTTGATATTTAGACAGCTGATCCTTGTTTACAAACATGACGTCACTCAGAGTGTGAGTCACCAGCCCCCTCCCCATCTCTCTCTCTCTCTCTCTCTCTCACCACCCACCACCTCAGGGGCTCATGTCGTCAACCACTTGTATAAGCGATTGACTGAGTCCACTTAAGGTTGATTCTCCCTCCCTCCCTCCCTCCCTTCTTCCCTCCCTTTCTCTCTATCTCTCTTTCCATCCCTCTCTTCCCCTCCCTCCCTATCTCTCTTTTTCCCTTCCTCTCTTTCTCCTCCCTTCCTCTTTTCCTCCTCCCTCCCCCTCCCTCTCTCCTCATTCCCTTCCCTTCCTTCCCCTCCCTCCTCTCTCTCTCTTCCTTCCTTTTCCCTTCCTCTTTCCCCCCCTCCTTTCTTTCCCCTCTCTCTTTCCCTCCTCCCCCTCTTTCCCTCGTAGCCCATATACCAAAAGGCAAATAAAATAAGACATGAAGAAGAAGAAGAAGAAGAAGAAGATGAGGAAGAGAAGAAGAAGACTGATCTTATCGCAGTTATTAATAGAACGAGGAACTAAGAGGAGAAAGAGAAGGAAGTGAGAGAGGGAGAGAAGGATAAGAGAAGGATGTGAAGGAGGGAAGGGAATAGACGGAATAGGGGGGAGGGAGACATAAGGGGGAGGGAGACATAAAGGAGACATAAAGGGGAGGAGACATAAGGGGAGGGAGACATAAGGGGAGGGAGACAAAGGGGAGGGAGACATAAGGGGGAGGGAGACATAAGGGGGGAGAGGGAGACATTAGGGGAGGGAGACAAGGGGAGGAGACATAAAGGGAGGAGACATAAAGGGGAGGTAGACATAAGGGGAGGGAGACATAAGGGAGACATAAGGGGAGGAGACATAAAGGGGAGGGAGACATAAAGGGGAGGGAGACAGGGGAGGGAGACAAGGGAGAGGGAGACATAAGGGGGAGGGAGACATAAGGGGGGTAGGGAGACAAAAGGGGGAGGGAGACATAAAGGGGGAGGGAGACATAAAGGGGGGAGGGAGACATAAGGGGGGAGGGAGACATAAGGGGGAGGGAGAGAGAGGAAGAATTTGTTACGTAATATAGGTCAAGGCACAGAGTGAGGGGAGTTTAACACACACACACACACACACACACACACACACACACATATCCATACATACATGACTTTTTGTGACTTTGTGGTTGTGACTCCCCTCCCTTCCCCTCCCCTTGTGTTTATTGGGGTGAATGAACGCTGATAGTCTTGAATTGAATGATATTACAATGAAATATACAGGGTGTATTTTGCTGTCAGTACACCCACACGTTCACATTCCTAGGTTAGGTTAGGTTAGCGTTTGGTTAGATTAGGTTTAGTTAGGGTAGGTTTGGTTTAGTTAGGGTAGGTTAGATTAGCGTTTGGTTAGGTTAGGTTTAACTTTGACTTAATCTAACGTGCGTAGACAACACTGAAACTCTACCCTAACTAGATACATTGACTTAACACTAGTTAGGAGACAACATTTACCAACAGAATCTCAGTAAATCCGTTCCTGGTATTTGGTTCTTGGTGGCAGAAGCACCACAACCACCACCGACTGTGACAGAGTTGATGCCCTCGCCAAACTCGCGCCTAACAAAGCCACTGTTGAATACAATCTGGGTGACAAAAGGAACCCTTAAAACTGTAATCAGGAAAGAAACTGTTAATGAATTTGACACAAGAAGACGATTGCAAACAGGAAATAGTCGATCCATTGCTTGCCATGATGAGATGTATCAAGTGAAACATGTATATGGAGCAAGTAACAAGATCACTAGATTACAAGATGTTGTAACCACTAGATTAAGGTCAGGATATAAGTACCTCTGGCAGTATGTCCCTCAAGCAGATGTGAACAAGACTAAATGTAAAGTGTGTGGCCAGGCATATGGCCACACACTCGAGCACTACGTCCTCGACTGTGTGAAGATAGAACCTTTTAGGGACAGGTCCAAGCACACTGTGTGTGAAATGGCACAACACTTTATCTCTAATGGCAAGATAGCCGACATATGGAGATTGAATCCACTTTTTTGCACTGAATAGCTATATCAGCTCCCATGTATAGAACCAAACACACAATGTGCTTGAATACCTCTCACGCAAATGTGAATAACAAAAGCAGACATACTGCCTCACACTCCTGTACTCACGCAGTTGTGAGTAAGTCACACTCTATGTACAGAACTAAACAAAGAACGTATTTGACATACTCTGTAACATTCAATGTCATAACATCCTGACCACGGGGGACAGTTATATTGACGCTTTGTGAACTCTACTCTGTAATCCTTATGTGTTATCACTGACTGGGTGAGTATGGGGTGCACAATATACCAGCCGCTTTACATAGCAAAATTCAAACTTGTGAAGAGACAGACAGACAGACTGACACATACTGGCACCAAACATGGGGTAATCGTAATCTGTAATCGCAATTGATTACAATCAAAATGTAATCGTAATTACGGTTTCTTTCACGATTACAATAGGAAGTACTGTACATACCGGTACTTCATTTCATTTTCTTATAATACTGAGCTCCTGATTTTCAATACAGTCATCTACATTCGGTCCTTTGTATGTCTCGGCAAACGTTCACCCTCTGTAATACTCTAGCTGCTAGTAACAAATATCGAGTCCGTAAGATTTATTCATTCCTGCTGGTGACCACTGATTTACGTCTAAGCAAACACAGAACATGCTAGCACGCAGACTTAGGCTAATCACTTTATCAATTAAGTGACGCTTCAGCAACGTTACAGTGTGAATTTGTTTATTTTTATGAGATAAAACCAGACTGTGTTAGTTTAAACTACACTCGAACTGGGCGTGTCAACCGTCTCATGGTGATCCACTCAAACAAAGATGATGCCATACGTCAGCATTATGATTTTATTTGTGTTATTGTCTTGTAAACTGAATTCGTAACACTTATGAATTATAATTTTTAAATATAATGTCCATACGATATTGATTCAGACCATTATGTATTATGTCTACTTCTTCATCTCTCAGAAATTATGTTTTATTTGTACCAGTTGACAAACAGTGCAGTAAATTGAGTTTTTGTTGTACGTTCGTTTGTTTATGTGCATTCCTTTTGAAGTAATCATGATTACTCATCATGTAATCGTAATCGATTACATTATCGAGGTAATCGCCCCATGTCTAACTGACACATACAGACAAACATACATATACAGACATATTGAGACACATAGACACATACGGTACAGACAGACAGACAGACGGTATTTTTGTTGAAGGGAATTATAATCTGGTAGAGATGACCCCCATCCTCCCTCCACTTATCCGTCACCTCCTTCCTCTCAACGCCCCCTTCCCCTCCTCCCCTTCCCCTCCTCCGGTGGGGCTGTGTGTGTATGTCCTCCGTGATCTCACGTGACTGCCGTTGGATATACTGGGCTAGTGTAACTCCTACCAGTGCCACTCAAGGCTCACCTCAAACTCGGCCCATTCACATAAGTCCCTGTTACCCGGACACCGCTGGTCAACCTGTCACCTCTCTGTCCCAGTTCATAAGACCTGGATTCCCCCTAAATCTAACCATGGCAGGGGTCGTCGCCGGGCGGCACTCGGCGGGTGTTCCTGACGAAGGAGACGAGGAGGACATTCATGAGGACACTGAAGCTAGAAGGTTATGACGCGTCGGTGGAAACGCAAAAAGAGAAAACGCGCTGCACAACTTTCTCAGATGGACGATGAAAGGACCCATGGAGAACCTTCCGATGGAAGAAGCGTGACGAGGACTGTGGGAATGAAGCAGAGAAGAGCTAATGGGTGCATCATCCCCCCCACCCGGGCTAAATATATACGTCTTGCCTTTCCCGAGAAGACAACTAGTTGGATGAAGGTTAAGTAGACAAGAGCCTGAATGAGGAATATCTCACGACTTTGCTGAATGTTGTCGTCCCAGGTAGCACCCTTCATTACGTCATGTAGGCCGAGAGGAGACGGCTGCTATCCAACACATCATTGATAGAAAGGTCGGCTCACTACATCTCATTAAGCTTGATGAACCTGTCCGACCCAAAGGAATGAAGGAATACCTTGTCACTCACTTCCCCAAGGGTATTCCCCCCAGTGACGCTTCATTACTTCCAGGCGTCCATAGAGCAAAAGGGATTTACAAGGATGGTGCCACTTAATAGTATCATCATTGTATGGAAGAACCTCTTCCTAAGCAACATTACTCTTTCAGCGAGTTTGGTGTCCTTAGTAATATCAGACGGTGGATTCCTCCCCCTATCGTGTGCTACAACTGCTTCGCGGACAACCATGTGGTGAAGTACTGCCACAAGCCAGCCACCTGCGGTATCTGGGTAAGAAAGCATAACACGAGGAGGTGCCCCAACAAGACAACTTCCTCTCGGGAGGGAGGAGAGCAGACTTCCCGACCCGGGAGGCAGTGTCCCAGGTGTGGGGAGGAGGGTGTGACGACCTGGCACCCTGGATATCCTGGAAGGCAGCGTCCATCCACACTCAATGATGACCACTCCAACCCTGCCGGGGATACCATCATCACCTGATGTTTCTTTCATTCGCCAATGCAGGAGTGATAGTGTCAGTGGATCGTCTGCAGTAGCTGGTGCCTCCTCTCATGATGTAGAAAACCTGCCTCATGTGAGTATGAGTGAGGCCCATAATGATGTGAGTGTGAGTGAGAAGAGTGAGACCCAGAATACAAGGGTTGACGTGTGGGCGAGTGGGGAGAGCGAGACCGGAAATGATAGAAGTATGAATGGGGAGAATGAGGCCCAGACTGCCAGCGTGGTCACTACCATAACACCAGGTCTGGAAACTGTCCGTGACCCTGTACCTCTTCCATTATTCTCGGAGAAGGGACTCATGAAGGGACCGTGTGTATAAAAAATCTATTGGGGTCACTATAGTAAAAGACATTCATAAGAACTCCAAGGGTGATCAATGTAAGAGAGTTAATCATTTGGTCAGGTTGATCCATGAAACCAACTCACAACTCATACAACTCAGTTCAAGATGGCAGGAGTAACACGAACGCTTAGGTTTATATCAGGGAACATTCGGAGTGTTAACCGCAGAATTAATGACCTACAATGGTATGTTCAAGTTTATAACATTGATGTAATTGATTTACAAGACCCTTTCACGCCCAGCGCCCAGAAGAAAGCTACACCCAGGATAGCTGGGTTTGCAGCATACAATAGTGGAGCAGGAAGTGGCCTGCTCACTTATATAAAGAATGGTCTGGTCTGTAAATGGATCAAAACTCACAATGATGAAAGTATTCACTTTCAACAATTTACAGTAACCACAGCAAACAGTCAATTTTCGCTGTATAACATCTATGTTCGGAGTAATGAGCTGCGAGAAGACGTGTTACCAAAGACATCAGGTAACATTGCTATGTTGTGTATGGGTGACACTGTCCTCGATGATGTCCAGTGTAACTTCTAATGGGAGGGTGATCGTGAATTACATCAATAATCATAATATCACTGTATACGACACAGACAAAGTGACACATCTGTTGGGGGGCAGACTTGATTTGTGACTGGGTATAACCTAGTGGACAGTAATGTCAAGGCTAAGGTCATCTCAGACCACCTAGTCAGTGATCATTATGCAATACTTACTGAATACACTGTTGCTGATGTCAAGTGTGAACCCCATCCTAAGCTCAGAATTAACATCTCAGACAATATCAAACTGCTGGATATACACTTAGGTCAGTGGATGAATTTTGTTGTGATCTTGTAAATGTCATTACCACATATTATACCACCTGGGTTAAGTCAAGGAGGAAGGGGGGCAGCACTAAACCACCTCTGTGGACACATGACCCCATCCTCATCAAAGATGGAGAGAAGGTAGAACAGCTTGCCAACACTTAATAAGCAAAATAAAACTAGTGATAACCTCCTGGCATTCCTCAAAGCTAACAGAGCTTTTCGTGAACTCCAAGGTCAGGTGAGAAACGCCCATTGGAAACAATTCTTACAGGGAATTAATAGAACAACTATTCTAGTAGAAATGTTTAACAAAATTAGAGCCATTACCAAGTCACCCACCCCAGTCCAACATCATCACAGCCTGCAGAATATACTGACATGTTATTAGACCAATGGTCTAGTGTGTCACAAATCAGTTCCCTGCCTCCTGACATACAGCAATATCTTAAAGCCACACACATTGATAGCGGTTTCAATATTGAAATAGCCTGTTCCTCACCAGACTTTACCGACCACTTTCCTATATCTCACCACGAACTAACAACAGCACTAATAAAAGGTGAATCATCCCCCCTGGTGAGGATGGCATAACCTATAACGCCCTAAGATTGTTGCTTGACCTGTATCAAATGAGCCTCACACAAGGTATTCTGCCTAAGACATGGACTCAAGGATACATAGTATCAATCCCTAAAGCTAACTCTCCAAACTTCAGGCCCACTTCACTCATAGCCTGTACAGTATGTGTAAAGTCCTTGAAAGAGTTGTTCTCAACAGTCTCATGTTTCAAGTCAAAAACAAACTGGCCCCTAATCTGTATGGGTATATGCCTTGGCGCAGCACACAGACATGCTTTGCAGAATATCTTGTTCACTCAAAAGATAAGACACAAACAGCCTTCATAAACCTTAAATCAGCCTTTGATGTAGCTAATAAAGACATTATGCTTGAGCAATTAGCTAATTTTGGCAGCCAAGGTAACCTCCTGACATGGATAAAGGGATATCTGTCCTACAGGTATGCCAGTGTTCTGTTTAGGGGAGTCAAAAGTACCAGAATGAGAGCATTTGCATTTGGCACGTCTCGTAAGGAGGAGTGTTAAGTCTTATGCTTTTTAATATGCTGATGCACAAGCATATTGCTGACTTTCCAGTTTAGCCGAACGAGGCTGTAATAGGTTATGCTGATGGTCTCTGCATTATGACAGACGAAGCCCAGGCTCCAAGCCTTACTGGATGTATTTGCTTGGAGTACTGTTGAATGTGGTCTCATAATATCTGTTGACAACACGAGGGTCCTCAATCCTAGTCCTGCTCATCCTCTGCCTCTTAACTTTAACATTAACTATGTAGCTCTTATAAATATCTTGGAATTAATGTGAATGATGCGAACTTCGTCGGCAACCTTCGTGCCAAACTAATGCAGTCCATTAAACCTCTCAGAACCCTTGTTGGTAAGGGCTATGGAATTAACATCACCTATGCTCGTACTTTCTATCTTCTCTTCATTCGATCTGTAGTTGACTATCATGCTCTCCATCGTGTGACTATTCCGCCTAAACAACTCAACAGCCTTGAGGTAGTGTTACCGCCACAGTAAGATAAACTAGAAGAGAGAGAGAAAGAGAGGGATAGTCATAGTAAGATAAACTAGACGAGAGAGAGAGAGAGGGTGAGAGGAGAGACAGAGTGTTGACGACGAGACAACAGCTACCAGGAAGATATTATACTTGTTCTCGTTGGTCAAACCCTAGACCCCAAAACGTGAGTGTGATTGTGAACTATTAAATCCTCTAAGAACTCTAAATAACTTTAATAAGTGTATTTATGTACTGTATATTAATCATATTATACAAACTGTGTCCTGTTGTATCAGCCTTTGTTATATGTGAATTGTTCTTTAACAGGTTTTGACCGAATTATACTCATCCCGTCAACGACAAGGGTCTTACTATCCAGCACAAACCAATAACGCTCCTATGAGCGTTAACAGGCAGTACAAAATGAGCCATGAGCATCATTCTAGGATGTCCAAAATCAACCAGAATTGTAAATATGACAAAGAGCTCGGGCTGCCCTCCCTATCTGAGAGGATAGCTTTTCTTAATACATTGTTTTGTGTCAAACTTTTGGAGAACAATGATCCCCAAACTACAGCTCAAACTGAGTTTATGTTCTATCTAAGTAATCCTGACTATCTCATCAACCTTCCACAAAAGACTCCAAAGAGTGTCACTGATCTCTTGAAACTGAATGTGCCAATCACTCCGGATGAAGACTTTAATACCATTCCTCCTTGGCTGGATATAGCAGTTCCCATTAATTACACTCCGGTTAGTTGGAAGCAAATGTTAAACACCAATATGGCGAGATGTGTTACACTAGAGAGTATTAAATTAAGTGAATGTTATACTTTTACTGATGGTTCTGTGCAGACAAATGCAAGAAGATCACGCTGTGCATGTGTAATATATAATCGAGTTAAGATGATAGTATTAAACATGCAAAGGCTGAACAACTGGGCCAGCACAACACAAACTGAACAGATGGGAATCTACTTAACTACAGACTACTTTAAAGAAAATGGAGGTGGGGTGATACTCTGTGACTCCCAGAGAGCTTTGAAATCAATGAACAGACCGCCAGGCTCTATATCTAAAGTTGTCTGTGATAACTGCCAAGGAGAACAACTTTCGTATTGAATTTGTGTGGATTCCGTCCCTTGTTGGAATCAGGTATCATGACCGTGCTAATAGACTGGTCAATGAGGCATGTAAGAAAGGAAACGTAGACCGAGACATTGGTCTGTCCAATGTTGTACATAAAAACACAAAGTCAAAATCACGAACTCTGATCTAGAAGAACTGGGAAATGCAGAGACCTGGTAGTTGTAGCATTAGTAAATATGAAAAAAAATTATGACAAGAGATACTGGTATGGCCAGCATAAAGACAGAACCACACAATGTGATGTAGTCGTGGCCAGAATTAGGCTAGGATACAGACACATCTGGCAAGTTAGTAACGCTGTACCCATACCGGAACACTCAGCATGTAAACTTTGTGATAAACCATTAAAGCACTGTCAAAGACTCCAGGCCACCTGGCTTATTGCATCATGAATTATGTAATTACTACAATGAATCGCGAGTGCTTGAGGACATTCTTGCAGTGTATCCTGAATTTGCTAGCCCACACTGATTAGTCTTCAAATAGAATATGACTTATACTGTATATGAACCACTGTCCTGCATGGCAGTGAACAGTGATATCACCCTCAGTGTCAAGGCCTGACTGAATTACTCAGAATCGGCAAATTGTGCTCTAAACGTTGTTAAACTAAACTAAACAACTTAATTTCCTCCCCCCTTCGTCTTCCCAAATTATCTCCTCCCTTCCCCTGTCCCCGTCTTCTCCTCCCCCTCCCCCTTCTCCCTCAAACGTGTCAATGGGACGCCACGCTGGGGTTTGTTTGTAAACATGAGCTCACGTGTCCATTTGTACGTTCCTCAAGCATCTGAAGGACATGTCACACTTTATCAAGGAGCTGTTTAGGACACGCCTGAGGGGGGCGGGGAGGAGAATGTGTTGCTTTGGACGCAAGTTTTGTTTTGTGTGTGAAATTATGTGGTAACGTTAGTGGGGGGTTGGGCTAGGATATTCCTGGGGAGGGGGTGATTAGACAGTGTTATCGGGAAATGTATTGTTGTCCTCGTGAATCTCTCTCTCTCTCTAGATCATGTCGCTTCTGAACACAAACAGCTGCTCTCGTGTCTTGTATCAGAACACGAACTAGAGTATGGAGGTGTAGGGGGGTAGGAATGCTAGGAGGAGTGTAGGGACGAGAGAGTAGGATTGCAGGAGGAAGGACAGGCCGGGTAGGGACGAGTTGGTAAGGAGGGAGGGAAGAGGAGTGGTTGCAGTGGTCGTCTGCAGTAACCAGTACCACTACCCTGGCTCCTGGGGGTGGTGGTCGTGGGCGTCAGTAATAATCACCACGATCCTGGCTGGTGGGGGGTGGTAGTGGTCGTGGGCGTCAATGTTAACCACCATGACAGCCTGGCCGCTGGGGGGTGGTGGTGAAGGTGGTCGTGCCAACATATTTTCCAGAGGTTCTAGAAAAGCTATGTAGTGTTGTCAGGACCCTTAGTGGTGTTGTCAGGACCCTTAGTGGTGTTGTCAGGACCCTTAGTGGTGTTGTCAGGACCCTTAGTGGTGTTGTCAGGACCCTTAGTGGTGTTGTCAGGACCCTTAGTGGTGTTGTTCGGACCCTTAGTGGTGTTGTCCGGACCCTTAGTGGTGTTGTTCGGACCCTTAGTGGTGTTGTTCGGACCCTTAGTGGTGTTGTTCGGACCCTTAGAATCATAAAAGGAAGGTCCAGCAGACCCCTGACCACCTCCCGTCGTCCTACACCACCCCTCGGGCACGGGACGCCGCCGACAGCTAGAGGTGTGGGTCGTCCGTCACCGAGGGAGTGGACAGTGCCATTTGGGGTGTCAAGTGATGGCACTATTCGTCCTTAAGGCGGGGTTGTCCAGTATAACGAGGTTCCGGCCGGCAATTTCGAGTTTCATCATGAGCGAGAGAGAGAAGGACTCGGCTTACGGATGACGGAATTATGTAAATTAACTTGAGGCTCACTGAAAGCATACACTATTTTTGGGGCCCTCACTCATTGAGATGGTGCACACACACACACACACACACACACACACACACACACACACACACACACACGGCATTTATTTTCCCGTATTGCAGCCTCTTCTCCCTCCATTCTACCCCCACCCTCTCTTACCTCACCTCCATCCCTCCCTCTCCCCAGTTGGTTGTGGTATGCTAGTGTACCTGAGTGACGTCACGAGAGGACCTTAAAGGGATTTTTATTTTTGTGGATAATTAGTTACATAGTTACCTTTAATTGAGTCTTAGGAAGAACAAAAATTGTGGAAGGGAAATTTTGTGATTTTTAGGGAAATTTTACGGTAAATTTAGGGATTTTGTGAACAATTCTAAGGTAGTATTATTAACAGGGAAGAAGTCCAGGGAATAGTTTGGGGGTAAGGGTAAACATCGTGACTTTATTTTAGAGTGGAGGAAATTTAGGGGAAATTTATCTTATTTGAGTGAAACTAAACCACCGAGAGGCAACACAGTGACGTCATTAAATATCCTAAGTACAGCAGTTACAGAAACACGTGTCCCCGACCTGTGGTACAGCAGAGGTAGGCAGCAACACCTGTACCTCCCACACCTGTGCCTTAATGATTGTGCCTGACTGGACCACCGCATCTGTACCATGACTCAGTGTTGCCTCCCTGGTGAGTCATCGAGAGAGAGAGAGAGAGAGAGAGAGAGAGAGAGAGAGAGAGAGAGAGAGAGAGAGAGACTGACTCAGTATGTTTACATTCGCGACCACGAGATAAAAATTATATGTGGCATGTTGTTGTTGTGGCTGATGTTGTGGGTGATGTTGGTTGGTAGTACTGGTTGTTGTTGTGGTTGTTATTGTGGTTGATGTTGGTTGGTAGTACTGGTTGGTGATGTAGTTGATGTTGGTTGATAGTACTGGTTGTTGTTGTGGTTGATGTTGGTTGTTAGTACTGGTTGTTGATGTGGTTGTTGTTGTGGTTGATGTTGGTTGGTAGTACTGGTTGTTGATGTGGCTGATGTTGTGGGTGATGTTGGTTATGTGGTTGATGTTTGTGTTGATATGATTGTGTTGTTGATTTGTTGTTGTGGCTGATGTTGGTTGGTAGTACTGGTTGTTGATGTGGTTGTTGTTGTGGTTGATGTTGGTTGGTAGTGGTTTGATGTGGTTGTTGTTGTGGTGATGTTTAGTACTGATGTGGTTGATGTTGGTTGTTGAAGTACTTGTTGTTGTGGTTGATGCTGGTTGGTAGTACTGGTTGTTGATGTGGTTGCTGTTGGTTGGTAGTACTGGTTGTTGTTGGTTGGTAGTTCTGGTTGTTGATGTGGTTGTTGTTGTGGTTGATGTTGGTTGGTAGTACTGGTTATTGATATGGTTGTTGTTGTGGTTGATGTTGGTTGGTAGTACTGGTTGTTGATGTGGTTGTTGTTGGTTGTAGTACTGGTTGTTGATGTGGTTGTTGTTGGTTGGTAGTTCTGGTTGTTGATGTGGTTGTTGTTGTGGTTGACGTTGGTTGTTAGTAATGGTTGTTGTGGTTGATTTTAGTTGTTAGCAGTGATTGTAGTTGCTATTGGGTGATGTTGATGGTTAATTTTGTTGGCTAGTAAGAATGGTGGTAGTTGTCGTTGGCTGAGGTGATGGGGGTAACAGTCGTAGCGGTATAGTAGTAGCCCTTGTGGACGTCAGCACTCGAGATTTCTGGACGCGGGGACAGCGAGCCTTCTTTGATGTCAGGATATTCGACCCCCATGGCCGCATGTTACCGTAATTTGTCTCTTGAGGCTACACACAAGAGGAACGAGAACTACAAGATTAGGGCATATGCGCAGAGAATTCAGATTGTAGGTCAAGGCAGCTGCACTCCTTTGGTGTTCACAACCTCTGGCGGAATGGGACCAAGTGCCCAAATGCAAGACGCTTCTACCCAAGACTGGCGGAGGTGTTGTCTGAGCAGAAGCAGCAGCCCAGAAGTTACGTTACAGCCTGGTTGAGATGTCGACTCTTCTCTCTGCTTAGGTCTGCATTGCTTTGCATCAGGGGAACGAGATCGTCGGCCCCAAAGCCGACAACGTTCACAGATATTGACTAGGAGGCAACAGTCACTGAATGCCGCATAGATTTGCGGCTTAACTAACTCAACACAGCTGGGTAGCTACTTATGTATTAGGATATTTAATTTTAAGGCAATAAAATGGTGGCGAAGGTGTGGCTATTGGGGGAGGCTGAAGGCCAATAAAAAATAAATACTGTAGTAATAGTAGTTGTAGTAGTAGTACTGTAGTAATAGTCAGTGATTTAGGAAAAAAAATGAACAGATTATGTTTGAGGATATTAAGACTTACTGCTGTGCTCACATGGTTGAGAATGATTACTTCCATTCCCAGACCTACTGTGAGACCAATGTGCTCACTCTCACCCCCAGACCTGAGACCAATAATAATAATAAACGGTTCATTGAGAGAGCATGGCAGCCGGAAGGCTGAAAATATACAGTTACATTATTGGGGAATGGATCTCTTAAATGACAAATAATATACAAGTAACATAAGTGATACAAATATGATATATAATAACTAGGTTGGGAGAAGGTCATACTGCAGGGCATTCCAACATAGTGACAGTGTAACAAGGTAAGCTTGGCTGGGAGTAAACACACTGGTTGATTACTAGTTGTTGATAATGTTTACAATAGTTGGGACTGGGCTGTTCTTATAGCGATCAGTACGTGCTCGTATGGGCTGGATGCGGTTGTGGTGTCGAACAGCAATTCGCGGACGAGGGATCTCGGGTGGAAGTGGAGCCGGTGTCGAGGATGGTGCTGAAGCTTCTTACCAAATTTGCAGACGAGGTCGTGGTGATGATCAGAGAGAACCGAGAGGGTCAGTGTGTTGAGCGCTCTTGATATTTGGAGTAGGAAGGGGAGAGCATAATCTTGCATGCCCTCTTTTGCACTTTTTCTACGTGTTTATGTTGTGTGACATTTAGGGAGGAAGACCAGGCAAGGGAGTCATAGGTGAGCTTGGGAAGTGTGTGTGTGTGTGTGTGTGTGTGTGTGTGTGTGTGTGTGTGTGTGTGTGTGCGTGCGTGTGTGTGTGGTTACAGGACAGGAAACAGCAAGTGAGTACTAACGGCACTAAATCCGATTGGAGTATCGTCACTAGTGGAGTACCCCAAGGCTCAGTACTTGGACCATTATTATTTATTATATACATAAACGACATAGATATAGGTCAGACAACAACAGAAGTAAATTTGCTGATGACACTAAAATAGGACGTGTAATTATATCTGACGAGGACTCCGCAAAACTATATGAATATCTAAACAAATTTTTCGAATGGTCTGAAAAATGGTGTATGAAATTTAATGTGGGCAAATGTAAAGTACTTAGTCTCGGAGATGTAAACAGAGAGACCAGATACCAGATGAACAACGATGTTAAAGAGAAATCCGACTGTGAGAATGACTTAGGAATAATGAAAAGTAGGAATCTTAAACCAAGTCAACAATGTTCATTTGCTCGTAACAAGGCTAATGAAGTACTTGGGTTCATAAAAATGAGTGTTAGTTACAAGACTTACGAGGTTATCCTAAAACTATAGTTACAAGACTTACGAGGTTATCCTAAAACTATATCTTGCGCTTGTGAGACCTCACTTGCATTACGCAGTTCAGTTCTGGTCACCGTGCTACAGAATGGGTATAGAATCCCTCGAAAGAATTCAGAGGAGAATGACAAGATTAATCTCGGGCATTAAGGAACCTTGAGTACAGAGACAGGTTAAAGCATCTTAATTTGCACTCCCTCGAGAGATGTAGAGTGAGGGGCGATATGATCGAGGTGTATAAATGGAAGTCAGGGCTAAACAAAGGTGATGTAACAAAGGTACTCAAACTATCCAACCAGGAGCGAACTCGTAACAATGGTTTTAAACTATACAAATTTAGATTTAGGCGCAAAATAGGTGAACATTGGTTTGGAAATAGAGTAGTGGACGAGTGGAACAAGTTACTAAACGTCATCATTAACTCGAATACGCTGGATAGCTTCAAACTTAGGTTGGATGGATATATGAGCGATAGGGGCTGGGTGTAAATGGGACTGCCCAGTATGGGCTAATAGGGCCGCTGCATTTTCCTCCATTCATATGTTTTTATGTGTGTGTGTGTCACCTGAAGACTAGCATGGTGAAACTATGGACAAGTTTCTTTACGCCATTTGCCTCTGTCTACCCAAGAGTAATTGGGAACCTGGATGTTAATCGATTTGCGGATCGTGTTCCGGAGTAATGGTTAGCCAGTGCAGTTGGCGAGTTGTCCGGTCTTCTCGGACTATTCCTTGACACTGGGTCATGCAGCTCGTTAACTCAGGGTGTGGTTATTGTGTGGGCGACAGCTTCTACACCTTAAACAAATTCACGCCTTATTATTATTATTAGCCCGCGCAAAATGCTTACCTGGAGATTCACTCCCCCCAGGTAAACGCACCTGAAGTTTAACTACCCCGACGCTTCCTGGGGCTAATCTTCAAGTGACAGTGGACCTCATTACTTATCTCACGTGAAGTTTAACCACTTCGTCACAAAAGCTGCACAATAAGATTAATAAAGTACTGTGGTTACTGAACAATGCATCACTATCCATTTTGTACAACGAGAGGAATTTGCCTGAACTCCCTCCGCTGATGCTTCCCATTAGGAGAAACATAACTGATTATTTTTGCTACACTCCCACGACCGCTGAGCTGGATAAGTTTTGCTGGAAGTACACTTCTTAAAAACACTATAGCAATCCATAACTTGGGACAATTTCATGTTTTAGAACTCCGTGTTATTGAAGTGAGTTAATAACAGAGCAAATGCAACACCACAGTCTGGGAGGTACTGCACCCCCTTGCCTACTGCTATATCACTGTATAATAAGGAAACAAGTCTCTTTGTGTGTAATATACCTGAAGATTAACCCACACCCCCCACGCATCTTGGTGAAGAGATTTTCTTCAGTGATTCATACACGAAAAATTGTGAATAAACTCGCTCTTGACAGTCAGTTCTGGGTCTCAAACTCAGTGGCCTCGCCTTCATGATTGGTAGTATTAGTGTGTGTGGGAGACAGTGTAGTTATGGGTGTCCTTCAAGGTGGACCAATTACCCACTCCCGAAAATTATGGTTGCATAGAGAACCTAATGGTGTGCTGGTGTGCGTGTGTGTGTTTGTGTGTAGTAACCTGTGCATGTGTTTTTATGTGATTTTGTATTGTTTGTTTTGTTGAATGTGTAATAGACTCTCTCTCTCTCTCTCTCTCTCTCTCTCTCTCTCTCTCTCTACAAATTTGGAAATTAATTTTAACCAATTTATTTTTCTTCTTGTTTCAGGTAAGCTGAGGTGTACAGCAGGTATACCCTACCCCAGGTGTGTATGTGTCTCGCTTTCACACCTGTATACTCCCCCATACACACCTGTACCTTCTCTCACACTTGTAACTCCCCCCATATACCTGTATTACCCCCCAAATACACTTGTATCTTCCCCCACATATGCACCTCCCCACACACACATATATAGTATCCTTGACCACACACCTGTAACTCCCACACACACATATATACTCCTCCACACACCCCCCCCACACACACACATATATAGAGTATCCTTGACCACACACCAACTCCCCCCACACACACACACATACAGTAGCTAAAAAGTATCGATGCGTACGTTGTGTGAATCAATATAATACCACGGACGATAAGTATTGGGACAGGTATGTTGTCTCCTTATACTGTGTGATAGTAATTATTTATTAACTGTTTATTTTATTCTTATATGCCAACTCACCCCCTGTGTTGGATACTAAATGGCGGTGGATGAAGACGCGCCTACCAACCCTCCCGAGACATTACGAGTTGTACGTACGATTTCGGAAGTCATCGGACCCACCCTGTCAGATAGTTTTTTTTTTTTAGCTACTGTACACCAATCCCTACACCTGTACCTCCCCCACATACCCGTATCTCCCCGACACAAATGTACTTCCTCCCCACACCTGTATCTCACCCCACACATACTTGCCTCCAATACAGGCTTGTACCTCTACTACACAAACGAACCCGAACACCCCTGTAACTCACTGTAGCTTTACTCTTAATTACGACCATCCTTGTTCCCTCCGGTATTCAACTCCACACATCTGTACCACGCACACCTGTACTGGCAGGTGTGTACTGTGTACACTACCACTACAGCATTGAGCACTGTGGAGGCAGGTGTAGCTAGTCCAGGGGAGTCTGAAGCAGCCGAGGTGAAGCACTGTAACCACACGGGGACCTCTAGTGGCCGGGGTGAAGCACTGTAACCACACGGGGACCTCTTGTGGCTGAGGTGAAGCACTGTAACCACACGGGGACCTCTAGTGGCTGAAGTGAAGCACTGTAACCACACGGGGACCTAGTGGGGTGAAGCACTGTAACCACACGGACCTCTAGTGGCTGAGATGAAGCACTGTAACCACACGGGGACCCTAGTGGCCTGGGGTGAAGCACTGTAACCACACGGGGACCTAACCACACGGGGACCTAGTGGCTGGGGTGAAGCACTGTAACCACACGGGGATTCTAGTGGCTGAGGTGAAGCACTGTAGCCACACGGGGACCTCTAGTGGCCGGGGTGAAGCACTGTAACCACACGGGGACCTCTAGTGGCCGGGGTGAAGCACTGTAGCCACACGGGGACCTCTAGTGGCCGGGGTGAAGCACTGTAGCCACACGGGGACCTCTAGTGGCCAGGGTGAAGCACTGTAGCCACTCAGGAGACCAACTTAACTTTCTCTCTACAGCACACTAGTTTGTGCTGCCGTTACTAGTGCCATTTATCAATCGAATATGGCGGCATATCCCACCTATGACTCAAGTGTGTGTGTGTGTGTGTGTGTGTGTGTGTATATACACACACACACACACACACACACACACATACAAAGTACGAATTCATCAGTGAAGATATTTATACATTATGTAATAATCTTATGAGACCCCTGGTATGTGTACACTGATCCAGGGAGCTTATGTGTACACTGATCCAGGGACCTCATGTATACAACCACATACACACACACATTTATATATATATACATACGTATGCACACACACACACACACACTAAGATGTTAAGTAATGCAATATTCTGTGTGACCTTTGACCTCGGAGAATATGTGTGTGTGTGTGTGTGTGTGTGTGTGTGTGTGTGTGTGTGTGTGTGTGTGTGTAGATGAGAGAGAGAGAGAGAGATAGAGATTTTAAAAGTCTTGTTCAAGTTGAAACTTCAATATCAAGGTTGATAAAACTTGTATTACCTGTCCTTGTGGTGTGGCTGTGGTGACAGGTTATGACGTGGTTGTGATGTGAGGCTATGACGTGGTTGTTGTGCGAGGTTGTGGCGTGGATGTGGTGTAAGGTTGTGACGTGGCTGTGGTGTAAGGTTGTAACGTGGTTGCTGTGTGAGGTTATGGGGTAGTTGTGGTGTGAAGTTGTGGCCTGGTTGTGGTGTGAGATTATGGCGTGGTTGTGGTGTGATGTTATGGCGTTATTGTTGCGTGGTTGTGGTGTGAGTTTGTGGAGTGGTTGTGGTGTGATGTTATGGCGTCTTTGTGGCTTGGTTGTGGTGTGCCAATTGTGGCGTGGTTGTGGTGTTAGGTTGTGGCGTCATTTTGGTATTAGGTTGTGGAATTCTTGTGACGTGAGGTTGTGGTTGTAGCATAAGGTTGTGGTGGGTGGCATGAGGTTGTGGCGCCCTTGACCCCTGACATACACACAGTGATCTCGGCTCCACTAAGTGTGTGTGTGTGTGGTTACTGTGTTGTGAAGGGCGGTGAGTGGTAGAGTGGGCCCCAGTCCTAACGGGCCCCAGTCCCAATGGTTCCAAATCCTAATGGCCCTAGTCATTATTGGTCTAAGTCTTAATGGGCCAGATTCTTAATAAGTGGCAGTAATAATGGGCTGTAATGGTAATAGGAGGTAAGACCATAAGGTGAGGTTCGTGCTTATGGTCCTTGAGACGATGAGTATATTCTTATTTCGTGGGGATCCAGTCACGGCCCTCCACTCCATGGTCTACGACTCCTGTGTTCATACATACATACATACATACATACATACATACATACATACATACATACTGTACATACATAAACTATACAATATACTGCCACTAAAATACAACACACAGGAATAAGGTGACGTTCACATTTAGCCAAATTACAGGAGCCGTGTCTACCTGTACCTGGTGATGACCGCTAATTGCAGGTGTGAGCAGGACTAGCGAGGCAGGTGTGTGTCGTACTAACAAAGGAGTGTTAGTTACAAGACTAGACTAGCGAGGTCATCCTAAAACTATATCTTGCGCTTGTGAGACCACACTTGGATTACGCAGTTCAGTTCTGGTCACCGTACTACAGAATGGATATAGAATCACAAGAAAGAATTCAGAGGAGAATGACAAGACTAATCCCAGGCATTAGGAACCTTGAGTACAGAGACAGGTTAAAGCATCTTAATTTGCACTCCCTCGAGAGACGTAGAGTGAGGGGCGATATGATAGAGGTGTATATATGGAAGTCAGGGTTAAACAGAGGTACTCAAACTATCCAATCATGACCGAACTCGTAACAATGGTTTTAAATTAGACAAATTTAGATTTAGGCGCGATATAGGTAAACATTGGTTTGGAAATAGAGTAGTGGATGAGTGGAACAAGTTACCAAACATCATCATTAAGTCGAATACGCTGGGTAGCTTCAAACATAGGGTGGATGGATATATGAGGAATAGGGGTTGGGTGTAAACGGGACTGCTCAGTATGGGCCAATAGACCCGCTGCAGTTTCCTCCATTCTTATGTTCTTATGTGTGTCAGGTGAGGCAGGTGGGTGTGTCAGGTGTCATTTTTCACCTTGTGGCAGGTGTGTGTGTGTGTGTGTGTGTGTGTGTGTGTGTGTGTGTGTCAGGGGGGGGCATAGCTGATCATTCCTCTTAAGTTTTATGTGTGGGAGTTATGTTCCTCCTCCCTCCCTCCCTCCCTCCCTCCTCCCTCATTAACATTAACATGTATTTATCTCTCTGGATTCAAATCTTTTTTTCTATTACAATGAATCAAAGACAACAACAGCGCCCCTACTAATATTCTGCCCCGACAGCCTCACTCAAAGGTTCGGTTACGCAATGTGGGATTTTTTTGTTCTTCTTTAAAGGGTCCGTCGGGTGTGTAGTGTTTTGTATACCTGTCTCTATATTCTGATTGGCAGAGGTTATTAGGCTCTACTTGTTGGCTATTCGTACGCACCTGCCCAAGATTTATGTTATGAAGAACACGGACTCAGAAGGAGTGGGAAGGGGGGGGGGGCAGGGGAGGGGGGGGGCAGGGGAGGGAGGGAGGTGGTGGAGGGGGAGAAAAAGAAGGTGGAGGAGGGTCCTAACCTACGGGTGGTGCCCCCTCCGTCCTACAGCTGATTATTATTTGCATATCGTCAGCTGTTCTTGGCTCCTACCCCTCACCACCCCACACTTTTGTTCTTCTGTTATACCCTTCGTTCACTCCTCTCCTGGGGGAGGGTCACCTGTTCAACGCGTGTTCAGGAAGACTTAGTAACGTGTTCTGTGTTCTTCGGTAATACAAGGAAGGTTATTTGTTGTTGAGAACAGCCATGTTGATAAGATGCCGCCTACACCACCACCACACCACCACTGCCACTGACAGTCTCATCATCACTGACTTCTTATCCTCACTACTTGCTATTGATACTCTAAACTCAGATTGTCACCCGCTTGACTCCGAAGCCAGACACAAACATATGCCTTGTTGACGAGGGTATCAGGATCAAGTTGCTGTGGATCCCCTCTCACATAGCATCAGTCAACACGATAGAGTTGATCCCTTAGCTAAACTCGCGTCCAACAATGACAATGGTGAATGTAATCTGGCACTGTCAAACAGAACCTTAAGAACTGTAATCAGAAAAGAACTTATTGATGAATTTGACAGAAGAAGACAAGTGCAAACAGGCACTTGGCAATCCATTGTTTACCATAAAGAGATGTATCAAGTGAAACATGTACAGTATATGGAGTAAGTAACAAGATCACTAGATTACAACATGATGTAACCGCTAGACTAAGTACCTCTGGCAGTATGTTCCTCAAGCAGATGTGAACAAAACTAAATGTAAAGTGTGTGGCCAGACATATGGCCACACACTCCAACACTACGTCTTAGACTGTGTGAAGATAGAACCTTTTAGGGACAGGTCCAAGCACACTGTGTGTGAAATGGCACCGCGCTTTATCTCTAATGGCAAGATCGCTGATATACTAAGGCTGTATTCACACTTCGTATAGTACGTAATCAAGATTCTCTGTACCGACCCAAATAAACAATGTACTGGAAATACTCTAACATTCAATACCATAATACTCATGATTACTGGGGTTCGATAAACACCATTTGTGAAATTGTGGCCTCTACTCTGTAGTCCTTTTTGCGCTACCGCCCACAGGATGAGTATGGAGTGCACAATAAACTAGCTGCTGTCCGCGGCAAATTTAAAAAAATCTAATTACAGCACACCACACGATGCCACCACACCATAGCACCACACCATTACACCATACAACACCACTACACCATATGACACCACACCACAAAACTAGTTACACCACATCACACCATTACACTACACTACGCGCACGACACCACTACACCACACGACACCACTACACCACACGACACCACTACACCACACGACACCACACCCCTATACCACACCACTACACCACACGACACACACACACTATACCACACACACTACACCACACGACACCACTACACCACACGACACCACACCCCTATACCACACCCCTATACCACACCACTACACCACACGACACCACACCCCTATACCACACCACTACACCACACGACACAACACTACTACACCACACCACTATACCACACCACTGTCTACACCACATCACGCCACACCACTATCTACACCACATCACGCCACACCACTATCTACACCACATCACGCCACACCACTATCTACACCACATCACGCCACACCACTATCTACACCACATCACGCCACACCACTATACTACGTCACACTAAACAACCACACCACACCACATCAGATACAATGATTATACCTGTAGTGAAATACGTCTGCAACCTGCCTTACCTTGAAGTAAACCTACCCACCCCACCCACCTTATAACCCACCCTACCCGTCCACCAACCCACCCACCCCACCCACCCATCCCACCCTCCCACTGCACCTGTGCCCGGCCAAGTTAGTTAACTGGTAATATTCACTCCGAGTCGCGGTCCTCCTCCAGCTGGTTACAATATGACGCTTATAATTTAGTGATTAGATAGTGATACAAGTGTGTGTGTGTGTGTGTGTGTGTGTGTGTGTGTGTGTGTGTGTGTGTGTGTGTGTGTGTGTGTGCTTGTGGGTTTCTGTGTGTTTCTTGTGTGTTTGTGTGTACTTCCTGTGTGTGTGTGTGTGTGTGTGTGTGTGTGTGTGTGTGTGTGTGTGTGTTTATGTGTGTGTGTGTGTGTGTGTGTGTGTGTGTGTGTGTGTGTGTGTGTGTGTGTGTGTGTTTATGTGTGTGTGTGTGTGTGTGTGTGGGTGTGGGTGGACTTAGTCCCAGACCTCCATAAAATATCATAGCGTGAAGGTGTGGAACAACTTACCCCCATCCATCCGAGCAAAGACTACGCTCCCTTTCTTTAAATCTTCTCTTAAAAATATATATTGTCTAAATATTAATATTTCTTGTAACACCTACTATATTTACAGTACCGGAAATTATCATGCAAATAGATAAGGAATTACCATTACAATAAACATAATTGTCAACTAGACATAATCCTGACAGCTCTGTCCTCTTGTTCAACCTTATTACTGTACAACCCAGGTTGTACTGCTCCCCCATTATACTTATGTTTTTCAATTCCACTGTAATTTATGTAAATAAAAAAAAAGTGATAACCGTGGTAACATTGAGATGTTCTTATTACCACCATGCTATTGTACTATTCCAGATGATACTAAATGTTACATAATACCTCCTTGAGATAAATGTATAGTATATATCAGGTGCCTCAAAGAGAGCTCAGGTTCTCAACTGGCTCACCCATGTTAATATTGTTATTATTATCATCCACTCTGTATCTGTGTTTTTCTGGCTAAATAAACTGTTTCAATTCAATTGTTTCAATTCATGTTTCTCCCTAATTGGGGACGAATGAGCACCTCTTAACAGTACAAGTCGAATAATAATGTTGCAGTCTTATCAGGCCTCCAATCTAACCTAACCTCCGTGGTGGTGTATTAAAAATGAGATCTAACGACGGTGCTGTAGTTTCTCTGTACAGTACCGACGCTGTTTTTGCCTGTAACAGAACGCAGGCTGGAGGGAAACTACGCCAGGCTGAACGTTTAGTGCTGGAGGGGGGGGGGTGGGGTGGGGTCAGTCGTCTGTGGTTGAGTGTCTTTTGTAGATCAGTTGTGGTGGAGGCATAATATGGTGGTTGTGATGATCCGTGACAGGTTGACCACCACCAGACGCTCGCGCTACTTAACCCTGTAGGATATTGACAATAGCGGATAAGTTAGATTAGGTAAGGTTAGATATTATCCGTTATTACTTGTTATTCCATCCTTTGTGTTTTCGCATTGCAGTTGTATGGAAATGGTAGTGGGCAGCAAGTTGTCACCAGTGTATTGTAATGTAGTGTGGGGCCAGAAGGCGACGCTTTCCTCCGCGGCTCTAGTGACCACAGTGATGGTCTGGTGGGGGTGTGGGGGGAACGGGAGGGGAGGGGAGGAGGTGATGGGTGGGTTGTTTTGTGTGGGGAGGTGGGCGGTGTGATGGGTTTTTTTAGAGAGAGAAAGGACGGGTGAAAGAAGGTTAGAGGTGGGGGAAGGAAGTTATAGTTCGGAAATTGAAGAAGTTTAGGAGGAGGTAAGAGAGGATGGAGTGGTTGTTTTGTTTGGGGGAGGGTGGGGGGGGGTGTGATAGAGGTGGTGGTGTTTCTGGGAAGGAGGGGGGAACTGTGTGAGAGAAACAGAAGTGATTGGACACACACACACACACGCACACACACACACCAGCGGCCGCCTCTCCCGATATGACTGAAAGATAATTATCGCTCAGTGGGCCCCAGAATTAATAGGCCAGTGTCGTAATGGGCTCAAATCCTAATAGCTACAACAGGTCAGGATTAGGTGAGGGCCCGGGAGGACTTGAGGACCACCTGACCTGTAGAGTCTCTAAATGTTGACGTCATTGTGTAGTAGTTGTTGAAGGAACTTTATCATGCGGTTATTTCAGAGTGATTAATGTGTTTTATTGATAATAATAACTATAACCAATAATAACAACAACTACAATAACTACAACAACAACAATAATTACTACTACTACGACCAACAACAAACGATTTATCGATTTATTTTAAACTCTTTCAAAATAAATAATAATAAAAAAGTCCTCAGGGTGTCAGATTAATCACAGTTCCCTTAAGTTAGTGAATTAAATGCAATTACTTAGAAGTGTCCCTCAAGAAGCGTCGAATTAAGTATAAAATTAACACTAAATCCCTCAAGGTAATTAAGTAAAGGTAATTGATTAGAACTCGCCGTGCAGGTGATTGGCTGGCCAGGTGTTACATAAGACGCCTTCATTACCTCGCCTCAAGTGGTCATGGGTACAAATACCTGAAGATTTGTTCCCAGCTTATTTCACCATGAGATTAACCACCATTATGTTAACCTAACCTAACTTAACCTAACTTAACCCCTCCCTTCAGGTAACGTTGGGGTGTTTAATCATCAGATGAAATAAGCTAGGGGGGGGGGCGCTAATCTTCAGGTGATCCGCAGGTTGTTGGTCCTAAGAGATTATCCGCAGACCTTGAGACAATCTGCTCCACCGACATGACGGAATGTACTTGTCGAACCCAGGAACACTGAGTCGAGGTTCTGGCAAGATTTTGGGATCGTGAGGGAGTGTGGGAGAGCGTGAGGGAGTGTGCGAGAGAGTGCGGGAGTGTGCGGGAGTGTGCGAGAGCGTGAGGGAGTGTGGAAGAGCGTGAGGGAGTGTGGAAGAGCGCGGAGAGAGAGTGTGGGAGAGCGTGAGGGAGTGTGGAAGAGCGTGAGGGAGTGTGGAAGAGCGGGAGAGAGAGCGTGTGAGGAGGGGAGGAGAGGAGGGGAGGTGTGGGAGAGAGGAGGGAGGTGGGGAGAGAGAGTGTAAGGGAGAGCGTGAGAGAGAGTGAGGAGAGAGGGAGTGTGGGGAGAGAGTGTGGGGAGCGTGTGTGAGGGAGGGGAAGAGAGGGAGGGGAGGGGGAGAGAGTGAGGGGAGGTGAAGAGAGCGTGGGAGAGAGAGTAGGGAGGCGGGAAGAGAGGAGGGAGTGTGGGAGAGAGGAGGGAGGTGGGGGAGAGCGTGTGGGAGTGTGAGGGAGTGGGGGAGAGAGTGAGGGAGGTGAAGAGAGGAGGGGTGGGGAGAGAGGAGGGGAGTGTGCAAGAGCGTGATGGAGGGAGGGAGGGGGAGAGCGTGAGGGAGTGTGTGGGAGGGAGTGAGGTGGAGGGAGTGTGGGGAGCGAGTGAACTGGGATACTCCTGCGACGAACCAAGCTTATAGAACCTTTGTTTTGGGGGCAATGAGTGTAGAATGTGATACTGCTTCACACACACACACACACACACACACACACACACACACACACACACACATGCAGGTACAGTACGAGTACACATACCTGAACTTTAAGAACTCCAAGAGCCTGATAGAAGAGAATCAGTAGTTCTTGGAGCCGGATGGAGAACCAACAAACGTCAAAATTAAGTTTAGAGCCGAATAGAGTCGGTAAATTACAGCTGAGTGTTTGAGCCAGAGGTCAGACAGAGCCAGTTAGAGGTCGGTTAGTGTCACACAGAGCCAGGTAGAGTTCAGTTAAATCCAGACAGTGCCATTTAGAATTAGTGGGAGTTAATTAAGAGCGAGACAGAGCGAGAGAAAACATATGGGGTAAGGGGTGGGGAAGGGGGGTAAGTAGGGGTAGGTAAGTAGGGGGTAAGGTGTGGAGGGGGGGGTGGTTGGAGCACAATCTCTGTTGCATCAGCTAAACCCCGAAGACCCTGTACCTGATCACCCTTGAGGCGTCTTCTGCCATAGTCTGTGTCTGTCTGGGTCACCACCTCCTCCTCCTTCCTCCTCCTCCTTCCTCCCCTCCCTCCTCCCTCCTCCCTCCCTCCTCTTATTTTCCTTGTTCTTTGTATCATCTTTTATTTCTTCTTCTTTTTACTCATTATTTCTTGTTTATATCTCTTCGTAACAAACAGAAAAAAATATCAATGGCCAACAAGACTCATCTAACATGAACACGGAAGAAGCCAAGACAAGAAGATAGTGTAGCCTGTGTTATAAAGTATTACAGCGCTTCACCAACTACAGTAAGGTCTATATCCTAGGCTACTGACCACCTGAAGATTAGACACCCCAGCATATTTCGCCTGATAATTAAACACACAAACATTACTTGTTGGATAAGGTTAGGATGTGGTAGGTTGGGTTGCTAGGGTTAGTTGGGTTGATGGGTTGGGCTAGTTGCTGGGCTGGGTTGGTTGGCGTTAGGATATGGTAGGTTGGGTTGGGTTAGGATATTGTAGGTTGGGTTGGCTTGGATGGGTTGGGTTAGGTTAGGATAGATTGGGTTGGGTTAATGTAGAATATTCGGAAGCGGTTCCGTGTCCAGGCATGAGCGTGGTCGTGGTGCCAGTCAGGTGTGTGGTGAGGCAACAGTCAGGTGTGTGGTGAGGCAACAGTCAGGGTGTATGGTGGCAACAGTCAGGGTGTGTGGTGAGAGAGTCAGGTGTGTGGTGCAGAGGTGTGGTGAGACAGTCAGTGTGTGGAGAGGCAACAGTCAGATGTGTGGCGAGGCAACAGTCTAAGGTGTGGTGAGGCAACAGTTAGGTGTGTGGTGAGGCAACAGTCATGTGTGGTAAGACAACAGTCAAAGGTGGTGAAGCAACAGTCAAAGGTGTGTAGCAACAGTCAGGTGTGGTGAGGCAACAGTCAGGTATGTGGAGAGGCACAGCCAGGTATGTGGCGAGGCAACAGTGTGTGTGGTAAGACAACAGTCAGGTGTGTGGTGAGGCAACAGTCAGGTGTATGGCGATGAAACAGTCAGGTGTCTGGTGAGGAAACAGTCAGGTGTCTAGTGAGACAACAGTCAGGTGTGTGGTAAGACAACAGTCTAAGGTGTGGTGAGGCAACAGTCAGGTGTGTGGTGAAGCAACAGTCATGTATGTGGGGAGGCAACAGTCCGGTGTATGGTAAGACAACTTGTCTGAGGTGTGGTGAGGCAACAGTCAGGTGTGTGGTGAGGAAACATTCAGGTGTGTGGTAAGACAGCAGTCAGGTGTGTGGTGAGGCAACAGTCAGGTGTGTGGTGTGGTAACAGTCAGGTGTGTGGTACGACAACATTGTAACAATAATTATCCTATTATTTTCCTTTTTATTCTTTCATTCCTGTTCATTTATTTATTACTTTACTTCTACTTCTTCTTTATTACTCGTGAGATGTTGAGGGTGGAGTGATTGAGGAAGGAGGGAGAGAGGGTGGTAAGGAGGCTAAGGTAAAGGCTGGTTTGTGGTTAAGCCGCCAGAAGGTAACCTTATATGAGGGGAGAGGTAGAGGAAGGCTCATAGGACTAACATACAACAACTTAAACCGAGGGGAAATATGAAATAGTTATGTTATTACATAGGACTCACTGTATTACTGCGTGCACCAAAGACACTTAGGTCATTATTAACGACGTTACCCAAAATGAATAGTTACACTTTCAAAACGATAACCTATCATCCTAGCTAGCTAACCAGTGGTCACAGGAATCACAATACATTTCGAGAAAACGGATAAATCCTGAAAGGTACTCACATATAATTATATCCCGCCATGTGGGGAGATGACACCCACACGCCCACACTTTACTCTCTCCAAAACCTGGTTGTCTTTTTTCAAACTGCGTCGCCCACAAAGGGCGCCACCTCTTCATGACGTCATGTCTCACAGGTTCTCTTATTGGTTCAGGCCTAAGGCAATCAGTCTCACAGGTCACTGCGATTAGCTCACGCTTGGTGGGAAACACTCACTCATGCCATTATTACAACATTCTGAGGTGTGGTGAGACAAGTCGGGTGTGTGGTAAGACAACAGTCAGGTGTGTGTGGTGAGGCAACATTCAGGTGTGTGGTGAGGCAACAGTCAGGTGTGTGGTGAGGTAACAGTCTGAGGTGTGGTGAGGCAACAGTCAAGTGTAGTGAGACAACAGTCAGGTGTGTGGTGAGGCAACCGTTAGGTGTGTGGTATGACAAGTCAGCTGTGTGGTGAGGCAAGTCAGGTGTGTGGTAAGATAACAGTAAGGTATGGTGAGGTAACAGTCAAGTGTGTGGTGAGGCGACAGTCAGGTGTGTGGTGAAGCAACAGTCAGGTGTGTGGTGAAGCAAGTCAGGTGTGTGGTGAGGCAACAGTCAAGTGTGTGGTGAAACAACAGTTAGGTGTGCGGTGAGGCAACAGTCAGGTGTGTGGTGAGGCAACAGTTATGTATGTGGTGAGACAACAGTCATGTGTGTGGTGAGCCAATAGTCAGGTGTGTGGTGAGGTAACCGTTAGGTGTGTGGTAAGACAACAGTCTGAGGTGTGGTGAGGCAACAGTCAGGTGTGTGGTGAGGCGACAGTCAGGTGTGTGGTGAAGCAAAAGTCAGGTGTGTGGTGAGGTAACAGGTGTGTAGTGAAGCAACAGTCAGGTGTGTGGTGAGAGAGAGATGGGAGCGTCAGGCAGCGTGCATGATGAAGGGCCATGCATGGCTTCCTCTCGGCGTCTTACTTATTCGCTACACACACACACACACACACACACATACACACGTGCACACCTTTCACACACATGTACATAACTCTAGCACACGCATACACACACACAGCCTTGAGTCTCTTGACGTGTCGTTATGTTGCTGCTGTGTTTGGGACGTTCCCTCCACCTCTCCCCATTCGTCTCTCCCCCTTTCTTTCCCTCCCTGCACCCTCCCTCCCTCCCTCTTTCCCTCCCTCCCTCCCTCCTTCAACCTCATATTTCTTACTGTAAGTGTTGTGGTGTAGGTAGTGGGTATTGCTCTCAGTCAGTCAGTCAATGAGCCATTCTGTAACTCATTCAGTCAGTTAATCAGTCATTCTGTAAGTTATTCTGTCAATCAGTTAATCAGTCAGTTAATGGGCCATTCTGTAAGTCAATCAGTCGTTCTGTAAGTCAATCCATCAGTCAGTAGTGGGTCGTTCAAGAAACAAGAGAAGAGATAAGTGTGTAGCGTTGTGGAGGAGAGGACTCGGGGCGATCTGCCAGTCAAATCACAGCATCTCCTCAAGATTGTAATTTTCCTCAATTGTACAAGACGTCTCTCTCTCTCTCTCTCTCTCTCTCTCTCTCTCTCTCTCTCTCTCTCTCTCTCTCTCTGCAGGCTGTTACAAGGCCAACTCTCAGGGTCCTTTAGGGGTATAATTTCACTCAGTCTTAACAGCGTTGTACGTCCATCACACAGTAAACACACACACACACGGGATACGGACAAAAACCCCACCGGACAAAACCCACAACGGACAAAATCCCCTCAAAGTAAAAAATAAAACAAAATCGATTTAAAGTTTATTATAACAAACATTATGAAATGTCTCTCAGGTCTGTTTAATAACATGTGGGACCATGAGGCGAACTGTATAAAAACCTTGTTCACTTGTGCACTAATTAATTTTTCCTGAAGCAGTGTTTGAATACAGTCGGAGGCTAGATAGCACGTTTCTATTTTTCTTACAAGTTTCATATAATATTTTAATCACGGGTGTATGGTGAATTACTTTGTGATTTACACTGTTATTATTATTAGTGAAATTGTGCAGTTAATATAACAAGGGAAAACAATCTCTAAATACCCTTACTTCATAATGGAAATTATACACAGCAATAAAGGTGGAGAAAACTATGTTATTGTGGCTATATACACACAGAAGCCTACGACTACTTCAACAAAACGCTGAGTAACCGATGCAAAGAAGATGATGATATGAAGCATTTCTGTGGCATGCTAGATGGACTTGCCTTTCTTCCTGTTGATCGTGTTTCTGATGGAATGGACTACATAAAAGACAATACTCCTGATGGACTTGAATACCTCGTTGATTGCCTTGATGCGAACTACGTCACCGGCACATACCGCCGCATTGGCCAGACCAGACAATATCCAGGTCCTGTGACAATGCGAGTGTGAAGGATTCCTCCATTATTCCCACCAGAGAAATGAGATGTAAACCTAGCTACAATTAACAGGGAAGTTTTTTTTTTAACGCCATCACCCTGTCAAAGATACCTCAGGTCAGGTCAGGTCAGGTCACCTAAAGTTAGATTGGATTTGTTTGGTTTGGTTAGGTTAGGTCAAGTAAGGCATGTTTAGATTAAGGTTCAATTAGGGTAAGTTATGTCAGGTCATAATAAGTTAGAGTAGATCGCGCTGCGTTAAATTA
Source organism: Homarus americanus (assembly GCF_018991925.1). NCBI lineage: Eukaryota > Metazoa > Arthropoda > Malacostraca > Decapoda > Nephropidae > Homarus > Homarus americanus. Next base: position 598,411 of record NW_024755545.1, read on the forward strand.
GGTTAGGTCAGATCAGGTCACGTTGAATTAAGTTACAATCAGTCAGGTCAGGTGAGGATAAGTTGAGAAGTAAAATCATGTTCGGGTTAATTAATAACATAAGAATGGAAGAAACTGCAGCGAGCCTATTGACTCATACTTGGCAGTCCCGTTTACACCCAACCTCTATATTTGAAGCTTCTCAGCGTGTTCGAGTTAATGGTGATGTTCAGTAACTTATTCCAGTCATCCACAACTCTATTCCCAAACCAGTGTTTACCTATCTCACGCCTAAATTTAAATTTGTCTAATTTTAAACTTGTTCAGATAGTTTAAGAACCTTTTGCTATATCACCTTTATTTATCCCTGACTTCCATTTAAACACCTCTTTCATATCGCCCCTCACTCTACGTCTCTCGAAGGAGTGCAAATTCATGTGTTTTAATTTGTCTCTATACTCAAGGTTCCTAATGCCTGGGATTAGTCTTGTCATCATCTTCTAAATGTTTTCTTGGGACTCGATATCCATTCTATACTCACAGTGACCAGAACTGAACCACATAATCCAAGTGAGGTCTGACATATGCGAGATAACTTCGCTAGTCTTGTAACTAACACTCCTAGATATGAACCCAAGCATCTTGTTAGCCTTGTTTCGACCATATACTGTATACATTGCTGCCATATTTCAGACAATGAGAAAAGGGTTAGATCAATTCAAGTCAGGTCTGGTCAGTTCAGATAGTTCAGGCCATATGTTCTCAGAAATAAAGAAAAAATGAAATCGAGGAGTTCAGGTGGTGGTATGTTTTTACAACAATGATCCAACATGTGGCGTGTCCTGGGGGAAGGGGAGGAAGTTGTCACAGGGTATAGCGGGAGGGAGGGGCAGTACCAGTGCCTGAGAAGTGATAGACAACCGATTGTGTTAAGTTAGGTTAAGTATTTTTCAAGTTGGTACAGCGTTAACGCCCGTATCTCTCGCCAATATGTCAAGGTTTCGAGCCTCGGCCACAACACACATAAGAAGCGTGTGACCCTCACTACCAAACATCACAGGTTTCCCGGTTCTCGGTTTCCTTCTGTACTAACACTGGAGAGACCAGCTGCTCGAACTGTTAGTAAGCTGATAAGTGTTGAAAATTACAAAGAAAAACAACGCTGTCCTTTACTGTTTGTCAGCTCGAAGCAGTTTCAGGAAAAATTGGTTCGTTCATTTCGTTCAAGACAGATATTCATTTCATTTTGTTCGAGATATTTTAGTTCATTTTGTTTGAGATAAATATTAGTTCTTTTTGTTTGAGATAAATATTAGTAAATTTTGTCTGAGATAGATTTCGGTTTGTTTACATGTGATTCTGGGTGTGAGAGTCGAGGTGCTGTGTAATGTGAGCTGGAGAGAGATAAGCCGTGTTGGCTGGCCAAGGTCACATACTGCCACACGTATACCTGGTTCACAGCTGAGGCAGAGGCAGGGTGTGGCGTTCAATACATCTCAAGCGATTTTTATTTTAAACCAGTAGCCAAGGTTACGAATAACATTAAGCTAGTCTCTCCTTGTTGTTTATCTACGGCGTACATCTAGGTGAAGCGCGAAGTCCTTCTCTGTTTCCTTGATGCCTTTCTGTTTCTTTGTGACGAGTCCGACAGAGGTGACGGGAGTCCTCTAGCGGCTGGGGTGAGATTTAACACCACTACCAAAACATCTACCACCACTACTACACCACCACTCACCACCACCACCACCACCACCACCACCACCATCTCATACAACACCAACATCAGCATTTCCATTAACCACCATTATTACCATCAACACCACTACCATTACCACCACCATTACCATCACCACCATTGCCACCCATTACCACGAACACCACCATCACACCACCACTACAAACAACACCACCACCACCACCAACATCACCACCAACATCATCACCACCAACATCACCATCAACACGACCACCAACACCAACACCACCACAAACACTAGCCCAACACCACTACCACCACCACCACCAACATCACCACCACCAACATCATCACCACCAACACCACCATCAACACGACCACCAACACCACCACAAAACACTAGCTCCAACACCACCACCAACACCATCACCATCACCAACACCATCACCAACGCCATCACCAACACCACTACCAACACCACCACCAGCATCACCATCACTAACACCAACACCACCACACCAACACCACCACCAGCATCACCATCACTAACACCAACACCACTACCATCACCACTGTCATCACCACTACCATCACACTACTAACACCACCACCATCACCACCACCAACACCACAACCACCAACACCACAAACACCAACACCACAACCACCAACACCACTACTCAACACCAACACCACAACCACCAACACCACCACCAATACCACAACCACCAACACCACAAACCAACAACACCACAACCACCAACACCACCACTCACCACCAACACCACCACCTCAACACCACAACCACCAACACCACAACCACCAACACCACCACTCACCAACACCAACACCACAACCACCAACACCACCACTACCAACACCAACACCACAACCACCCAACACCACCACTACCAACACCACAACCACAACCATCAACACCACCATTACCACCACCACTACCACCACCACAACCATCACCAACACCACAACCACCAACACCACAACCACCAACATCACCACTACCACCACCACCAACACCACCACTACCAACACCACAACCACCACCAACATCACCACTACCACCACCACAACCACCAACACCACAACCACCAACACCACAACCACCAACATCACCACTACCACCAACACCACCACTACCAACACCACAACCACCACCAACGCCACAACCACCAACACCACCCACCACCAACACCACAACCATCAACACCACCAACACCACAACCACCACCAACACCACAACCACCACCAACACCACAACCACCAACACCACAACCATCAACACCACCTCCACCACCAACACCACCACTACCACCACCACAACCACCACCAACACCACAACCACCAACACCAACACTACCACCACCACAACCACCACCACCACCACAAACCACCAACATCATCACCAACACCATCACCGCAAAACACTACCACCAACACTACCAACACCACAAGGTCAAGCAGACAAGCAGAGTAAACTCGGCATTTAGATTGTCTTGAGCAAGAAGCACCCCACGTAACTCTCCAACACTCCTCCCTTCTCCCTACCACACACAGCACCTCTCACCACAGCACCCCTTCCCCATCACAGCACCTCTCCTCACCACAGCACCTCTCCCCACCACAGCACCTCTCCCATCACAGCACCTCTCCTCACCACAGCACCTCTCCCCACCACAGCACCTCTCCCCATCACAGCACCTCTCCCCACCACAGCACCTCTCCCCACCACAGCACCTCTCCCCACCACAGCACCCTCCCCACCACAGCACCCTCCCCATCACAGCACCTCCTCACCACAGCACCTCTCCTCACCACAGCAACTTCCCCACCACAGCACCTCTCCCCACACAGCACCTCTCCCCACCACAGCACCTCTCCCCACCACAGCATCTCCCCACCACAGCACCTCTCCCCACCACAGCACCTCTCCACACCCCATTACCTCTACCCTCCCCACAACCCCAACCTCTTTTAAAGGGACATGTTTTAGAACCTTCACTGAATGACTGATTTTAGGATCATTTAAAGGATCCAATTTTAGGAACATTTTTAACGTTACTGATTTTTTGAGGGACAGTTTAAGGGACTGACTTGTGGTTGACTTACTGTATGTTTTTTACTTAAAAGAACAGACTTTAGGTAACAATTTGAAGGACCCACAATTATTCTTAAAGGTTAATCGTGTCAAGAAACAATTTGACCTTAAATTTTTAAAGGTAATGGTTTTAAGTTCACTACACTGTGGGATTGCATCACTCATTAGGTAATTATAAGGCAAAACTTTAGGTATGATGAATATAAAGCTACTTTGTTTCCGTAAAGGGATTAATTCTTGATTTTTTTGTTTAATGTGAATCGTTTTAGGTTGATTTAAGGGAGATATTCAGTACTATGGCTTTTGGGTGAGTGTATAAGGGAGATTATTTATTACTATTGTTTTAGGGTGATTATTTAAGGGAGACGTTCAGTACTAAGGTTTCAGGGTGATTTTTAAAGGAGACGTTCAGTACTAAGGTCTTAGGGTGGTTATTTATGGGAGACGTTCCGTAGTTGTTACTTTAGGACAAATGTGGGATGATTGTTACTTTAGGCGATGCTGCTCAGTAGAGACACGTATTTAAGGAGACTTATTTTAAGTTGATTGATTACACTGGTTCCTCCTGTCTAATTTACACTGGTTCCTCATTTCACTGAAGGAAACTTGTTTTGAAACTTATACACACACACACACACACACACACACACACACACACACACACACACACACCTTTGAACGTTTTATATCATGTTTGTGTGTGTGTGTGTACAGTATGTGCACACTGGGTGGTGAAATGCGTCTAGTGTGGCAGCACTATGTTAGTGTGTTATAGGCAAGCAACGCCGCCCTCTCGCTTTCAGCTACCGCTCGCTGGCTAGCCCTCGTGGCGAACAGGAAGCAACTTGTATGCCTTCTGCCAGTACACAGCCTTCACCATCAATACTCCTGCTGTGCCTCCTCGTGGCAACACACGGTAACTGCGCCTCGTGGCCCAGGCTAGATCAGCAGGGGATCTCGGAGTAGCAGTGGGGCCCAGAGGGATGGCGTATAGGCCCACTGGCATGCGGGACACGTCCTGGCGCCTACCAACTACCCGGCTGCCTTGGAGATTAACCTTGGCAAGTATAAGGCCATGGAGTAAACCCCAACGAAAATTCCGCGAAATTTGTATCAGGCGGCATGCTTACAGAGCCCCAACAAGACCTCAACGGCGGTATAGGCGGAAGTGGTGACCACCGTGAAACCCCTAACGATTACACTTATGAGGAAGGCAATGCCTGATGGACAGGTTGCCAAGGCGAATCCCAACAACCGCTATCGGCAGTCCATTGCGGTAACCTCTCCCAGTCAGTTGCAACACTTGCACCACTGGATCAGGTAGTGCGGAGGGCCAAGATGTGTGGCTGCAGCCTGCGCTCCCCACTCACCACATAAATCAACTCACACGCAGCCATCATCCAGTTCATCATAAATTCTCATCATCATCGTGCCCCTATACCCCTAAAATCCTATGGCGACGGGACAGTGGTGACGCAGATGTGGGCGGAAATGACTGCCGAGTCTCTAGTCACAACTCTGAACATGGGTGGCACAGATAAGATGCACGTTTATGCACTGGTATCTGTAGCAGCAGTGCAACTACCCTGTCTGTGCGACTGAGCAGCCTCTTTCGAGAAGCCACTGCTCAAATCACATGGGAGGGGCTAGAAAGCGTGCCCTAAAACATAGCCTGCCTAAAACTCCAACCCTGACTGGGCAACAGCACCTGCAAGGTCACTCCCATGCGTCGAAAACACAGTCAAAATCACAGTTTCAAACAAAACATACTATACAACCTCTATGGTCGCTGTATGGAATGTCAGGACCCTGGATAGTGGCACAGAAGAGCCGCCCCTGAAAGAAGAACTGCCCTTGTGGCAAAGAGCCAAGGTATAACATTTCCGACATGGCAGCCATCATTGAGTCCCGCTCCCAGATGATGGCCAGCTCACAGAACAGGGTCTGATATACCTTCTTCGAAGGGTAACCCCTGCTGCAGAGAGAAACCATTTATGGAGTTGGTTTGCCATCCGCCAACGCATCCTTCACAGTATAACTGAAAGTCTGTTGGGATCAACGAGTCACATTTACTTCGAGTCCTACTGAATCACTCCTTACGTCATGCCTCTTTTTCATCAGCGCATACGCTCCTAACACTGATGCAGAGCATGACATCAAGGAGGCCTTTATGCCGACCTTGACAGAGTATAACCCTTATACCCAGAGAAGACAAGGCTGTGCTTCATGACTTCACCAGAGTTGGCAGAGATAGCAATATTTGACAGGGAACTATAGTGAGAAATGCACCCAGGGCAAGTGTACGCCAACGGCCTATACTCCCTCTTCAGCAGTGCTGCACACAGCCTCACGGTCACTCAATACCTTGTTTGGCAGGCCGACAGTTCAAGCGGTTCGTAGCAACACCCACGATCCAAACACTGGCATCTCATTGACTACATCATTGTTAGAGAAAGAGATCGCTGAGATGCTCCCTTGCCATCACCCGTGGCTCGTGACCGCCGTGACACTGATCAATTCTGTCGAGCCAGGCTCACTTCACGTCGCCCCAAACGGCGAAGGCAGCAAGCCTCCAGAAGAGGTTTCACCAGCGTCTGAGTGACCCAGCAGCAGGTAATGCTTTCAGAGAGCAGCTCGAACATGGGCTTATAAACAACCCAACAGCAAACAACATGTAATTCCAGTGCCAAATGGGGATACTCAACACTGTTATGACAAAAACCTGCAGAGAGCATCCCACGCAGGCCAGATCAAAAGAATACACCAGACTGGTTTGATGAAATGACCCGGCAATCAAAGTACCTATTGATGATAAACGTGCTGCTTTTACTAAGTTCGGCAGAACAACCTGAAGTCTTGAACCAAAGCCAATACCTTCCGCAAGAATAGAAAGCGGCAGCCCAGCGGGAACTTCGCACTCTAAAGAATGACTGATTCTGAAAATAAAGCATGAAATACAAAAACATGCAGATCAGCACAATATGCGCGAATTTTTCAATTCCATTAAAACATTTTACACAACCACTCATGGCGCTGCTCCGCCTATCCGACGGTAACTCCATAATTAAAGACAATGCAGGGGCTCCTTCATGGTAGAAAGAGCACTATCATTCACTACTTCAACCGAAACACCGATGTGATGTTCTGACTAACCAGCAGGTCCTCAAAGCATCCAGAACTGACCCACCTCAGCTATCCTCCATCCCTGATAAGTGTATACTGCCATCAAACAGATGGAAAATAACAAAGCCTCAGGACCTGATGCAATCCTGTGCCGAGGTGTATAAGCAGTGAGGACCTCTGCTTACCAGCCGTCTCCACTCTCCTGGAATATTTGGGAAAAAGGAGAATCCCCTGCTCTCAAAGACAGCTTCCATTGTCAATTACTTATAAGAACAAGGGAGACTGGTCAGACTGTGGCACCAATGGGATCTCGCTGCTCTCCGTAGCTGGCAAGATTATCTCCGAGTTCTCCAAAATACATTCCTTCCTGAGGCGGAAAAATCTCCTCCCAAAATTCCCCAATGTGGTTTTAGAGCATCATGTGGCACCACTGAAATGATTCTTTACGTTCGACAGATACAGTGAAAGTACAGAGAATAAAGCGTTGTGATCTGTACATGCATTTCATTGACCCAACTGAGGCCTTCGACTTGGTCAACAGGGAAGTCCTTTATGGAACTCAGCCGTTTTGGCTGCACACCAAAATTCGTCGCCATTGTGAGGCACCTCCACGATGGCATGAACGGCAGTGTCCTACAACGGCACCCAGTCTGAGTTCTTCCACATCCAGACGGGTTACAACCAGCAGTGTACTGGTACCAACTCTCTTTCCATTTTCTGGCTGCCTTCCTTACTCGTGCCAGTGCCAATTAGCCGGGCAAGGTGGGACATCAGTACCGGGTGAAGGGGTCTTTTCAAAAATAAGACGACTCCAGGCAAAGAACAAAAGGTGTTGGCAGCTTCCCATTAGTGAACCTCAGTATGCAAGACGACCACCCCTTGCTGTCACACTGAACAACACGACTCCACAGGTGATCCTAAACACCTACGCAGATGCGTATGCGCTCTTCGGCCTTGGGTGGAGGCGAATGTACGTAAGACTCAGATTCTCTTTCAACCCGTTCCAGGAAGCCTAGCCACACCTCCACCACATCCATCCAGTTTTCTAACGGTACTACCTCCTCTAATGTTACCCACTTTCTGTATTCGGTTCCCCACCTGTCCACCACCGCAGACATCGATGAAGAGATTCAGCACCGGATCAGATGCTGTGCATCTCAAGCCTTTGCACTCCGAAACCGTGTCTTCAGCTATAGGAGCCAAAATATCTACAAAGCTGCATGTATTATCGAGCAGTGGCCCTCCCCACCCTGCTGTATGGCAGTGAGACATACCATACAGGAAGCACCTCAAGGCACTTGAAAATTTCATCAACGAGTTCACGCTCCATCCTCCGAAAGTTAGCCGGGAAGACAAGAGAACGCGCCAGTATTCTGCTGACACCAACTGTAGGAGAATCGAGGCTACCATTATCCATGAACAGCTATGTTGACTGGCCATACATTTCCGCATGGACGACACGCAGACTGCCAAAGCAGCTACTTTACAGTCACTTCTGAATAGTGCAAACGTAACGCCGGAGGGTATTTGAAGGTATAAGGATAGTCTGAAGACAAACCTGAAGTTGTGGGCGCCAAATCGACCCTTCACCTGGAGTTGATTACCCAATATCGCACCGCTTTTGGAGGAGCACCACACGAGGAGGAGGAGTCAATACTTTCGAGTTAGCCCGACTGCAACCGAGGCAGACAAGCTGCCAACGCTGAAAGACGCCGCCACCTCCCTCCCCGCACTCGATGCAGCCCTCCACATGAGCAACGAATGTGGGACGACCCTGCGGGTTCCGGCATCGGCGTCGTTTGTCGCCTCAAAAACTCACAACCGAGGACATCCGTAATAACCTTCATATCATTGTATCATGTTGATGATCATAATGATTCCGGGAGTGACAGCAAAGTAGTAGTAGTAGTAGCAGTAGTGTGTGTGTGTGTGTGTGTGTGTAGGTAGGAGAGGGTATTATGCCCTCTCTACTGCTTGTCGTCTCATTTGTTTGTTTGTCATCGAAAGCATTAAGTGTTGCCATCACGGAGGTCAACACTTTAGCCCCACTAGCAAGATCTCTGTTGTGACTGTAGTGGGGAGGAGAGAGAGGGGAGGAGAATGAGAGAGAAAGAAGAGGGAAGGAAGAGTTGGAAGGTGAAAGGAGGGAGCTAGGAGGGTGAATGAGTGGGAGAATCAGGAGGGAGAAGAGGGAAGGGATAGGATGGGAAGGTGAAGGGAGGAGGAGAGAGAGTGAGGGAGGAGGGAAAATACAGGAAGGGAAGTGGGAGATGGAGGAAGGGGGAAGGAACAGGAAGAGGGAGGGAGGAGAAATATACAGGGAAGGGGGTAGAGGGAGGAAGGGGAAGAAGCTGAGAAAAGGAAATAGAATGGGGAGGGAGGCGAAGGGGAGATTTTTGCCTCAGTTATGGTCAGAAGTAATTTTTTTTATAACACCCGTAAATATTTATCTTAAGTGAACACACCAAGTGAACACCTCAAGTGAACATCTCAAGTGAATATCTTAAGTGAACACCAAGTGAACATCTCAAGTGAAAATCTAAATGAACACCTCAACTGAACTTGTAAGGTGAACAACACAAGTGAACATTTTAATTGAACACCTCAAGTGCACATCGCAAGTGAACACCTCAAGTGAACACCTCACGTAAATATAAAAAGTGAACACCTTAAGTGAACGTCTCAAGTGAAAATCTAAAGTGAACACCTGCGAACATTTTAAGTGAACACCTTTAGTGAACACCAAGTGAACATCTTAAGTGAACATCTTAAGTGAACATTCCGGAACACCTCGTGAACATCAAGTGAACATCTCAAGTGAACACCAAGTGAACACCTCAAGTGAACACCAAGTGAACACCTCAAGTTAACATTTGTATGAACATCCCAAGAAAACATTTTAACTGAACACCTCCAGTGAACATTTTAAGTGAACTTATAAAGTGAACACTTGAAGTGAACACCTTGAGTTAACATCTTAAGTGAACACCTCAAGTGAATACTGATGTGAACAAATTATTTTCGATTCCAAAGATCTCTCCTCATCATTAACACTACCACCAATCACTATCACTACCACCACTCACCACTACCTTCACTACCTAACAACATTTACCTCACCACATCACCACATTCACCACCACCACATTCCTTTCCACCACCACAACCACCACCACCACCAAGATAAGGAACATGGGGGAAAACAATGCTAAGCGCCGGTGCCCACAAGGTCGGTGATCAGAGGGAGTGTGTGTGAGGGAGTGACTTAGTGGTGTGTAGGTAATGCTGGCTCACACCTGACACACCTTAGTTCGTTGCTCTGAGCCCCACACCCCTGCCAACCCTCTCACTCCCTCCACCCCCCAATCCCACCATCTACTCTCCTCGCCCCTCCTCTCCTGCCTCCCTCCTCCTCCTCCTCTTCTTCTCCCTACCTCCTCGCCTCCATGCCTCTCCTCATCTCCTTTTATATCCTTCCTCTCCCCTCTCCCAACCTCCCACTCCTCTGGTTTCTTCTGCCCCTCCACTTCCGCTGCCCCTCCACTCCTTGCCCTCCATTTCCTTCCTGCTCTCCATCTCCCTGCCCTCCTCTTTCTCCTGTCCCTTCATTCCTCCCTGCCCCTCCTTCTCTGCCCCTTTCCTCTCTGCCCTCCTTCTCCCTGCCCCTCCACTTTCCCTCCCTCCACTTTCGCTCCTCTCCCCTTACCCCTTCACCCTGTCTCACCTCACTCTTCTTCCTCCTGTCTTCTTAACCTGGGCAGGGTGTGGGGCATGGGGTACTGTGGGTAGTGTGGGGTCGGGTGAAGGCGTTGGATGGGTGGAGGGCGGGGTGATTGTAGGGCGTTGGGTGGGAGGAGACGTGGGTGGGTGGGTGAGGGGCGGAGGAAGGGGTGGGAGGTGGGTGGAGGCAAGGGTGGGTTTAGGGCGTAGGGTGGTGTGAAGTCGATGAAGGCATGGATTGGGTGGAGGGCGTGGGGTAGGTGAAGGCGTGGGTGGGTGGAAGGCGTGGGGTGGGTGGAAGCGTGGGTGGGTGGAAGCATGGGGGTGGGTGGAGGTTGGGAGTGTGGGTGGTGGAGGGCGTGGGGTGGGTGAAGTGGGGTGAGGAAGGGCGGGTGGGTGAAGGGTGGGGGTGGGTGAAGGGTGTGGGTGGGTGAAGGGTGTGGGTGGGTGAAGGGCGTGGGATGTGGAAGGGCGTGGGGTGAGGAGGTTGGAGTGGGTGGAGGTGGGTGGGTGGAGGGCGGGATGGGTGAGGGCGTGGGTGGTGAAGGGTGGGTGGGTGGAGGTGGGGTGGGTGAAGGGCATGGGTGGGTGGTGTGGGTGGTGAGTGTGGGTGGGTGAAGGTGAGGTGGGTGAAGGGCGGGATGTGTGAAGGGCGGGTGAGGAGGTTGTGGAGTGGGTGGAGGTGGGGTGGGTGAAGGCGTGGGGTGGTGGGTGGAGTGGGGTGGGTGAAGGGTGTGGGGTGGGTGAAGGGGTGTGGGTGGGTGGTGTGTGGGATGGTGAAGGGCATGGGGTGGGTGAGCGCGTGAGATGAGTGGAGGGCGTGGGTGGGTGAAGGGCGTGGGTGGGTGGAAGGGCGTGGGGTGGGTGAAGGGCGTGGGGTGGGTGGTGAAGGTGGGGTGGGTGAAATGTGTGTGGTGGGTGAAGGGGTGGTGAAGGGTGGGGTGGGTGGGAGGTGGGGTGGGTGAAGGGTGGGGTGGGGTGAAGGGGTGGGTGGGGTGAAGGGTGGGGTGGGTGAAGGGTGTGGGGTGGTGAAGGGGTGGGGTGGGTGAAGGTGTGGTGGAGTGTGGGGTGGGTGGAGTGTGGGGTGGGTGAAGGTGTGGGGTGGGTGAATGGTGGGGTGGTGAAGGGTGTAGGGTGGTGAAGGGCGTGGGGTGGGTGAAGGGCGTGGGGTGGGTAAGGGTGTGGGTGGGTGAAGGGCGTGGGTGGTGAGTGTGGGGGGGTGAAGGGCGTGGGGTGGGTGGAGGTGGGGGGTGGGTGAAGGGCGTGGGGTAGGTGCGCGTGGAGATGAGGGAGGGCGTGGGGTGGGTGGGAGGTTATGGAGATTGTGGGTGGGTGAAAGCCATGGAGTGGGTGGAGGGCGTGGGTGGATGAAGTTTGTTGGGTGAGTGGTGGGCGTGGGGTGAGTGGAAGGCTTGGGTGGGTGGGGGCGTAGGGTAGGTGGAGGGCATGGGGTGGGTGGAGGTGTGGGTGAGTGGACGGCGGGAATTTTTATTTTAATTTCGCTGCTACAGCGGCTAGTATTATGCACCCCATACTCAGTTAGGTGGAGGGGTGCGGGGTGGTGGGCGTGGTGGTGGGTGGAGGGCGTGCGGTGGGTGGAGGTATGGAGTGAGGGCATGGGGTGGATGGAGGGTGTCAAATGGGTGGAGGGCGAGGTGTGTGGAGGGCGGGGTGGGGGAGTGAGTGGGTGGGTGGTGGGCGTGGGGTGGGTGGAGGGCGTTAGTGGGTGGAGAAGTGGATTGGGTGGTGGGCGTGGAGGTGGTAGGGCGTGGGGTGGTGGAGGGCGGGGGTGTGTGGAGGCGTGGTGGGTGGGTGAGTGGGGTGTGTGGGTGGGGAGGTGTTTGGAGGGCGTGAGGTGTGTGGAGGGTGGGGTGGGGGCGTGGATTTGTTGTGGGGTGAGTGGTGGGCGGGGTGGTTTGAGGGTGTGGCTGGGTGGAGGGCGTGGTTGGGTGGAGGAAGTGGGGGTGGTGGGCGTGGGTGGGTAGGGCGGGGTGGGTGGAGGGCGTGGGGTGTGTGGAGGGCGTGGGATTTGTTGTGGGTGAGTGGTGGGCGTGGGTGGTTTGAGGGTGGGCTGGGTGGGGGGCGTGGGTTGGGGGAGGGCGTGGGGTGGTGGTGGGCGGGTGGGTGGAGGCGTGATGGTGACCTCGCAGGGTCGTACACGCCACCGCTGCACACCCTCAGGCTCCCTGACCCGTTGCGCTAGGTTGTTGCCACCTCCCTCACTACTCTCCTCATTACTCTCCTCACTACTCTCCCTAACCACTCTCCTCACTACTCTCCCCTAACCACTCCCTCACTACTCCTCATTACTCCTCCTCCCTCACTACCTCCCCAACCACTCTCCTCACTACTCTCCTCACTACTCTCCCTAACCACTCTCCCTCACTACTCTCCCCACATTTCCTCACTCACTCCCTCCCAACCACCTCCCCCTCACTACTTCCCTCATTACTCTCCCTCACTACCCTCCCTAACCACTCTCCCCTCACCACTCTCCTCACTACTCTCCCTCACCACTCTCCTAACCACTCTCCCTCACCTACTTCCCCTCATTACTCCCTCACTCACCCCTCCCCAATCCACACTCTCCCTCACCATACTCTCCCTCACCACCTGTCCTCCTCACTACTCCCCCTCACCACTCTCCTCACTACTCTCCCTCACCACTGTCCCTCACTACCTCCTCACCAATCTCCCACTATCCTCACCACTCTCCCTCATTACTCTCCCTAACCACTCTCCCCACCACTCCCCCCACTCCTCACCACCTCCCACCACCTCATTACTCTCCCTAACCACTCTCCCTCACCACTCTCCCCACACTCTCACTACCCTCCCTAACCACTCTCCTCACTACTCTCCCTCATTACTCTCCTCACTACCTCCCTAACCACTCTCCTCACTCTCACCACTGTCCTCACACTCTCACCACTCTCCTCTCATTCTCCCTAACCACTCTCTCCTCATTACTCTCCCTAACCACTCCCCCTACTACCTCACCTTTTTATTCCTGTTCTCTTATAACCTGTTTTATTATTGGTCTATTATAACTATGGTCTATTATTGGTCTTTATAACTATGGTCTATTATTGGTCTATTATATATATTCTATTATTGTCTATTATAACTATGGTCTATTATTGGTCTATTATAATATGGTCTATTATTGGTCTATTATTGGTCTATTATAACTATGGTCTATTATTGGTCTATTATAACTATGGTCTATTATTGGTCTATTATAACTATGGTCTATTATTGGTCTATTATAACTATGGTCTATTATTGGTCTATTATAACTATGGTCTATTATTGGTCTATTATAACTATGGTCTATTATTGGTCTATTATAACTATGGTCTATTATTGGTCTATTATAACCATGGTCTATTATTGGTCTATTATAACTATGGTCTATTATTGGTCTATTATAACTATGGTCTATTATTGGTCTATTATAACTATGGTCTATTATTGGTCTATTATAACTATGGTCTATTATTGGTCTATTATAACTATGGTCTATTATTGGTCTATTATAACTATGGTCTATTATTGGTCTCTTATAACTATGGTCTATTATTGGTCTATTATAACTATGGTCTATTATTGGTCTATTATAACTATGGTCTATTATTGGTCTATTATAACTATGGTCTATTATTGGTCTATTATAACTATGGTCTATTATTGGTCTATTATAACTATGGTCTATTATTGGTCTATTATAACTATGGTCTATTATTGGTCTATTATAACTATGGTCTATTATTGGTCTATTATAACTATGGTCTATTATTGGTCTATTATAACTATGGTCTATTATTGGTCTATTATAACTATGGTCTATTATTGGTCTATTATAACTATGGTCTATTATTGGTCTATTATAACTATGGTCTATTATTGGTCTATTATAACTATGGTCTATTATTGGTCTATTATAACTATGGTCTATTATTGGTCTATTATAACTATGGTCTATTATTGGTCTATTATAACTATGGTCTATTATTGGTCTCTTATAACTATGGTCTATTATTGGTCTATTATAACTATGGTCTATTATTGGTCTATTATAACTATGGTCTATTATTGGTCTATTATAACTATGGTCTATTATTGGTCTATTATAACTATGGTCTATTATTGGTCTATTATAACTATGGTCTATTATTGGTCTATTATAACTATGGTCTATTATTGGTCTATTATAACTATGGATGGTTTGTTTGTGTTGTTTTAGTTGTTTATGTTAAAACTGTCGGGTTATAATATAAACCATGTTGCTTTGATAATAATTTTTGATTATTATTATTATTATTATTATTATTATTATTATTATTATTATTATTATTATTATTATTTATTTTATTTTTATTATTATTATTATTATTATTATTTATTTTATTTTTATTATTATTATTATTATTATTATTTTATTTATTTTTTTTACTATTATTGTTATTATTTGTTCTTAGATACAATTGTTCTTTACAGCCTTCCTCCACTTCTCCTCCTCCTTTAGTTATTGGTCAGGATTTTACGTCTGTTTTTGTCTCTCACCAGAAATACACACACACTCGCACACACACACACACACACACACACACACACACACACACACACACACGATGGAGAGAATTACCCGTAGATTTCGTGGTTTTAAGTCTCTCTTAGTACTGACGATTACATTATGAATAAACTTAATTAATTATATGATTGATATGAGTTTTAATAGGACAAATAATAGTAGTGATAGTAATAATAATAATAATAATAGTAGTAGTAATAATAGTAATACCTACATATATATCATAAAAATACATAGTTGGTAGACATATAATATACCTACTCATAAGGGAGGAATACATGCACTCTGTTTGAGTGTATAGGAGTCAAAATAGGTAGATATAAGTTATGTTTGTTAAGTAACCCGGATTTAATACACTGAATTACTCACTGAACTGTATTTTGTATCTTCCACAGGTACGGGTTACAGTGCGTCGACGTGGGTACAGTAAGTGTGTGTGTTGTGGCCGCAGAGGTCATGGTGGTTACTGAGGTCATGGTGACCACAGAGGTCATGATGACCACAGACGTCATGGTGGCCACAGAGGTCATGGTAGCCACAGAGGTCATGATGGCTATAGAGGTCATGGTGGCTACAGAGGTCATGGTGACCACAGAGGTCATGGTGACCACAGAGGTCATGATGACCACAGAGGTCAAGGTGACCACAGAGGTCATGGTAGCCACAGAGGTCATGATGGCTATAGAGGTCATGGTGGCTACAGAGGTCATGGTGACCACAGAGGTTATGGTGACCACAGAGGTTATGGTAGCAACAGAGGTCATAGTGGCCACAGAGGTCATTGTGACCTCAGAGGTTATGGTGACCACAGAGGTTATGGTGGCCACAGGTTGTGGTGGCCACAGAGGTTATGGTGGCCACAAGGTCGCCTCACGTCTAGACAGGCAGGTAGAGGCTGTACAAGGTTTATTGATTATTGAAAATTTCATTACCTGGGTGGGAGGACCTTGTGGTGCAACAGGTGTGACACTCTCTCTCTCTCTCTCTCTCTCTCTCTCCCTCAGTACAGGGTAACTTAACACACTCTCTCTCTCTCTCTCTCTCTCTCTCTCTCTCTCTCTCTCTCTCTCTCTCTCTCTCTCTCTCTCTCTCCGTAGCACCAGTACAGGGTAACTTAACACAGCCTTTTCTTGTGATAATGTTTAAGATTTTTTCCTTCTTTACCGTCAAACACGTTTTTATATATATGTGTTGCCTGATGTATAACAGACCACCTCTGACAGCCACACTGACACAGCTATGATCACCACTGACAGCCACACTAACACAGCTATGACCACCTCTGACAGCCACACTAACACAGCTATGACACACTGACAGCCACACTGACACAGCTATGACCACCTCTGACAGCCCACTAACACAGCTATGACCCACCACTGACAGCCACACTGACACAGCTATCACCTCTGACAGCCACACTGACACAGCTATGACCACCTCTGACAGCCACACTGACACAGCTATGACCACCACTGACAGCCACACTAACACAGCTATGACCACCACTGACAGCCACACTAACACAGCTATGACCACCTCTGACAGCCACACTGACACAGCTATGACCACCTCTGACAGCCACACTAACACAGCTATGACCACCACTGACAGCCACACTAACACAGCTATGACCACTCTCAGCCACACTGACACAGCTATGATCACCACTGACAGCCACACACTAACACAGCTATGACCACCTCTGACAGCCACACTGACACAGCTATGATCACCACTGACAGCCACACTAACACAGCTATGACCACCTCTGACAGCCACACACAGCTATGACCACCACTGACAGCCACACTAACACAGCTATGACCACCTCTGACAGCCACACTGACACAGCTATGATCACCACTGACAGCTGACACACTAACACAGCTATGACCACCTCCTGACAGAGCTATGACCACCTCCTGACACACACTGACACAGCTATGATCACCACTATGACAGCCACTAACACACGCTATACTGACACACCTCTGACAGCCACACTAACACAGCTATGACCACCTCTGACAGCCACACTGACACAGCATGATCCACCAGCTGACAGCCACACTACACAGCTATGACCACCCTGACAGCCACACTAACACAGCTATGACCACCTCTCTGACAGCCACACTAACACAGCTATGACCACCTCTGACAGCCACACTGACACAGCTATGATCACCACTGACAGCCACACTAACACAACTATGACCACCTCTGACAGCCACAACACAGCTATGACACCCCTGACTAACACCTCTGACAGCCACACTAACAGCACCACTGCCACACTGACCACCCCTGACAGCCACACTAACACAGCTATGACAGACCACACCTGACAGCCACAGCTATAACCAGCTGACACTCTGACAGCCACACACAGCTATGACCACCACTGACAGCCACACTAACACAGCTATGACCACCTCTGACAGCCACACTGACACAGCTATGACTACTGACAGCCACACTAACACAGCTATGACCACCTCTGACAGCCACACTAACACAGCTGACAGCCACACTGACACAGCTATGATCACCACTGACAGCCACACTAACACAGCTATGACCACCCTGACAGCCACACTGACACAGCTATGATCACCACTGACAGCCACACAACACAGCTATGACCACCTCTGACAGCCACACCAACACAGCTATGACCACCCTGACAGCCACACTAACACAGCTGACCACCCCTGACAGCCACACTAACACAGCTATGACCACCTCTGACAGCCACACTGACACAGCTATGATCACCACTGACAGCCACACTAACACAGCTATGACCACCTCTGACAGCCACACTAACACAGCATGACCACCACTGACAGCCACACTAACACAGCTATGACCACCTCTCTGACAGCCACACTGACAGCTATGATCACCACTGACAGCCACACTAACACAGCACCATGACAGCCCACAGCTTCTCCTGACAGCCACACTAACACAGCTATGACCACCTCTGACAGCCACACTAACACAGCTATGACCACTCTGACAGCCACACTGCCACAGTGATCACCACTGACAGCCACACTAACACAGCTATGACCACCTCTGACAGCCACACTAACACAGCTATGACACCACTGACAGCCACACTAACACAGCTATGACTGACAGCCACACTAACACACCACCTCTGGACAGCTATGATCACCACTGACAGCCACACTAACACAGCTATGACCACCTCTGACAGCCACACTGACACAGCTGACAGCCACACTAACACAGCTATGACACCCTGACAGCCACACTGACACAGCTATGATAACACAGCCACACCAACACAGCTATGACCACCCTCTGACAGCCACACTGACACAGCTATGACCACCTCTGACAGCCACACTAACACAGCTATGCACACCCCTGAC
Source organism: Homarus americanus (assembly GCF_018991925.1). Classification (NCBI taxonomy): domain Eukaryota; kingdom Metazoa; phylum Arthropoda; class Malacostraca; order Decapoda; family Nephropidae; genus Homarus; species Homarus americanus. Next base: position 617,049 of record NW_024755545.1, read on the forward strand.
AGCCACACTGACACAGCTATGATCAACACTGACAGCCACACTAACACAGCTATGACCACCTCTGACAGCCACACTAACACAGCTATGACCACCTCTGACAGCCACACTAACACAGCTATGACCACCCCTGACAGCCACACTAACACAAAACCACCTCTGACAGCCACACTGACACAGCTATGATCACCACTGACAGCCACACTAACACATCTATGACCACCTCTGACAGCCACACTCACACAGCTATGACCACCACTGACAGCCACACTAACACAGCTATGACCACCCCTGACAGCCACACTAACACAGCTATGACCACCACTGACAGCCACACTAACACAGCTATGACCACCTCTGACAGCCACACTGATTCTATAACATGTCCCTCACTGATCTGACTGGTAGAGGGTCAGTGCTTAGAGGGATGTTTAGGTTAGGTTAGGTTTGTTATCCTCCACTTAAACTTAATCCAACCTAACACACTTAACATTAATCTGACTCTAACTTCAATTTCGGCTTGTGTGTGTGTGTGTGTGTGTGTGTGTGTGTGTGTGTGTGTGTGTGTGTGTGTACATGAGGTAATCAGCTGGCCCCAGGGTGCTCGGGGCCTGTTACCGCCACCGAGGGATGAGAGAGAGCGAGAAAGAGAGAGGACGTGGTGTGTGTGTAAAAGAGAGCAGATTCGAGAGAGGGGAGGAAGGAGAATGTGTCCGTGTGGGTGTATGAGAGAGAGAGAGAGAGAGAGAGAGAGAATGTTTGTGTGTGGAAGAGAGAATGCGTGAGAAAGAGCCAATGTGTGTGTGAGAGAGAGAGAGAGAGAGAGAGAGAGAGGTGTGGTGGTGGTGGGAGGGGTGAGTGACCTTGCAAGCCTCTGAGACGATTCCGGAGGAGGAGGAGGAGGAAGGGAGGAGGAGGAGGAGGAGGGAGGGGGGGAGAGGAGGAGGAGGCGGGTGGGTCAAGAACAAGTTCAGTTACAAGTACAAGTCGTATAAGTACAGGTAGAAATATAATTACAGTTACAGATATAAGTACAGGTGTAGTTACAGGTAAAATTAACTGCATAGAGGGTGTGTTCCCCTCCCTTACTTGTCAGAGGGGGAAAGGGGGGTGGGGGGGGCATGGGAAGGAAGGAGAAAGGGTGAGAGAATTTAGGAGGGGAGGTGAAAAGGAGGGAGGGAAACAGGAAAGGAGGAAGGGAAGGAGGAAAGGAATGAGGGGCAGGGGGAGGGGTATGGCATTAGCATTCCCTTGCTGTTTCCTCCCACCTCACTGCTGTACCCAGTGACTTTCTTGTACCCAGTGACTTTCCTAAGCCAGTGACTTTCCTGTACCCAATTACTTTCCTATACCCAGTGACTGCTGTACCCAGTAAGTTTCCTGTACTTAATGATGTTTCCTGTACCCAGAGACTTTCCTGTATCCAGTGACTGCTGTATTCTGTGACTTTCCTGTACCCAGTAACTTTTCTGTGCCTGGTGACTGTTTCCTGTCCACAGTAACTTTGCTGTACCTAGTGAATGTTGTACCCAGTGACTTTGCTGTGTCCAGTGAATGCTTCCTGTACCCAGAGACTTTGCTGTACCAAGTGACTGTTTCCTGTCCCCAGTAACTTTACTGTACCCAGTGAATGTTGTACCCAGTGACTTTGCTGTGTCCAGTGACTGCTTCCTGTACCCAGAGACTTTCCTGTATCCAGTGACTGCTGTATTCTGTGACTTTCCTGTACCCAGTAACTTTACTGTACCTAGTGAATGTTGTACCCAGTGACTTTGCTGTGTCCAGTGAATGCTTCCTGTACCCAGAGACTTTCCTGTATCCAGTGACTGCTGTATTCTGTGACTTTCCTGTACCCAGTAACTTTTCTGTGCCTAGTGACTGTTGTACCCAGTGACTTTGCTGTGTCCAGTGACTGCTTCCTGTACCCAGTGACTTTGCTGTACTAAGTGACTGTTTCCTGTATCCAGTGACTTTGCTGTATCCAGTCACTCCTATACCTGTGACAGTTTCCTGTACCCAGTGACTTTGCTGCGCCTGGTGACTTTGCTGTATCTGGTGTCTGTTGTACCCAGTGACTTTTCTGTATCCAGTGACTTTGCTGTACCCAGTGACTTTGCTGCACCTGGTGACTGCTGCACCTGGTGACTTTGCTGTATCTGGTGTCTGTTGTACCCAGTGACTTTTCTGTATCCAGTGACTTTGCTGTACCCAGTGACTTTGCTGTACCTGGGGTCTGCTGTACCCAGTGACTGCTGTAGCCATTGCCTTTGCTGTACCCAGTGACTTTGCTGTACCTGGTGACTGCTGTACCCAGTGACTGCTGTACCTGGTGACTTTGCTGTACCCAGTGACTTTGCTGTACCTGGTGACTGCTGTACCCAGTGACTGCTGTACCTGGTGACTTTGCTGTACCCAGTGACTTTGCTGTACCTGGGGTCTGCTGTACCCAGTGACTGCTGTAGCCATTGCCTTTGCTGTACCCAGTGACTTTGCTGTACCTGGTGACTGCTGTACCCAGTGACTGCTGTACCTGGTGACTGCTGTACTCGGTGACTTTGTTGTGCCTGGTGTCTGTTGTGCCAAAGACTTTGCTGTACAAAGTGATTTGCTGTACCCAGTGACTTTGCTGTGTCAGTGACTGCTGCTGCCAGTGATTGCATGCCTGTGGTGTCTGTTGTACCCAAAGACTTTGCTGTACCCAGTGACTTTGCTGTATCCAGTGATTTTTCTGTGCCAGTGACTTTGCTGTACCCAGTGACTGCTGTAGCCAGTGTACCCAGTGGCTTGTACCCAGTGACTTTGCTGCACCTGGTGTCTGTGTATCCAGTGACTTTGTGACCCAGTGACTTTGCTGCACCTGGTGTCTGTTGCTGTGCCCAGTGACTTTGCTGCACCTGGTGTCTGTTGTACCCAGTGACTTTGCTGTACCCAGTGACTTTGCTGTTGTACCCAGTGACTTTTCTGTACCCAGTGCTGTGTACCCAGTGACTGCTGTATCTGTTGTGTACCCAGTGGCTGTTGTATCCAGTGACTTTGCACCCAGTGACTTTGTCTGCTGTATCCAGTGACTTTGCTGTACAGTGACTTTGCTGTACAGGGTCTGCTGTTGCCAGTGACTGCTGTAGCCATTGCCTTTGCTGTACCCAGTGACTTTGCTGTACCTGGTGACTGCTGTACCCAGTGACTGCTGTACCTGGTGACTTTGCTGTACCCAGTGACTTTGCTGTACCTGGTGACTGCTGTACCCAGTGACTGCTGTACCTGGTGACTTTGCTGTACCCAGTGACTTTGCTGTACCTGGGGTCTGCTGTACCCAGTGACTGCTGTAGCCATTGCCTTTGCTGTACCCAGTGACTTTGCTGTACCTGGTGACTGCTGTACCCAGTGACTGCTGTACCTGGTGACTTTGCTGTACTCAGTGACTGTTGTACCTGGTGTCTGTTGTACCCAAAAGACTTTGCTGTACAAAGTGACTGCTGTACCCAGTGACTGCTGTACCCAGTGACTTTGCTGTACCCAGTGATTGCTGTACCTGGTGTCTGTTGTACCCAAAGACTTTGCTGTACCCAGTGACTGCTGTATCCAGTGATTTTCTGTACCCAGTGACTTTGCTGTACCCAGTGACTTTGCCTTAGCCATTGCCTTTGCTGTACCCAGTGGCTGTTGTACCCAGTGACTTTGCTGTATCAGTGATTTTTCTGTACCCAGTGTCTGTTGTACCCAGTGACTTTGCTGTACCCAGTGACTTTGCTGCACCTGGTGTCTGTTGTACCCAGTGACTTTGCTGTACCCAGTGACTTTGCTGCACCTGGTGTCTGTTGTACCCAGTGACTTTTCTGTACCCAGTGACTTTGCTGCACCTGGTGTCTGTTGTACCCAGTGACTTTTCTGTACCCAGTGAGTTTTCAACTAATGTACTTATATTGTTTTATAGTTACTTGACAATGGTACTTATAATGAAGTTAAGTAGAGATTTCTTTACTTAAGTAGAGTTACAGTGATATAATTATTGCTGGACGTAGAGAGTTAATAGAGAAAATATAATAAAGCAAAGTGGGAGGAGGAGGAGGAGGAGGAGAAGATTTATAAGGAGGGAGAGAGCGAGGGGAGGAAGAGAAGTATTACAGTAAGAGGCAACATAAGAAGAAGAATAGAGAGAATTAGAAGAACAGCAAGAACAAGAGGAATAAGTAACAAAATAAGAAATGATAGAAGAAGAAGAAGAAGAAGAAGAAGAAGAAGAAGAAGAAGAAGGGGAGAGGCATGAACATGGGTGCAGTGTACCCGAGTTGGGACCTGTGTGTGTGTTTGTTTGTTTTGTGTGTGTGTGTGTGTTTTTTGTGTGTGTGTGTGTGGGGGGTGTCTTATGTGTGTGTGTGTGTGTGTGTGTGTGTGTGTTTTGTGTGTTTCGTGTGTGTGTGTTTTTGTGTTTGTGTCGTATATGTGCGTGTGTGTGTGTGTTTCGTGTATGTGTGTGTGTGTTTGTGTGTGTGTGTGTGTGTGTGTGTGCGCGCGCGCTCTGGGGTCGGCTGGAGTGATGCCAGCAGATTAGGGTGGTCATACATACGTACACACACTCCTCACACTTAATTCGTACATGTATACACTTTATACTTACATGCGTACACTTTAGTCATTTGGATACACTATTTATTTTTATTATTATTATTATTGTTATTATTAAAATTATTATTATTATTGTATTATTATTATTATTATTATTATTATTATTATTATTATTATTATTATTATTATTATTATTATTATTATTATTATTATTATTATTATTATTATATCATTATTATTATTATTATTATTATTTATTATTATTATTATTATTATTATTATTATTATTATTATTATTATTATTATTATTATTATTATTATTATTATTATTATTATTATTATTATTATTATTATTATTATTATTATTATTATTATTATTATTATTATTATTATTATTATTATTATTATTATTATTATTATTATTATTATTATTATTATTATTATTATTATTATTATTATTACCGTAACAGCTGATGACAGAGACATGAGAACTGGTTAAAGGTTCTGCTGGAAGGTTTATAACCCCTTCAAGTGTGACACAGGCGGGTGTTGACCGTACGGAATCCAGACCCGAACCCGGAACTGGAAGCTGAGATAACTTAGCGGAACCTAGCTTATCTTACCTCTAACCTAAGCTAACTTAGCTTACCTCTAACCTAACCTAACCCGGAACTGGAAGCTGAGATAACCTAGTGGAACCTAGCTTAGCTTACCTCGAACCTAAGATAGCCTAACTTAACCTAGCTTACCTGTAACCTAACCTAACCTAACCTAGTCTTCTTACTGAGTGGCTCCCGTAGATCTTTTATTGACACTGAAGGGACAAGAGGAGAAGGAAGAGGAGGAGGGAGGGAAGGAGTTAAGTGAATATAGGAATAAGATAAACAAGATAATACCACATCCCCTCTCTCTCTCTCTCTCTCTCTCTCTCTCTCTCTCTCTCTCTCTCTCTCTCTCTCTCGTGTGTGTGTAGGGGGGGCATCTTATGAACGAGTTAGTATCACAGTGTACCCACCACTACCACACCCTCCTCCACTCCTTTCCCGGCACTTGCTGCCAGCTTGTGCCAAGGCTGGCGGGTCGTTTGGCCAGTTGGTCACATATTGTAGCCGATTACGCGCGCAACTCAGCTGGGTGAGGCAGCACCCCCCTACCCCCCGCCCCCCTCCCCCTCCCCCCCAATGTAAACAAATGACTCCTCAAATTTGGCGGAAAAGTTGATCAAGGAAGTTTCCTGGTTGTAAAAACTTCAGCATTTTACTTTTCTTACGTTTATCATGATAGAAAAACCAGTCACAGACAGAGCTGTTCATACAGCATGTTGTGACCTCTGAAATATATTGGGCGGTTTGTTTCGGTGGCGACAATTGCCAACGATGGATGCAATATGTTATCAACCGAGCGGAAACGTCACCAAATTTAGCGAATTTACGGTCCCATTGATATTTTTGAATGAATCAAGTGAGTTTTAGCGAGTGTAAAAGTAGTTTTACGGGACCTAGGCCCCCTGGGATGGATCTCTGCTTATTGTATTATTTTATACGTTTTTAATTTTGCGAAGTTTAGTGATATATATAACTTTTGGTTTAAGTTTGACGGTATACAAATTTGGGGATCTATTTCACGAACTTTATTCCTTTTTACGCCAACCGCCAGCACCCTATAACGCCACCCACACGTCTGCCACGCCCACCACAAACACGCTAAGACAGCGCACACGTCCACCCCGCTGACCATCAACACCCTAGCGCAACCCACACGTCCACCCCCACGCCCACCCTACCCACCACATGCAAATAAATCCACCCACACTCCCACCCTTACGCAACCCACCGTACCCACCTGAAGCACGCTAACGCCGCCCACACCCCCACCCTACGGCGCCTGGGTGGAGTTCAGCATTGATAAAAAATATAAAGAAACAGAGGCAGAGGTTAAGTCACGCACCCTGGCCCCTCCCCGCCCTCCCTTACCCTGGCCCCTCCCCACTCTATCTCACCCCGGCCCCTCCGCCCTGCCTCACTCTGGCCTCCCGCCCTCCCTTACCCTGGCCCTCCCCCACTCTGTCTCACCGGCCCCTCCCCACCCTGCTTCACCCCAGCCCCTCCCCACCCTGCCTCACCCAGGCCCCTCCCCACCCTGCTTCACCTCGGCCTCCCACCCCCTGCTTCACCTCGGCCTCCCCACCCTGCTTCACCTCGGCCCTCCCACTCTGCTTCACCCCGGCCTCTCCCACCTTGCTTCACCCGGCCCCTCCCCAATCTGCCTCACCCGGCCCCTCCCTCTCTATCTTACCCCGGCTCCTCCCACCCCTGCTTCACCCCGGCCCATCCTCACCCTGCCTCACCCAGTCCCCTACCCACTCTGCTTCACCCCGGCCTCTCCCCACCCTGCTTCACCCGGCCCTCCCACTGCTTCACCCCGGCCTCTCTCCCCACCTGCTTCAGGACCTCCTCACCTGCCTCACCCAGGTCCCTCCCCACTCTGCTTCACCCGGCCTCTCCCCACCTGCTTCACCCAGCCTCTCCCCACCCTGCTTCACCCCGACACTCTCACCCTGCCTCACCCAGGTCCCTCCCCACTCTGCTTCACCCCGGCCTCTCCCCACCTGCCTTACCCCGACGCCTCCCACCCTGCCTCACTCCAGCCCTTTTACCTTGACCTCTGGATTTATTTCCTTTACACATACCCATTTAATGTTACCCTTCCTACACCCTACATGCCCTCTATATACCACCTACATGCCCCTACCCCTCCCCCACCCCTCCCCTACATACCCCCTCCCCTATCCCCTCCCTCTACATACCCACTCCCTACATACCCCTCCCCTTCCCTCCCTTCATGCCCCTCCCTACACCCCTCCCCTACATACCCCCTCCCCTACATACCCCCTCCCCCTACATACCCCTCCCCTACACCCCTCCTCCCTACAAACCCCCTCCCCTACATACCCCTCCCTACATACCCCCTCCCCTACATACCCCTCCCCATCCCCTCTACACCCCTCCCCTACATCCCCTCCCCTACACTACCTCCCCTACATACCCCTCCCCTACATACCCCCTCCCCTACATACCCCTCCCCTACATACCCCTACCTCCCCACTACATACACCTACATACCCCTGCATTTTCCCTCCCCCCACACAACCCCCACATAACACCCCTACATACCTGCCCCCATCCCCCTACATACCCCCTTACACAAAAGATGTAGGAAGTGACCAATTCAGTCAGGTCAGTGAGAGCGGAGCCCCAACTTTAAACTGGTTAGGAAGTTGATCTGTGGAGACATAAGCCCAGGCGAATAAGCTGTGATGGTGGTGGTGTGATGGTGGTAGTGTGGTGGTGGTGGTAGTGTGGTGTGATGGTGGTAGTGTGGTGGTGGTGGTAGTGTGGTGGTGATGGTGGTAGTAATGATGGAGTTGTGGTAGTAATGGTAATGGTGGTGTTGTGGTACTAGTGGTGATAGTGGTATTATTGGGGTGGTGATAGTGGTATTATTGGTGGATGGTGAAGATGGTGGTAGTGTGGTGGTGGTGGTGTTGTGGTATTGTGGTGTGGTAATGGTATTGGTGGAAGTGGGGGAATGATTTTGTGGTAATGGTGGTGGTGTTGTGGTCGTGGTGGTGTTGTGGTCGTGGTGGTGTTGTGGTCATGGTGGTGTTGTGGTCGTGGTGGTAGTGTGGTGGTTGTGGTGGTGTAGTTGTATTGGTGGTGTTGTGGTCGTGGTGGTGTTGTGGTCGTGGTGGTGTTGTGGTCATGGTGGTGTTGTGGTCGTGGTGGTAGTGTGTGTGGTTGTGGTGTGTGTAGTTGTAGTGGTGATGTTGTTGTGGTCGTGGTGGTTTTGTGGTCGTGGTGGTGTTGTGGTCGTGGTGGTAGTGTTGTAGTTTTGTGGTAGTAGTGGTGTAGTGACCTGTGGTGACGCTCTCCCATCACCATCTCACCCCCAGTGAGGTATGCCTGCTGGTTGAGTAGGTCAGGATCATCTCACTCACTTGTGTCAGGGCGGGCGGGTAAGACACTCAGCTGGTCCTCTTGTGCTTCACGCCCACAAAAACTTGTTCTTAATGTGAATTAATTATCTGACGAGCCTTGAGCCTCCTGTGTCTCAAGCACCCCCTCCCCCCACTCTCTCCCTTTGCCACCCCTAGAGATGCCACCTCCAGAGAACAGGGTGCCACCCAAAAACATCAGGGTGCCACCCCAGATGACAGGGTGCCACTCCAGAGCAGGTTGCCATCCCCAGAGGATAGGTTGCCACCTAAGAAGAGCAGGGTGCCACTGCAAAGAATATGCCATCCTAATGAAGTGCCACCCCAGAGGAGGACGAGGCGGCAGCTTCTTCAGTGACAGGTCTTCGGTTGCAGATGTTGCACAGTGACTTCATCTTAGATACTCTGTTGTTGATGTTGACCTTCCTCCCACACACGAGGAAGGTCCTTGTGGCCCATCCCCTTTACCTGCTCCAACATTATAAAAGATTCATTTGATAAATTTTCCTCGCAACTTGAGACATAAACTGACGGCTTAAGCTGCGACACCGTTCTAATGGCATTATAAATAACAGATTAACCTAACCTAATGTAACGCTAACCTAACCTAACCTATTGTAACGCTTACAACCTAACTTAGTATAACGCTTACCAACCTAACCTAATGTAACGCTTACCAACCTAACCTAATGTAACGTTTACCAACCTAACCTATTGTAACGCTTACAACCTAACCTTTATCTGCTACCTAACCTATTGCGCTTACCAACCTAACCTATTGTAACGCTTACCAACCCTAGCCTATTGTAACGCTAACCTAACCTATTGTAACGCTTACCAACTAACCTATTGTAACGCTACCAACCTAACCCTAATGTAACGCTTACCAACCTAACCTAATGTAACGCTTACCAACCCTAACCTAATGTAACGCTTACCAACCTAACCTGTTAACGCTTACCAACCTCTATTGTAACGCTAACCTAACCTATTGTAACGCTTACCAACCTAACCTTTGAACACCACCTAACCTATTGTAACGCTACCAACCTAACCTATTGTAACTAACCTAACCTATTGTAACGCTTACCAACCTAACCTAATGTAACGCTAACCTAACCTATTGTAACGATTACCAACCTAACCTAACCTAACCCTCTCAAGTAACCTATGACGTCATCAGCTGGTCCTCATAGCCTTGCCTCAAGTGTCATCCGGGTTAAGGACGAAGTTGAGCGACACCTGGAGTGCTACTTGATGTACCTACGTCTTGTACTTGAGGATGAACCTGTATCTGACTCTTGTTACTTAGAGGAGAGTGAGGTGGTGTTACTTAGAGGGGAGTGAGGTGGTGTTACTTAGAGGGGAGTGAGGTGGTGTTACTTAGAGGGGAGTGAGGTGGTGTTACTAGGGAGTGAGGTGGTGTTACTTAGAGGAGAGTGAGGTGGTGTTACCTAGTGTTACTTAAGATTCAGGTAGTGTTATTTAAGAAGAGAGTGAGGTGGTGTTGCTTAAAAGGAGGGTGAGGTAGTGTTACTTAGTGCGACTTAGAGGAGAGTGAGGTAGTGTTACTAAAGAGGAGAATGAGGTAGTGTTACTTAGAGGGGAGTGAGGTGGTGTTACTTACTGTTACTTGAAAGGAAAGTAAAATAGAGCTACTTAATTTTCTGTTTTTTGTAGTTACTTTTATTATTATTATTATTATTATTATTATTATTATTATTATTATTATTATTATTATTATTATTATTATTATTATTATTATTATTATTATTATTATTACGTGTGTGTGTGTGTGTGTGTGTGTGTAAAGCATCACAACCGTGGACAAAATTTAAACTGCATTATCGTCTTCGGTGTTATCTGCAACCAGAGAGGAGGAGGAAGAAAGAAGAGTAGGAGGAGGAGGAGGAAGAGAAGAAGAAAGAGGAAGTGGATAGGATATGGAAGAGAGAGAGTCATCACTAAACTGTACCTCGCTCATAACTACCACCTGTACACACCATCTGGATGTATGTACCAGCTGTAAGTACCAGCTGAGTTACACGTTCACGATGTCGCACTGAGGTTGAGGTGGAGGGAGGGAAGAAGGAGTTAAGGATGCAGAGAAGGAAGGAGGGATGGAGGAAGGAAGGGGAGATGGAGGGCGGGAGAAAGAGTCAGAGAAGGAGGAAGGAAATTACTTGTAGTAGTATTTGTGGTACTAGTAGTTGTTGTAGTAGTAGCTGGAAAAGTGAATGAGTGGGTTAGGGAGATACAAGCTCTATCTGAGATTGCTAACACAGAGCCACATGCGGCTTTTGCGGCATTCACCCACGGAGTCAAGTATCGCTGGAACTACCTGATGCGCACTATACCTGATATCGGACCCCTCCTCCACTCTCTGGAAGAAGCTATCAGTGTCAATTTCATTCACAAATTAGTGAAACACCCTCACATAACCCCAGCAGAAAGATCGAGAACGACAAGATAAGGGAATACGGGGAGAGAATTCAGAACGTTGATCAAGGCAGCTTCACTCCTCTAGTGTTCACAACCTCTGGTGGATGGACCAAGTGCAAGATGCTTCTATGCCAGACTCGCGGAGGTGCTATCCGTACTGAAGCAGCAGTCCAGAAGTTATGTTACAGCCTGGATGAGATGTCGACTGTCCTTCTCTCTCTTCAGGTCGGCTTTGCTCACCAGGGGAACGAGAGCATCGGCCCCCATAGCCGACAACAGTTGCAGATATTGACTTTGAGGCAACAGTCACTGAATGCCACATAGATCTGCGGCTTAACTAACACAGCTGGGTAGCTACTTTTGTATTAGGATATTTAATATTAAGGTAATAAAATGGTGGCGAAGGTGTGGCTATTGGGGGAGGCTAGTAGTAGTAGTAATTAAGAATGTGTGATAAGATTACATAAGTTGTCGATATAACTATTAAGTATTTTATGACAGCTTCACCTATTAATTAAGACACTAATTAACACTTACTTTAGGAGATGATTGAGCTTCCTCCCTCTCCCTCCTTTCTTCCCTCTCCTCCCTCTTCCCTTTTTCCATCTCTCGCCCTCTTCCCTCTTCCTCCTTCGTTCCCTCCTTCCTGCTTTCCTCCCTCTCTCCTGATCTATTTGCTGACCGACTGAAATGACTTGAGTCAGCATAGAGAAGCTCAGATCAGCGTGGCTCACTGCTGACACCGTCCCGCCTCTTCCCAGACACAACACCCTCCGCTTCCTTCCCATTCTCCTCCTCTTCCTCCTCCTCTTCCTCTCCTCTTCCTCATTCTACCAACACTCCTCTTCGTGTTTCGTCATACAAACTACACTTACACTAAACTGTTTGTCATCATCTTATGTAAGTTTAACATTCATTTATTTATTTCTGTTGCAGGTAAATGACGATCCTGAACACGTGTACTGAACCTTATGTGAGTATTGTTACGGGCCGCCATACATACATACATACATTACAATACATACATACATTGCATTACATTATATTACATACATACATACATACATACATACATTGCATTACATACATACATACATTGCATTACATTGCATACATACATAAAATTACATAAATGCATACTTACATACATACATAGGACAATACATACATACATAACATTACATGACATACATACATAAAATTACATAAATGCATGCATATATACATACCAACATACATACATACATACATACATACATACATACATACATACATACATACATACATACATACCAACATACATACATACATACATACATACATTGATACATACATACCACCAGCTGTGAGAGGTGGGAATGGTGCATTGCGGAAGACAGATGCTTGACGTTAGCATGATCACCTGCTGACGACAGCAGCTGACGACTGAAACTGACAACAGGAGCATCCCGTCAGCACGTCTGTCAGGAGGTGTTCGCGTCAGGTGGCTCTATATATGTTGGGTCACAGGAAGTGGTGAATGACGGACCCGGGTCAGCGTGTAACTGTCACGGTTCGTGTCCTGCATATTTCAAACCCCACCAGAACACAGTAGACCCTATGAGACCCTAGTAGACCCCACCAGAACCCAGTAGACCCCACCAGACCCTAGTAGAGCCCACCGAACCCAGTAGACCCCACCAGACCCTAGTAGAGCCCACCGAACCCACAGCAGACCCCACCAGAACCCAGTAAACCCCCACCAGACCCAGTAGAGCCCACCAGACCCTAGTAGATCCTACCAGACCAAATTAGACCCCACCAGAACCCAATAAACCCCACCAGACCCTAGTAGACCCCACCAGACCCTAGTAGACCAAGAGACCAATAGGCCCCACCAGACCCTATTAGACCCCACCAGATCCTAATAGACCCCACCAGATCCTAGTAGACCCCACCAGATCCTAGTAGACCCCACCAGAACCCAGTAGACCCCACTGGACCCTAGTAGACTCCACTGGACCCTAGTAGACCCCACCGGACCCTAGTAGGCCCAACCAGACCATAGTAGACTCCACCAGACACTAGTGCACCCCACCAGGGCCTAGTAGACCCTACCAGAACCTAGTAGACCCCATCAATCCCTAGTAGACCCCACCAGACCCTAGCATACCTCATCATACCCTAGTAGACCCCAACCACAGACCCTAGTAGACCCAATCAGACCCTAGTAAACCCAATCAGACCCTAGTAGGCCCCACCAGACCCTATTAGACCCCACCAGACCCTAGTGAGGCCCCACCAAACCCTATGGATCCCACCACATACTAGCAGACCCCATCAGTACCCACTAGACCCCACCAGACCTAGTAGACCCCTGCCAGACCATAGGACCCCACCAGACCCTAGTACACCTCACCAAACCCTATGGATCCCACCACATGCTAGTAGACCCCATCAGAACCCACTAGACCCAACCAGACCCCAGTAGACCATACCAGGCCCCAGTAGACCATACCAGGCCCCAGTAGACCATACCAGGCTCCAGAAGACCATACCAGACTCCAGAAGACCACGCCAAACCACATCATATCCCATCAGAATGAATCTAATCTCACCTCACCTATTCCAAGGTTGGTGTGTGTGTGTGTGTGTGTGTGTGTGTGTGTGTGTGTGTGTGTGTGTGTGTGTGTGTGTGTGTGTGTGTGTGTGTGTGTGTGTGTGTGTGTGTGCCATGACGTAAATATTGTCTTGTTTACACCTGGTTATTATTCTTTTTGGCCGCGTTTATTTAGTTCGTAATCCTGCCTCTCCTGCATATGGCTAGGTAGTGCACATGGCCAGGAAATGCACATGGCCATGTGGTGCACATGGCAAGATGGTTCACATGACCAGGTGATACACATGGCAAGGTGATGCACATAAACCTGGTGGTACATATGGCTAAGTGGTGCACATGGCAAGATGGTACACATGGCCAGGTGGTACACATGACAGAGGTTGTACACATGGTCAGATGGTGCAAATGACAAAGGTGATGCACATAACCAGGTGGTGAACATGTTCAGATGATGAACCTTGCCTAGTGGTGAACATGGTCACGGGGTGAACGTGGCCTGATGGAAAACATTGTTTGGTGGTGAACATGGACCAGTGGCACGCATGACCAGTTGGTGCACATGGCAAGGTGGTGAACATGGGCTTGTGATGAACATAGCCAGGGGGTGAACATGGCCTGATGGTAAACATGGCCAGGTGGTGAACATGAAAAAATAGTGCACATTGCGTGGCATTGTTTGTTGTTTTTGGTGATGTTGGTGAGGAGGAGGAGGGGGGAGGAGGAGCAGGGTTACAGTGTACGTCAAGTGCTAGTTTAGGGAGTTAGAGGGAGGGAGGGAGGGTGAGGGAGGAGGGAGGAGAGTGTGTGGAGGGAGGGAGGTAGCCTGCTTGGTGTTGCTTCTCAGTCAGTGACGCAGTTGTGGTCTTCACCTTACTGATCCTCCTCCACCGCTTAGTGGTCCCTCCACCCCAGTGGTCCTCCTCCACCACTTAGTGGTCTCCTCCACCCCTTAGTGGTCCTTCCACCACTTAGTGGTACTTTCCTCCTTAGTGGTCCTCCTCCACCGCTTAGTGGTCTCCTCCACCGCTTAGTGTTCTCTCCACCCTTAGTGGTCCTCCTCCACCCCTTAGTGGTCCTCCCCACCACTTAGTGGTCATCCTCCACACTTAAGTGGTCTCAACTTATTGGTCCTTTCCACCCTTAGTGGTCCTCCTCCACCATTTTAGTGTCCTCCTTCACTTAAGTGGTTCTCCAGCCTTTAAGGTCCTCCTCCACCCTAGTGGTCCTCCTCCACACTTTAGGGGTCCTCCTCCACACTTAAGTGGTCCTCCAACCCTATGGTCCTCCTCCACTCTCAGTAGTCCTCATCCACTCTAGTGGTCCTCCTCCACCTTCTAGGCCCTCCTCCACCCCTTAGTGGCCTTCACCCCTAGGCCTCCTCCTCCTGCGGTCCTCCTCCGCCTCTAATGGTCTCCACCCTAGTATTCCTCCACCCTTAGTATTCCCCATCCACCCTTAGTGTTCCCCATCCACCCTAAATAGTCCTCATCCACCCCATAGTGGGCACCATCCACCCTTAGTAGTCCCCATCCACCCTTAGTAGTCCCCATCCACCCCTTAGTAGTCCCCATCCACCCCTTAGTGGTCCCCTTCCACCCCTTAGTAGTCCCCCTTTCATACCTTATTGGTTTATTAAGGTGTGTGGTATCTAGGGTGTGTCATTAGTGTGCGTGCCCAGGTCGGGTGTGTGCTACAACATGGTGGAGTCTGTTATTAAAAACGAGTTTCATTATCGAGGTGAAGGAAGGTGTATGACAAGACGTGTATGTGTGTGGGAAGGCACATCACAACAAGAGAAGGAGAGACAGGGAGGGAAGGAGAGACAGTGGGAGGGAAGGAGAGACTGGGAGGGAAGGAGAGACAGTGGGAGGGAAGGAGAGACACTGGGAGGGAAGGAGAGACACTGGAAGGGAAGGAGAGACTGGGAGAGAAGGAGAGACTGGGAGGGACGGAGAGACAGTGGGAGGGAAGGAGAGACAGGGGAGGGAAGGAGAGACAGTGGGAGGGAAGGAGAGACACTGGAAGGGAAGGAGAGACTGGGAGGAAGGAGAGACACTGGGAGAGAAGGGAGACTGGGAGGAAGGAGAGGACAGTGGGAGGGGACGGGAGAGACTGGGAGGAAGGAGAGACACTGGGGAGAGAAGGAGAGACAGTGGGAGGGGAAGGAGAGACAGTGGAGGGGAAGGAGAGACTGGAGGGAAGGAGAGACTGGGGAGGAAGGAGAGACAGTGGGAGGGACGGAGAGACAGTGGAGGGAAGGAGAGACAGGGAGGAAGGAGAGACACTGGAAGGGAAGGAGGAGACTGGGAGAGAAGGAGAGACAGTGGGAGGGACGGAGAGACAGTGGGAGGGAAGGAGAGACAGTGGAGGGACGGAGAGACAGTGGAGGGAAGGAGAGACAGTGGGAGGGAAGGAGACTGGGAGGGAAGGAGAGACACTGGGAGAGAAGGAGAGACTGGGAGGGAAGGAGACAGTGGGAGGGACGGAGAGACTGGGGGGGAAGGAGAGACACTGGGAGAGAAGGAGAGACAGGGGAGGGAAGGAGAGACAGTGGGAGGGAAGGAGAGACTGGGAGGGGAAGGAGAGACTGGGAGGGAAGGAGAGACAGTGGGAGGGGACGGAGAGACAGTGGGAGGGAAGGAGAGACTGGGAGGGAAGGAGAGACAGTGGAGGGAAGGAGAGACAGGAGGGAAGGGAGAGACTGGGAGGAAGGAGAGACAGTGGGAGGGAGGGAGAGACAGGAGAGGGAAGGAGAGACAGTGGGAGGGAAGGAGAGACAGTGGGAGGGAAGGAGAGACAGGGAGGGAAGGAGAGACACTGAGGAAGGAGAGACACTGGGAGGGAAGGAGAGACACTGGGAGGGAAGGAGAGACACTGGGAGGGAAGGAGAGACACTGGGAGGGAAGGAGAGACACTGGGAGGAAGGAGAGACACTGGGAGGGAAGGAGAGACACTGGGAGGGAAGGAGAGACAGTGGGAGGGAAGGGAGATACACTGGGAGGGAAGGAGAGACACTGGGAGGGAAGGAGAGACACTGGGGGGGAAGGAGAGACAGGGGGGGAAGGAGAGACACTGGGGGGGGTATAACACAACACGGTAGGAAGGATGTCTTGAAAAATCAGTGCAGCCATCAGTGTGAGTTACCTGCTGGACCAGGTGTAGGGGAGGCTGGCAGGTGGGGAGGCTGGCATGGTGTAGGGGAGGCTGGCAGGTGTAGGGGAGGCTGGTGGGTGTAGGGGGGACTGGCAGGGTGTAGGGGAGGCTGGCAGGTGTGGGGAGGCTGGCAGGTAGGGGAGGCTGGCAGGGGTGTAGGGGAGGCTGGCAGGTGGGGGAGGCTGGCAGGTGTAGGGGAGGCTGGCAGGGTGTGGGGAGGCTGGCAGGGGTGTGGGGAGGCTGGCAGGGTGTAGGGGGGACTGGCAGGGTGTAGAGGAGCCATATAGGGTGGGGGAGGCTGGCAGGGTGTAGAGGCTGGCAGGGTGTAGGGGAGGCTGGCAGGGTGGGGGGACTGGCAGGGTGTAGAGGAGCCATATAGGTGTAGGGAGGCTGGCAGGTGTAGAGGAGCCATGGTGTAGGGGAGGCTGGCAGGTGTAGGGGAGACTGACACAGGGGTGTGGGGAGGCTGGCAGGGTGTAGAGGGAGCCATGTAGGGTGTAGGGGAGGCTGG
The DNA here is from genome assembly GCF_018991925.1 of Homarus americanus. Taxonomy (NCBI): domain Eukaryota; kingdom Metazoa; phylum Arthropoda; class Malacostraca; order Decapoda; family Nephropidae; genus Homarus; species Homarus americanus. The sequence goes on from NW_024755545.1 coordinate 634,311, forward strand.
CAGGGTGGGGAGACTGGCAGGGGTAGAGGAGCCATAGGGGTGTAGGGGGAGGCTGGCAGGGGTGGGGAGGCTGGCAGGGGTGTAGGGGAGGCTGGCAGGGGTGTAGGAGGCTGGCAGGGTGTAGGGGAGACTGGCAGGTGGGAGAGGCTCTGGGTGTAGGGAGGCTGGCAGGGGTGGGGGAGGCTGGCAGGGGTGTGGGAAAGGCCTGCAGGGGTGTAGGGGAGGCTGGCAGGGTGTAGGGGAGGCTGGCAGGGGTGTAGGAGAGGCCTGCAGGTGGGGAGGCTGGCAGGGTGTAGGGGAGACTGGACAGGGTGTAGGGAGGCTGGCAGGGTGTAGAGGAGCCATGTAGGGGGGAGGCTGGCAGGGTGTAGGGGAGACTGGCAGGTGTAGAGGAGCCATATAGGGTGTAGGGGAGGCTGGCAGGTGTAGGGGGAGGCTGGCAGGGTGTAGGGGAGGCTGGCAGGGTGTAGGAGGAGGCCTGCAGGGTGTAGGGGAGGCTGGCAGGGTGTGGGAGGCCTGCAGGGTGTAGGGAGGCTGGCAGGTGTGGGAGAGGCCTGCAGGGTGTAGGGGGAGACTGGCTGGGTAGAGGAGCCTTGTAGGGTGTAGGGGAGGCTGGCAGGTGGGGGGGACTGGCAGGGTGTGGGAGGAGCCTTGTAGGGGTGTGGAGGAGGGGTGGCAGGGTGTAGGGGAGACTGGCAGGTGAGGAGCCATGTAGGGTGTAGGGGAGGCTGGCAGGTGTAGGGGAGGTTGGCAGGGTGTAGAGGAGCTTTGTCGGGTGTAGGGGAGGCTGGCAGGGTGTAGGGGAGACTGGCAGGGTGTAGAGGAGCCTTGGGTGTAGGGAGGCTGGCAGGGTGTGGGGGAGGTTGGCAGGTGTAGGGGAGGCTGGCAGGGTGTGGGGGAGGTTGGCAGGGGTGTAGGGGAGGCTGGCAGGTAGGGGGAGGCTGGCAGGGTGTAGAGGAGCCTGGGTGTAGGGGAGGCTGGCAGGTGTAGGGAGGCTGGCAGCGTGTAGAGGAGCCTTAGGTGTAGGGGCATGGCAGGGTGGGGGAGGCTGGCAGGGTGTAGAGGCTGCAGGGGTGGGGAGGCTGGCAGCGTGGAGGAGCCTTAGGTGGTGGGGAGGCTGGCAGGTGGGAGGTTGGCAGGTGTAGGGAGGCTGGCAGGGTGTAGGGAGGTTGGCAGGGTGTAGAGGAGCCTTGTCGGGTGGGGGGAGGCTGGCAGGGTGTGGGGGAGGTTGGCAGGGTGTAGGGGAGGCTGGCAGGGTGTAGGGGGGCTAGGGTGTAGGGGGAGGCTGGTAGGGGTGTAGGGGAGGCTGGCAGGGTGTAAGGGAGGATGGCAGGGTGTAGGGGTGGCTGATAGGGTGTCGGGGTGGCTGGGGCGTAGGGGTCAGGGGTGTGTTGAGGGTGGCAGGGTGGGGGAGGATGGCAGGTGTAGGGAGCTGGCAGGGTGTAGAGGAGACTGGCAAGGTAAAGGAGCCTGGTAGGTGTAGGGGAGGCTGGCAGGGTGTAGAGAGAGTGGCAGGGTGTAGGGGTGGCTGGCAGGGTGTAGGGGAGGCTGGTAGGGTGTAGGGGGAGGCTGGTAGGTAGGGAGGCTGGTAGGGTGTAGGGGAGGCTGGCAGGGTGTAGGGGAGGCTGGGAGGGGAGACTGGCAGGTGTGGCAGAGCCAGGGTGTAGGGGTGGGAGGCTGGGCAGGTGTAGGAGAGAGTAGAGTGTAGGGGTGGCTGGCAGGATGTAGGGAGGCAGGCAGGGCGTAGAGGGCGGCTGGCAGGGAGGTGGGATGTTGGGGAGGCTGGCAGGGTGTGTAGGGGTGTGGCTGGTGGGGTGGGAAGGTGGTAGGGGTGTGGCTGGCAGGGTGTGGGGGGGGGAAGGGAAAGAGGATAGAGAAAGGAAAGGAGGGAGAGGGGGGGAGAGAGGGAGGAAAAAGAGGGGGAGAGAGGGAGGAGAGAGGGGGGAGAGAGGGAGGGAGAGAGGGGGGAGGAGGGAGGGAGAGAGGGAGGGAAAAAGAGGGGGAGAGGGAGGGAAAAGAGGGGGGGGTGACTAGTTGTTATATTTTTTATTATTTGTGATTTTGTGTATGGTCCCATGGTGCCTATGGTGGTCCCATGGTGATTTATGGTGGTTCTATGGTGCTTTATGGTGGTCCTATGGTGCTTTATGGTGGTCCTATGGTGCCTTATGGTGGTCCCATGGTGCTTTATGGTGGTCCCATGGTGGTCCCATGGTGCCTTTATGGTGGTTCTATGTGCTTATGGTGGTCCATGGTGCTTATGGTGGTCCTATGGTGCTTTATGGTGGTCCCATGGTGCTCATGTGGTGGTCCTATGGTGCCTTATGGTGGTCCCATGGTGCCTTATGGTCCTATGGTGCTTTTATGGTGGTCCCATGGTGCTTTATGGTGGTCCTATGGTGCTTTATGATGGTCCTATGGTGCCTTATGGTGGTCCCATGGTGCTTTATGGTGGTCCTATGGTGCTTTTATGGTGTCCCATGGTGCTTTATGGTGGTCCTATGGTGCTTGTGGTGGTCCCATGGTGCTTTATGGTGGTCCCATGGTGCCTTATGGTGGTCCCATGGTGCCTTATGGTGGTCCTATGGTGCTTATGGTGGTCCTATGGTGCTTATGGTGGTCCTATGGTGCTTTATGATGGTCCTATGGTGCCTTATGGTGGTCCCTTGGTGCCTTATGGTGGTCCATGGTGCTTTATGGTGCCTTATGGTGGTCCTATGGTGCTTTATGGTGGTCCTATGGTGCTTTATGGTGGTCCTATGGTGCTTGTGGTGGTCCTATGGTGCTTTATGGTGGTCCTATGTGCTTATGGTGGTCCTATGGTGCCTTTAGTGGTCCTCTATGGTGTTTATGTGGTCCTATGGTGCTTTTGTGGTGGTCCTATGGTGCTTATGGTGGTCCTATGGTGCTTATGGTGGTCCCATGGTGCTTTATGGTGGTCCTATGGTGCTTTATGGTGGTCCCATGGTGCGGTTATGTGTATGGTGGTCCCATGGTGCCTTATAAGGGTCCCATGGTGCTTATGGTGGTCCTATGAGCTAGGTGGTCCCATATGCCTTATGGTGGTCCTATGGTGCTTTATGGTGGTCCTATGGTGCTTTTATGGTGGTCCCATGGTGCTTATGGTGGTCCCATGGTGCTTTTACGGTCCTATGGTGCCTATGGTGGTCCTATGGTGCCTTGTGGTGGTTCTATGGTGCCTTATGGTGGTCCTATGGTGCTTTATGGTGGTCCTATGGTGCTTTATGGTGGTCCCTATGGTGCTTATGGTGGTCCTATGGTGCCTTATGGTGGTCCTATGGTGCCTTATGGTGGTCCTATGGTGCTTATGGTGGTCCCATGGTGCCTTATGGTGGTCCTATGGTGCTTATGGTGGTCCTATGGTGCTTTATGGTGGTCCTATGGTGCCTTGCGGTGGTCCTATGGTGCCTTATGGTGGTCCCATGGTGCCTTATGGTGGTCCTATGGTGTTTATGGTGGTCCTATGGTGCTTATGTGGTCCCATGGTGCTTATGGTGGTCCATGTGCCTATGGTGGTCCCATGGTGCCTTATGGTGGTCCTATGGTGCTTTATGGTGGTCCTATGGTGCTTATGGTGTCCTATGGTGCTTATGGTGGTCCTATGGTGCCTTATGGTGGTCCTATGGTGCCTTATGGTGGTCCTATGGTGCTTTATGGTGGTTCTATGGTGCTTTATGGTGGTCCCATGGTGCTTTATGGTGGTCCCATGGTGCTTATGGTGGTCCTATGGTGCTTATGGTGGTCCTATGGTGCTTTATGGTGGTCCCATGGTGCCTTATGGTGTTCTATGGTGCTTATGGTGGTCCCATGGTGCCTTATGGTGGTCGTATGGTGCTTTATGGTGGTCCCATGGTGCCTTATGGTGGTCCCATGGTGCTTATAGGTCCTATGGTGCTTTATGGTGGTCCCATGGTGCCTATGGTGGTCCCATGGTGCCTTATGGTGGTCCCATGGTGCCTTATGGTGGTCCTATGGTGCCTTGGTGGTCCTATGGTGCTTATGGTGGTTCTATGGTGCTTATGGTGGTCCTATGGTGCTTTGTGGCGGTCCTATGGTGCTCTATGGTGGTCCCATGGTGCTTTATGGTGGTCCTATGGTGCTTTGAGGTCCTATGGTGCCTTATGGTGGTCCTAGGTGCCTTATGGTGGTCCTATGGTGCTTATGGTGGTCCCATGGTGCCTTATGGTGGTCCTATGGTGCTTTATGGTGGTTCTATGGTGCTTATGCAGGTCCTATGGTGCTTTTGTTGTCCCATGGTGCTTTGGTTCTATGGTGCTTTATGGTGGTCCCATGGTGCTTTATGGTGGTCCTATGGTGCTTTATGGTGGTCCCAGGTGCTTTATGGTGGTCCTATGGTGCTTATGGTGGTCCTATGGTGCGTTATCGTGGTCCTATGGTGCTTTATGGTGGTCCTATGGTGCTTTGTGGTGGTCCTATGGTGCTTTATGGTGGTCCTATGGTGCTTTATGGTGGTCCATGGTGCTTTATGGTGGTCCTATGGTGTTTATGGTGGTGGTCTCATGGTGCTATGGTGGTCCTATGGTGCTTTATGGTGGTCCTATGGTGCTTTATGGTGGTCCTATGGTGCTTTATGGTGGTCCTATGGTGCGTTATCGTGGTCCTATGTGTGCTTTGTGGGATTTATGGGACATTATGGTGGTCGATGGTGCATTATGGCACATTAAGGTACATGGCGGTGAATTGTGGTCGTTCTGATATTGATATTATTGATATTGGAACAGTTTATTTAGCCAGGAAATTATAGATACAGAGTGGATAACAATATTAAATATGGCTGAGCCAGTTGAGAACCTGAGCTCTGTTGAAGGCACCTGATATATACTGTACATTTATCTCAAGGAAGTATTATGTAACATTTAGTATCATCTGGAATAGTACAATAGCATGGTGGTAATAAGAACATCTCATAATGTTACCACGGTTATCACTTGGTTATTTATTTATTTTAATTATTTTTACATTCATATTATAAGTATATACATATTTTACAGTGGAGTTGATGTACAGTAGCTAAAACAACTATCTGTGCAGGTGGGGGTCGATGCTCCGAAATTTTACGTGTGACTAAAGACAGCCCTCATATACCAAAATTTATCGTCCAGGGTCTCATATTGTTTCAAAGTATGCACAGATAGTTGTTTTAGCTACTGTGCATTAATATGATAAGGGAGGAAAGCAGTACAACATTTGAAATAAGAGGACAGACGCTTTCAGGATCATGTCTTGTAGGCAAATATATTTATTGCAGTGGTAATTTCTACCTGTCTACATAGCAATTTATAATGTAATGGTTTTGGTGGTACAATAAAAGTAGGAATATAAAGTAGGTATTACCAAAATATTAATACTTAGACAATAGATACGTTTTAAGAGATGATTTAAAGGAAGGGAGCGTAGTCTTTGCTTGGATGGATGGGGGTAAGTTGTTCACACCTTCACACCATGATAGGTCTGGGACTGAGAGGAGCGCATGAGGGGTGGTCTTAGTAGCTCTTGGTGTCTTAAGTTGTATCTCTGGTTATTCCGGAACAGGAAATAATTATTGTCAATCAAGTGATTGACAGATTTATAAATAGGGCACAGCAGTAGGTGTTAATATCCTTGAATTTTTAACATATTCAATTCAGCAATTTGTTCGTTAGTGTAATCAGTTTGTTCAAGTAGGTCATTGTCCCCACAACTCTTCTGTGCAGTAATCAGGGATTGTGTTTTTGTTGAGCAAGAGGCGCCCCCCCCCCCCTCATAGTATGTGACAGTGTATCAAGTGTTGGTAAACCAGATCATTATAGATTTTTTTCATTGTTACAAAAGTGAGTGACTGACGAGTGTGATACAGGATACCGCACTGTTTATTGACTTTACTGTGAATGGCTTGTACGTGGTTTCTCCAGCTAATTTTCTCATCAACAATAACCCCCAAGGAATTTAATATTTTGTTCACGTTTGAGGATTGTATTACCAAGGTACAGGGGGTCCAAATCTGGGGGTAAGTATTTCCTTCTGTGAAATATCGTGTAGAGGTTTTTTTCGGGGTTTAAGGTCAGTTTATTACGTATTACCCAGGTCCTGACTTTATTTAATTCAGTGTTCATAGTTCTCATCAAGGAATGGAGGTCTGAGTTGCTAGCATAGAGATTACTATCGTCTGCAAATAAGTTGTATTTGACGAGTGTGCTGGAGTGAAGTATATCGTTTATGTACAACAAGAGCAGTACAATACAAGACCGAGAATGGAGCCTTAAGGGATGCCATACAAAATTGGTGAGGAATCAGATTGGTGAATATTATAGCAGACATACTGCATCCTGTTGGACAGATATGAGGTAAACCAATTGTGGGACAGGCTCCTAACGCCGTAATGTTCAAGCTTTGACAGGAGGATGGTATGGTCGACAGTATCGAAGGCTTTAGAGAGGTCCAAGAATATACCGACTGTGAACTGACTGTCATCAAAGGTGTTTTGGATATCATTAGTAAAGGATAGCAGAGCACTCTCAGTCGACCTTCTAGCTCTAAATCCAAACTGAGAGTCTGTTAGGATATTATTGACACTGTAGAAGGAATTTAGTCTTCTACATGCTAGCTTCTTCAGTATCGTACTTAAGGCTGGGAGAACTGAAATGGGGCAGTAATTCTTGAAGAGACCTTTGTCCCCAGATTTTTATATGCCGGGAGGACTTTAGCAGTTTTCAGTTTATCCGGAAAGACACCACTAGTGAAGGAGGCGTTACAAATGTGTAGGAGAACAGGTAGTAATAAGTGGGCTACTTTCTTAATGATGCTCATTGGTATATTGTCTTCGACTGCTGCTGCATCTTTGGACATTTTTATGATGGCCAGTAATTCATCTGTTGTGACAGGGGATAAGAACAGCTCATTTTGCTGTCTGTTTTGCAGGTAGGCTCTAAATTCTTCGTGGTGATGAGGGATGCTCTCTGCAAGACTTTTGCCAACATTGATAAAATAATCACTGAAGTGGTTGGTAATGAGGGAGGGTTCCGTTACAACTGTATCATTTATCATAAAAGCTGAGTGAGGGGCCGAAGGCTGAGTGTTCCTGTTCTGAATAGAATTGATGATACTCCAGGTTTTCTTACCGTCGCCTGATGCTGACTGGAGCTTATTTGTTTAATAGCTACGTCTGGCATTTCAAACTGCTTGAGTTACTCTATTTCTGATACTTCGGTAAACATCACCGCAAGTTATGGGTCTTTCTGCAAATTTTCTTTGGAGTTTGTGTTTTTCTTTTATCATTGCCTTTATTTCACTTGTAATATAGAGTTTGGAGATAAATTAAGTTTTTACTAACTTAGTCTTGAGGGGGAAGCATTTATCAAAGCAGACATTGAAGATGAAAGAGAAGCTGCAGTAGCTCACCTTAGGGTTGTCGGAGGCATAGACAAGATCCCACTCAGCATTCATTGTTTTCGAACAGGATCATATTGTCGGCGCAGTTGTCAATGTATTTTATCGTGACTTTACTAAACCTTTCAGATCTTGTGGCTGTTTTATACATGACAAAAACTGAGAAGTGATCCGAGATATTGTTATAAATAATTCCACTTGCTAGGTTGTTAGGAGTGTTGTTAGTCCAGATATGATCTATTACAGTGGCAGGGGTGGCAGTTACTCTAGTGGGTTTGGTTATAGTGTTGAAGAAGAGTTTAGAATGACAGGTAGCAAGAAGGTCTATTACTGGGGTGTCGGTTTTTTATTTTAATAGATCAAGGCTAAAATCTCCTGTAATGTAGCAATGTTTCCTCTCTGAACTTATGATAGAGATAAGCTCCGATAAATTATCAAGAAAGTGCCTTACATTAGTGTGGGGTCTTCTGTAGATTACTCCTACTAGGATATTTCGTGTGTCGTTAAGTAATTCAGTGAAAGCACTCTCCATGAACTCCTCCTGAACCTTTAAATCATCTCAATATACCTGTATAGCGCGACATCACCACTGTGTCGTAACGTACTGACACAGTGTCTAGTATAATTAGGGATGTTCTACAAATGTTCAATATCGCTAGTGAGTTTGGTCTCACGGAACATTAAATTTGTGGGCAATGTTAAAAGGTAACTAAGTGAAGAAGAATACTGCTGATCTTATGGCTAATTAAGGAGAAGGAATGAGAAAGTAGAAGACTAGAACTAAGCTCGGGAGAGTCAGGAAAGTAATAGTTACAATTGGGGTTGGTGTAACCCAGTGAGTTTTGTAGAAAGACATCAGGATCAACATGAGGGAGTATTGTGTCGACACCAGGGGTGAAGGGGGTGTAACACATAAGGTCCAGTGTATCTAAGGGAATGACACTAGCATCATCAGGGTAGGGATGTTAGTACAGTACTGATTAAGGAACAGCAGAAACTCAAGGTCACTGAGGTGTAAAAAGTGAAGGTCAAAGAAAGTTATAATAATGGGGGGGGTAACGTACTCACAAGTGCTACAACCAACAGAATTAAGATGACTGGTGGCTGTTGAGGGTGACTACCAGTTTGGGTGGGAGGGGCGCCTGCCACTTGTCTTTGTGGGTTGCTGATTCCCACCGCAGAGGGTGGACGTGTATTACCCGAGCTGAGGGAGAGATGGAGGAGAGGAGGGGTGAGGGAGGTGAGAAAGGGAGGGGGAGGCATGGGAAGTGAGGGTGAAGGAGATGAGAAAGGGAGGGAGGGAGGGAGGGAGGGAGCCAGGGAAGTGAGAAATGAGGGAGGTGAGAGAGGGAAGGAGGTGAGGGTTAAGATGGAGAGAGGTGAAGGAGTAAAGGGGATGAGGGAGGTGAGAGGTGAAGAAGCACAGAGGTTAGAGAAATGAGAAGTGAGAGGTGAGACTCAGTATTAAGGGGATTAGTTCCGTTGTGGTGGGCAGCTTCTCAGCATTGAGACACCATGCCCCCCACCTTCTCTGGGAGGGTGAGTCACGGTATAAATATTTTTTCTACAAAAAACGCTGACAAGATTTTTTAGGTATTTTTCCCATGAAGAATAATCTGAATCACACACAGAGAGAAATACAGACACAGACAGACTGACAGACAAAAAGGGAAAAAGAGAGAGAGAAATTGTGACAGAGACAGGGATACAAAGACAAACAGACAAAGAAAAACGTAGAGGCAAACAAAGAGAGAGAGAGAGAGAGAGAGGGGGGGGGGAGTAAAAGTAAAGGGGGAGTCATCCTCCTGGTGATTATGTTAAAATAATGAAGTTATTATTTTAATCATCATCATCATCTTTATTATTATTTTATTATCATTATTATTGTCATGGGTAGTTGCTCTCCCCACACCCCCAACACCGAGATCCTCTACCTACTGTTGGGGATTTCAATGTACATAACAGAGAGTTGCTTGGCTCTGCAAGGGATGACCCAGGTGGAGCTGAGGCACTCTCTTTTTCCCTACTTAATAATCCAGAACAAATAACCAAACACCCTACACGCGTTCCTGATCGACATGACCAACTTGCTAACATTCTTGATCTTTGTTTTACCTCTAACCCCTCACACTATTCTTACTCAATTTTTGCCTCCTTAGGGTCTTCTAATCACAATCTTATTTCTATTACATCAAACTAGGCACGACCACCTCCCCCACCCCCCTATAAACGCCAACTGGCACTACCGGAGGGCACACTGGTAATCCTTGCGAGAATTCTTCTCCGACTTTCCTTGGGATAAATGTTGTTTTTCCACTCGGGACGCCTAGGTATGTGCTGACAGCATTACTTGGGTTATACTGGGTGGCATGAGTACATTTATCCCATCTTCTACCAAAACTCTCCCCTTACAATCATGGTTTGATCGCTCCTGTTCTCTTGCCTGTAGGGAGAGAGATAGGGCGTATCAAGTTATGAAACTATCTCCTCCTATTACCCACACCTCTTTCATTACTTCTAGGAATCGGTGTAAGGCTATTCTTCGTAGGGCCAAGCGGAATTTTATAAAAATAAAGACCGCTGTCCTGACTAATTCTTCTTCTAGTAAATCCTTCTGGTCCTTAACCAAAAACATCTGTAATAACTTCTGTACTCCTTCTTTTTCTCCTCACTTCTGACCTGATAACTCTATAGCCAACTCTCCCCTGATAAAGCCAATCTCTTTGGCACCTTATTCTCCTCTAACTCCACCTTAGACGATTCCCACTCTATCCCTCCTACTCCTGCTCCTCCTACTGAACCTATGCGCTTTCCTATAATCTCCACTCGCAGGGTTGCGATGTGAGTAAGGCGTATGGACTGGACGGAATACCCCCCCTCGTGTTCTGAGGGAGTGTGCTGAAATTCTAGCCCCTGTGCTTGCTCGCCTCTTTCGCCTCTGCCTCAAAATCCAAACTTTTCCTTCTTCTTGGAAGCATGCCTTGGTTCAGCCCATCCCGAAGAAGGGTGACCATTCCAATCCCCCTAACTATTGTCCCATTGCCCTAACTTCATCCCTCTCAAAGATTTTCGAAACTATTTTAAACTCATTTCTTCCATCACCTTGAACGCCTTTCTCTTTTGTCGGATCACCAGTATGGCTCTCGCCAGGCGAGATCTACTGGTGATCTGCTCTCCTACTGCACCCATCTTTGGTCATCCTCTCTTAGGGATTATGGGGAAACTTTTGTCGTGGCCCTCGACATCTCCAAAGCATTTGACAGGGTATAGCACAAGTCTTTTCTTTCTAAACTTCCCTCTTATGGTTTCTCTCCCCCACTGTGTTCTCTAATTTCTAGCGTCCTTGAGAAGCGATCCATGGCAGTTGTTATCGAGGGATCGATCTCTCGCTCTTTCTCTACCAAGAGTGATGTCCCACAGGGTTCTGTTCTTTGACCTACTCTCGTCCATCTTTTTATCAATGATTTACTTCACACTACAACTAATTCTAACCAATCTTACACTGATGATTCTACTCTTCACCTTCTTTCACATTTTCCCCTTCCCCCTAATTCTCAAACTAGATCTGTTTCTAGAGCTGATATCATTACATCTTTCAATGCAGATCTGTGCAGCATCTCCGAATGGGGAGGTAGAAACTTGGTTAAATTCAATGATAATAAAATACAGTATTTACCAATTACACTTTCTAAATTAGACGATCTCCCACCAATCACATTTCAGGACGCAATCATTCTGCCAAATTCTAAAATAGATATGCTTGGCCTCACCATTTCCTCTAATATGTCGTGGAAGCCACACATCCACAACATTGCTAAAGCTGGCCCCCGAAAGCTGGGAATGCTGTACAGATGCCGTAGCTACTTCACTCCTCAACAGTTGCTTCAAGTATACAAGGGATTCATTCGTCCTAACTTGGAGTACTGCTCTCATATCTGGGGCGGCTCTTCTTCTGCCCAACTGTTGGATAGTGTGGAATCAAAGGCATTTCGTCTTATTAACTCTCCTCCTTTAGTTGATAATCTCTCTTCCTTTTCTCTTCGCCGCAATGTTGATTCACTTTCTCTCTTTTACAGGTACTTTAACGGGCAAAATTCGGTGGATTTGGCATCCTGTGTACCGCCGGCAAGGCCGTGGGTTCGTAAAACACGTCTTGCCCGCGGTGCCCACCGTTTCTCTGTGGATGTCGGTCACACTAGAATAAGCCGTTATAGTACATCCTTCTTTCCTCACACAGCCAAACTGTGGAATGCTCTCCCTTCTTCTGTGTCCATACTCTTACAATCTGTCTCACTTTAAAAAGCTGGTTTTCCGGCATCTTCGTGGTGTAGATTAATATAACCTTTTTCTTTTCTATTTTTAATTCCTTTTTACTCTTCTACACACACACACACACACACACACACACACACACACACACACACACACACACACACACACACACACACGCGCGCGCGCGCGCGCTTTCGAGCTCCTCGGCGTCACTACAGATAAATTAAATTGGAAAACACACGTCAGTGAAGTTGTAAAATTCCCAAGCTCACCTATGCCTCCCTTGCCTGGTCTTCCTCCCTAAATGCCACACAACGTAAACACTTAGAAAAAGTGCAAAAGAGGGCATGCAAGATTATTCTCTCCCCTTCCTATTCCACATATCAAGAAGCGCTCAACACACTGACCCTCTCGGTTCTCTCTGATCATCACCACGAACTCGTCTGCAAGTTTGGTGAGAAGCATCAGCACCATCCTCGACACCGGCTCTTACTACCACCCGTGATCCCTCGTTCACGAATTGCTGTTCGACACCACAACCGCATCCAGCCCATACGAGCTAACCAGTGTGTTCACTCCCAGTCAATCTCACTTCTGTATTGTAACTATGGTGAAATTCCCTGTTCAGTGACCTTCTCCCCACCTTGTTATTAGCCTTTTGGCTGCCATGCTTTTTCAATTAACCGTTAATTATTATTATTATTATTATTATTATTATTATTATTATTATTATTATTCACGAACACATGCATAAATAAGCACACACACGCTTCGCCGCGCTCGTTTATAAAAGATTCTTACCAGACGGTCGGCCTAACCCATAGGCCTGGCAGACAATTTTTTTGTGAGACAGAGAGAATGAGAGAGTGAGAGACATACGTACAGAGAGTGAGAGAAGGAAAAAAATGTCCCCCTTAACCCGCCACGTGATCCGATATAGGCCTAGAGAGAGAGACAGACACAGAGACAGAGAAAAAACACACATTTCTTTATCCGACACGCGAGACTGTATAGGCCTATGGGATCTTACTGGCTAGACAACCCCTCCCCCCTTCCACCCACCACTGCCCCCACAATACAAACTTTGGGTGGGTAGGAGAGGGAGGGAGGGAGGTAAGGAGTGGAGGAAGTAAGCACTAACCCATGACACAACCCTAACACACTATTAGCTTAGCTAGGCGGTCAGCCCGCCCTCTCTTACCTCCTAAACTCCTTTAATTTCCGAACTATAACTTCCTTACCCCACCTCTATTCTTCTTTCACCCTCCTTTCTCTACAAAAAAAAACCGACCACGCCCACCACACACACTACCGGGGACCACCACGCACCTCCAGGAACTACCGGGGACCACCAGGAACTACCGGGGTCCACCAGGGACCACCGGGGACCACCACGCACCAACAGGAACCACCGGGGACCACCGGGGACCACCACGCACCACCAGGACCACCGGGGACCACCACGCACCACCAGGGACCACCACGAACCACCGGGTACCACCACGCATTAAAAGGGACCACCGGGGACCACCACGAACCATCGGGACCACCGAGGGCCACCACGCTTCACCGGGGGCCGCAACACACTACCAGGGACCACCGCACACACTACCAGAGTCCACCACACTACCAGGGACCACCACACACTACCAGAGACCACCTGGTACCACCACACATTATCAGGGACCACCGGGGACCACCACACACTACCAGGATCCACCTACTACTTTGCTATCACTCGGAATCGAGTATGACGATCATCCAGGTATGGTACAATGGTATAATAATAATAAATAATAATAATAATTAACGGTTTATTGAAAGAGCATGGCAGCCGGAAGGCTGAAAATATATGGTATGAGTTATTAGGGATGTCACCTTCGTCGGCGAGTTCCGAGGTGACTTGAGAGGTCGATTACGGGACTGTCAAGGTCCTCCACAGATGTTACACGTGTGGAGGGTTACATCTAGTGCGGGAGGGGCTGCAGCAACGTCTTTCCGGCGCTGGCACTTGTCTGCCTCGGTATGCAGTCGGGCTAACTCGAAAGTCTCGACACCTTCTCGTGTGGTGCTCCTCCAAGCATTACTGTGTGGAATGACCATCTCGCAGGTGAGGGGGTCGATTTGGCACTTTTTCAGGTTTGTCTTTAGACTATCCTTATACCTTTTCCATTGCCCGCCAGTGTTATGTTTACTATTCGTTAGGTGACTGTAAAGTAGCTGCTTTTGGCAGTCTGCTGTCGTCTTTGCATGTAACATGGCCAGTCCGACGTAGTTGTTCATGGATAATAGTAACCTCGATGCTCCTGCAGTTGGTATTGGTGAGAATACTGGCATTTGTTCTCTTGTCTTCCAAGCGAACCCAGAGAATGCGATGTAGGCTACGTTGGTGAAAATTTTTAAGTGCCTTGAGGTGCTTCTTGTATGTGACCCATGTCTTGCTGCCACACGACAAGGTGGGGAGGACCACTGCTTGATATTCGTGCAACTCTGTAGATACTTTCAGCTCCCTACAGCTGAAGGCAAGGGTACGGAGTCTGCCAAAGGCTTGAGATGCACATCTGATCCGATGTTGAATCTCTTCATCGATGTCTGCGGTGGTGGACAGGTGGGAGCCAAGGTATTGAAAGTGGATAACGTTAGAGAGGGTAGTACTGTTAGCGTGGATGGATGGCGGAGGTGTGGTTGAGCCAGGAGTAGGCTGAATGAGAATCTGAGTCTTACATTCACCTCAAGGCCGAAGTGTGCATACACATCTGCGTAGGTGTTCAGGATCTCCTGTAGGTCGCATTCAGTGTGAGCAACAAGAGTGAGGTCGTCTGCATATTGAAGTTCAGTAATGGAAGCGGCCGACACCTTTGCTCCTGCCTGGAGTCGTCTTCTGTTGAAAAGTCCCCCCTTCATCCGATGCTGGATGTCCACCCCGCCGGATAAATTGGCACTGGCACGGCCGCACTAGTAAGGAAGACAGCCAAAAAATGAGAAAGAGAGTTGGTGCCAGTACACATCCTTGTTTTACCCACGTTTTGATGGGGGAAAACTCAGACTGGGTGCCATTTGACAGGACACTGCCGTTTATGACATCGTGGAGTTGCCTCACAATGCTGATGAATTTTGGTGAGCTGCCAAAACGACTGAGGGTCCACGTGAGGTCTTCCCTATTGACCAAGTCGAAGGCATTCGTAGGTCGAGGAAGGCCATGTACAAGTCACGACTCTGCTCTCCTCACTTTTTCTGTATCTGGCAGGCAGCAAAGATCATGTCAGTGGTGCCACGTGAAGGTCTAAACCTACATTGAAATTTGGGGAGGAAGTTTTGCGCCTCCGTAAGAAGTCTCTTCAGGAGGACTTGGGCGATAATCTTGCCAGCTATGGACAGCAGCGAGATCCGGCTGTAGTTGCCACAGTCTGACGATGGAAGCGTCTTTATGAACTTGGGGGGGATTTCCTCCCTTTCCCATATATTCTCCAGGAGAGAGTGGAGATGTCTGGTAAGCAGAGGTCCTCCTGCTTTATGCACCTCGGCTAGGATCCCATCAGACCCTGAGGCATCTGTTTGGTGGCTCTACCTCATCCAGAGATGGAGGATAGCTAAGGTGGATCAGATCTGGGTGCTGAGATACCTGCTGGGTAGTCAGGACATCCACATCTGTGTTTTGGTTGAGCAGCGAATGGTTGTGCTCTTTCCATCGCTGACCGATGCCTTCAACTTTAATTAGGGAGTTACCATTGGATGAGTGGAGGGAAGCTGCACCACGAGTAATTGGGCCATAAAATGTTTAAATGGAATTGAAAAATTCATGCATCTTGTGTTGTTCCCCAAATTGTTGCGTTTCATACACTTTATTTTTCAACCATTCGTTCTTTAGATTGCGAAGTTCGTGCTGGGCTGCCGTTTTCTTTTTGTGGAAGGTATCAGCTTTGGTTCGAGACTGAGGGTTGTTCTGCCATTTAGTTAAAGCAGCATTTTTCCCATGTATGATTACGTTGATTTCCGGGTTATTTTTAGTAAATCAATCCTGGTGTATTCTTTCGATCTGGCCGAGGGTCTCACTGCAGGTTGTGTCATGAGGATACCTCCATTCAGCACTCTGAATTGGGTTGTTTGTTGTCAGATTGTTATCAGCCCGTCCTCGAGCTGCTCTTTGAAAGCATGTGTTACCGTTGGATCCTCCAATCATTTGGTGCTAAAGCCTCTTTCGGAGGCTTGTAGCCTTCGCCGTTTTGGGGCGACTTGAAGGGTTAGTTTGTCTCTGGCGAGCCAATAATCTGTGCCACAGTGGTTTGAGCCGCGCATGGCTTGGATGATGAATACATCTCGGAGATCTCTTTCTCTGACAATGTTGAAGTCAATGAGATGCCAATGTTTGGATCTTGGATGTACCAAGATCCCCTGAACTTGTCGGCGTGATAGTGACGCAGTGTTCAGCACACATGCTGAGGAGGAGTAGGTTGTTGGGATTACACTAGTCTATTCCGTTTCTTCCTATGGTTCCCTGCCATACCACACACACACATTACCAGGAACCACCACACACACATTACCAGGGACCACCACACACACATTACCAGGGACCACCACACACACATTACCAGGGACCACCACACACACAGGATCCACCATACGCTGACACATTACTAGGGACCTCACTAAGGCCACAATAATATTCACCAGGACCACCACACACAATACATTAATACCAGGACCACCAAGCACACATTGACACAGGACCCACACACACACACACCAGGACCACCCACACACACATTGAAGGACCACCACACACACACACCACCAGCAGGACCACACACACCACCAAAGACCACTGACACACACACACAACCCACACACACACAGGAAACCACACACACACACCAGGACCACACACACACACCAGGGACCACACACACACACTAGGACCACCACACACACACACCACCAGACCCCACACACACACCAGCCCAGGACCACCACACACACACCACCAGGGACCACACACACCACCAGGACCACCACACACGAGCACCACCAGACCACTGCACACACACACACAGGACCACACCACACACACACACCACCAGGGACCAAACACACACACACACACAGCAGACCACCACACACACACTACCAGGACCACCACGCACACACACTACCAGGGACACCACACACATTAATACTTCAGGACCACCACACACACTGACCACCAGGGACCACACTACACACAGACTCATCAGTAAATAGAAGAGGTGAAAGAGAAGAGACGGTGTAAAAGAGGAAGGGAGTATAAAGAGGAAGAGGTGAAAGAGGAAGTCAGAGCTGAGTAAAGAGGGTAACTTTGTAAGCTTAAGATAGTGATCAACTGAAGAGAATCTTCAAAAAAGTGATGCGTAATGTCAACCAAGACTGTTTGGATCAACACTCATTTACTCGCTCTTAGGTTTACTCACCCACTGACTCTCGTGTTTACTCACTCATTCACTCTGGTTTACTCACTCATCACTCACTCACTCTGATTTATTCACTCACTCACTGGTTTACTCAGTGAGTAGTAGTAGTAGTAGTAGTAGTAATAGTAGTAGTAGTAGTAATCCAGAGGAGCTTGCTGCCACCGAACATCAGAACACTGTCAAGCTCACGGCAGCCCTCACTGAGCACATAATAGCTCAGAATGCAGCAAGCGAGGTGGATACCAACGAATTAAACAAGATTCGACGGTCCATTGCGACATAACGGCAGCATACCCAAAGTGATAAACTGCAGGAACTGATGTTGCAAGTGCCAAAGGACTTGAAAAAAAAAGTAGCTATAGCGCAGGAGGTGGGCGCCTCAAACTGGCTAACAACGTTACCAATAAGGGCAAAAGGTTTCATTCTTAATAAACAAGAATTTACAGATGCCATTGCACTAAGGTATGGTAGGCCAGTAGAAGGTTTACCCTCTCAATGCGTGTGTGGCTTTTCCTATGACATCGACCACGCCATGGTGTGCAAGAAAGGGGGGCTTCATATGCATGAGGCACGACGAAGAAAAGGATCTCACAGCAAATATGCTGAAGGAAATCTGTCATGATGTCAGAGTAGAACCGACCCTCCTTCCATTGGACACTAAGAATTTCCATCACAGGACTTCAAACTCATCCAACGAAGCCCGTGTGGATGTCAGTGCTCGAGGATTCTGGTCGCGGGGACAGCGATCCTTCTTCGACTTGAGGATTTTCGATCCCATGGTTGCATGTCACCATAACCTAGCTCTTGATGCTGCACACAGGAGGAACGAGAATGAGAAGATCGGGGCATATAGGGAGAGAATTCTGAATGTTGATCAAGGCAGCTTCACTCCTCTTGTGTTCACAACCTCTGGTGGGATGGGACCAAGTGCAAGATATTTCTATGCCAGACTCGTGGATGTGTTATATGAACAGAAGCAGCAGCCCAGAAGTTATGTTACAGCCTGGATGGGATGTCGACTGTCCTTCTCTCTCCTTAGGTCTGCTTTGTTCTGCTTTAGGGGAACGAGAGCTTCGGCCCCAAAGCCGACAACAGTTGCAGATATTGACTATGAGGCTACAGTCACTGAATGCCGCATAGATCTGCGGCTCAACTAACTCAACACAGCTAGGATAGCTACTTATGTATTAGGATATTTAATATTAAGGTAATAAAATGGTGGTGAAGGAATGGCTTTTGGGGGAGGATGGAGGCCATAAAAAAGTAGTAAAGTAGTAGTAGAATAGTAGTAGTAGCTCATGGAGGTTATTGATATTATATTCAAGGTTGTAATTGTACTATATATACTGTAACACTCTTAAATATTGCTAATAATACTTTTTTTTCATCTTTCAGGTACGGCAGATGTTGTCACACCCACCATCAAGGTAACATGTTGAGAGAAAATATCACGAACTTTAGAAAAACAAGTAAAGTATACACAAGTATAGAAAAAATGACAAACTATAGGAAAAAATTCAAACTATAGAAATAAATATCACAAACTTTTGATGAGAGAATTTCTCCTTTACCCATCGGCAAGTGTTCATCTCTTCCAGCAACATCACATGACTAGTGAACCCTCCCTCCTCCCCCTTACTTGATATTGCTTACTTATTTCATGTTGCTTTCTTTTTATGATTTAATATTACTTGCTCACTATTTGTTTAAAGTTTCTTGCTTAATTTCCTACTTAATATTACATAACTGACTACCGTATTACTGCGCCTCCATGAGCAGTATATGAATAATACACATTGATTACATCACAGCCACTTGTAATAGCACGCATTACACGTCACTATGCCACACTGTAATGTAAAGGAGGTGGTCCAGGCTACTACTTATGAATATTACACTCTTGTTACACTGTACTACACTTGTGCTACACTCACTACAGTATATTACACTGTATTACACCTACACTGAGTTGGTTTAATATTAGCGTTAATGGTCCTAGGCACATCATATTACATACCTACCCTGTGAGGCGGAGGTATTATTATTATTATTATTAATACACTCTGACACACACACACACACACACACACACACACACACACACACACACACACACACACACACACACACACACACACACACACACACACACACACATGCATGTTACAGAGCTACCTTACATCTGATGAGAGGACGACCTGAGTGGACCTTTTCCTGGGTCCCCTCCTCCCTCACAGCATTCCTCCTCAAGGGGGAGGGGGGGATTTCATCTGCAGGAGAGAAGGGAAGAGGAGATGGGGAAGAGGGGTGGTGGGGTAGAGTAGAAGGGAGGAAGGATGGGATGAAGGAAGGGGGAAAGAGGTGTTGAGGAAGGCGAAGGAGAAGGGGGAAGGGAAGGAGGGGGAGGGAAGGGAGGAAAGAGGAATGCGTGGCAGCAGCAGCAGAAAGAGGAGGGAGAGGGAGGGAAGGGGAGGGGGAAGAGAAACATCTCACCAAGGTCAGGGTCTCCCCCTCCACCTGGCCAGGGTAGCCTAATTCAGGTCCTCTGCATGAGTCAGCTCTCTCTCTCTCTCTCTCTCTCTCTCTCTGTGTGTGTGTGTGGAGAAAGAATAGGTGAAAGAAGATTAGAGGAGGGAGGAAGGGAGTTAATAATTCGGAAATTGAAGAAATTTAGGAGGAGGCAGAAGGAGGCGGGCTGACCGCCTTGCTACTGGTTAGCTAGCCTAATAGTGTGTTAAAGTTGTGTCTTGGGCTAGTTATTGTGGGTGATTTTCTTGGAGCTGATATAATGGCTGGTTATCCACTTTTGACGGCTCTGGCACAAGACAGCTCACCCTGTCCCATTTACGGGTGTTTTAGGGTCATATTTCATATTCCGTCGACCCTACTGGCGGATGCTGGTCTAGGGAGGTTATCTATTGCCTGGCCGTAAAGACCGGGGGTGGTAATGGACTTCTTGAGGTTTGGAAACTTTAGGAACCATCTATGGCTGTTGTCGTTATCTGGTGGAAGTCTTTGTAGGAGTTCTTGCTCTGGCCAGGGTGTGTAGCTGCTGGTTGATGGGTCTTATTCTCAGGTCTGTGTATCTCGGCTGTGGTTCTAATGAAGGAGTGTCTTTCACCTGTGACGAATCTCAGGGCTTCGTTCTGTACCACCTGTAGTTTTAATAATTGGAAGGTGCTCATAGTGTGAAGAGGTACTGCTGGGAAGGTTAATATCGGTATGATAAGCGATGTAATCAAGACCAGGTGGAGTTTTATTTTCTCAGGAAGCGCGTTAAAGCGGTACAGTTTCTTAAGCTCTTTTCCTTACTGGTGTGGACACGTTGGGAGTAACCTGTCGTAGATATATGCAGGCCCAGGAGGGTGCGTCCGTTCTTGTACTCTATCTGGCAATAGTGATTACTAATGGATGGGTTTTCTTCTTCATAAGGGTATCACTGTAAATTTGGGGAGATTGGTTTGGATTTTCCGTTTTCCTTCGTAGTTATTTACCTTTCTATTTCCCGTCTGGTGTTGTCGACCTATAGTGCTCGTGATTTTCCTCCGCCATGAGGTTGTTATTTGGGTAATGTCATCTGTAAACATAACATCTTCGTTTCCTATTCTAGTAGGAGGCGGAGGGTAACTTGTGTAGATGATATATAGGGTGGGAAATTGATTTGATTTTTTTATTTTGCCACTTACAGCAGCTAGTATAACTAACCCCCGTGGTCAAGACATTATGGCATTGATTCTTACAGAGTATTTCAAATAAATTATTTGTTTAGTTCTGTACATAAAGCTTATTCGCAACTGCGTGAGTACAGGAGTGTGAGGCAATATGTCTGGCCGCACACTTTGTTATTCACATTTGCGTGAGAGGTATTCAAGCACATTGTGTGTTTGGTTCTATACATGGGAGCTGATATAGCTACTAAGTGCAAAAAATTGGAAACAATCTTAATATGTCGGCTATCTTGCCATTAGAGATGAAGTGTTGTACCATTTCACACACAGTGTGCTTGGACCTGTCCCTAAAAGGTTCCGTCTTCACGCAGTCGATGACGTAGTGTTGGAGTGTGTGGCCAGACATATGGCCGCACACTTTACATTTAGTTTTGTTCACATCTGCTTAATGAACATACTGCCAGAGGTACTTATACCCTAGCCTTTGTCTAGCGGTTACAACATCTTGTAATCTAGTGCCTGTTTGCACTTGTCTGCTTGCGTCAAATTCATCAATCAGTTCCTTCCTGATTATTGTTTTGACAGACCCAGATTGTATTCAAGGGTGGGAGAGAGGACACTGCCCTGAGGGACAGAGTACGCTGCCCTGAGGGACTCCGCTCAATAAATGGGAAGGTCTCGGTCTACCGTTTCTGCCGTCAGGTAATTGCAGAGCAGCTTTTCGATGTTGGCGGGAAGTCCGAGTTGGAGGATGATATATTGCACACCGCCTTGCCAGCCTTAGTCAAACGCCTTCGCTACGTCTCGGGGAGTTGGGTTACATTGGCTACCACTTGCTGCAGCTCTGGCTATGTTGTCACGTGCCAGGACTATCGCTGTTGAGGTGGACTTCCCTTTCCTGAACCCAAATTGTGTGCAGTTGATTCCAGGTACTTCGAGGAAGGAGAACGGTCTATAATTTAGTGGGACGGCGGGGTTCTTTCCTTGTTTTGGTGGTAGGGTGATAATGGCCTCTTTGAACTTATTTGGGAAATATCCCGAGGCCAGGCAGGCGTTCATCGTGGTTCTCAGTCTCTCCATGGCCGGGTTGTTTATGTGGCTGAGGATCTCCTTGGTGATGCCCGAGTGATTAATGTGTGTGTGTGTGTGTAATAATAATAATAATAATAATAATAATAATAATAATAAACGGTTTATTAATAGAGTTGCAGCCGGTGGCTGAAAATATACAGACGTACATTTGATTTAGACATAATGATATAATATGTGTGTGTGTGTGTGTGTGTGTGTGTGTGTGTGTGTGTGTGTGTGTGTGTGTGTGTGTGTGTGTGTGTGTGTGTGTGTGTGTGTGTGTGTAGTGATGATAATGAAAATATTAGACCTAATAATAATAATAATAATAATAATAATAGTATGACATTAAAAACAAAAGGTTTAACAATAAATAATATCATTACACGTAATTAAACCTTGGTATAGTGACACGGTGTTACAGAATTATCTAAAAGAGGGTTACACAAACCCGGTTATTATAGCATTTTATTAGGTTGGGTTGAATTAGGTTGGTTCAGGTTAGGTTAGGTTTGACTTATATACCTAGAAATGCTAGAGAGAGAGAGAGTGAGGCACAGTGAGAGTGAGGACGAGTGAGAGGAAGTAAGAGAGTGAGGGAGACAGTGGGAAGGAAAGTGAGGGAGAACGAGAGAGAGGGAGGTAGAGTAACAGAGGAGCAGAAGGAGAGTAACAGAGTGATGGAGAGTAACAGGGGGAGTGAGCGAGAGTAACAGAGGGAGAGTGATGGTGATTAGCAAGGGGAGAGTGAGGGAGCGTAACAGACGGAGAGTGAGGGAGAAGAACACAGGGAGAGTAACAGGGTGAGTGAGAGAGAGTAACAGAGGGAGAGTGAGTGAGAAGAGCAGAGGGACAGTGGGGAGAGTAACAGAGGGAGAGTGAGGGAGAGTAACAGAGGGAGCAGAAGGAGAGGAACAAAGGGAGAGAGGGGGAGGAACAGACGGAGAGTGAGGGAGAGTAACAGGAAGAGTAGCAGACAGCGGACGGAACTCGTCGTAATCTTATGTAACGCTGCGGGCTGTTCCCTCCCTCCCTCCTCCTCCTCCTCCTCCTCCCTTCCTTCCTTCCTCTCCCTCTCTTCCTCCTCACCTCCCTCCCTCCCTTCATATCTCCCTCCCTACCATCGTATTATATGTGGAAAAAGAGAAAAAATAAAGAAAGTTAGGACAGACAGACATAGAAGAGAGAGAGAGAGTGAGAGAGAGAGAGAGAGAGAGAGAGAGAGA
Organism: Homarus americanus; assembly: GCF_018991925.1. Lineage (NCBI taxonomy): Eukaryota > Metazoa > Arthropoda > Malacostraca > Decapoda > Nephropidae > Homarus > Homarus americanus. The sequence goes on from NW_024755545.1 coordinate 657,402, forward strand.
GAGAGAGAGAGCACCCAATATAAACATTCACCCCGACGTCTCCTCCTCAGTACCTGTTTTCAAGCGGGTCCTTACAGGTGTTTCGTCTCTACTGAACACCTGAGGACTCCAAGGGAATGCAGGTGTACTTGTCATTAATGAAGGAAGGACGGAAGGCAGGTGTACTTGTTATTAATGAAGGAAGGAAGGAAGGCAATTGTATTTTTTTATTAATGAAGGAAGAAATGCAGGTGTACTTGTTATTAATGAAGGAAGAAAGGAAGGCAGGTGTACATGTTATTAAGGAAGGAAGGAATGCAGGTATACTGTACTTGTTATTAATAAAGGAAGGAAGGAATGCAGGTGTACTTGTTATTAATGAAGGAAGGAATGCAGGTGTACTTGTTATTAATGAAGGAAGGAATGCAGGTGTACCTAGAGATGAAGGAAGGGAGGTATGCAGGTGTATTTATCAAGAGTGAAAGAAGTACTAAAAAAATTGACTCCTTGTACTCGAGGGGTCAAGTCTTCGTACTCAAGGGATCAAGTCTTCGTACTCAAGGGATCAAGTCTTCGTACTCAAGGGGTCTTGTCTTCGTACTCACGGGGTTAAATCTTCGTACTCAAGGGGGTTTTGTCATAGTACTCTACTGGTACTATGTTGTGCCGTGGTGTTGTGCAGTGTTGTGTTGTGGTGGAATGGAGTGGTGTGGTGTGATGTGGCGTTGTGGTGTGGTGGTGGTATTATGGTGGTGTAATGTGTGAATTTTAATTTTGCCACTTACAGCTGCTATTTTATTGTGCACCCCATACTCATCCTGTTCGCGGTAGCACATAAGGATTACAGAGTGGAGGCCACAAAGGGTCAGTATAACTAACCCCCGTGGTCAGGATATTGTGACATTGAATGTTACAGAGTGTGTGAAATACATCCTTTGTTTAGTTCTGTACAGAGAGAGTAACTTATTCACAACTGCGTGAGTGTGAGGCAGTATGTCTGGCCGCACACTTTGTTATTCACATTTGCATGAGAGGTATTCAAGCACATTGTGTATTTGGTTCTATACATGGGAGCTGATATAGCTACTAAGTGCAAAAAAGTGGATACAATCAATATGTCAGCTATCTTGTTATTAGAGATAAAGTGTTGTGCCATTTCACACACAATGTGCTTGGACCTGTCCCTAAAAGGTTCTATCTTCACACAGTCAAGGACGTAGTGTTCGAGTGCGTGGCCATATGTCTGGCCACACACACACTTTACATTTAGTCTTGTTCACATCTGCGGTTACAACATCTTGTAATCTAGTGATCTTGTTACTTGCTCCATATACGTGTTTCACTTGATTCATCCCATCATGGTAAACAATGGATCGACTAGTACCTGTTTGCACTTGTCTGATTGCGTCAAATTCATCAATAAGTTTCTTCCTATTTACAGTTTTAAGGGTTCTTTTTGACAGATCCAGATTATATTCAACAGTGACTTTGTTAGACGCGAGGCTGTAGGTTGAGTCACAACGATAGCACTTCCAGCCCTCCCACAGGCGGTGTTAAGAGATCCATCAGTGTAGATGGTCTGTGTGGTATATCATCAGTCTGTAGAGTGTGTACAGTATGTGTTCAAGAGCTCTCACTTTGGCAGTGTGTTGGAAATAAATACTTTGTATAATTAATCTTTTAGGCGATATGTCGGTATTGTGATATCGAAGGGAACTGTCCGCCAGGGTGGCAGGAAGCGCTGTTGTGTCTCAACTTTGTACTGACGATGTAGCTGCAGTTTCGATCCATTTAGATCACCAATCCCATGGTTGATACATTCTAGAAATTTTCAGGAAACATTGTTGTCAGAATCACCCCGCAAAATCCTCAGGGCTATCATTAGGTAACTTCAATTATTCTATCTTTGACACTGGGTATACCTACAGGTAGTTCTTTACTCACGAGACAGCCTTGGGTAATTCGGAGGGCTTTATTTTGCATTTTTTCGAGTTTGTCGATGCCGTTCCTGTCACGAAGGACCAGGGCTGCTGCGTTGTACTATTTCCACGCAAACCTGGCCCGTAAGTCACGTCCCTCGTCTGTAGCTACAAATAGCTGTTTGGTTCATAGAAAATGTTTATGTAGCTGTCCATTTATTCAAACTAAATACTGTATGTTCACAATTGGTAAGCAGACCTGATATTCTCTAAAATAATGTTAAATAACTGGACTATCAAAGTGAAAATAATTTCAGGCATTAGCACTTCAGAGAGGATGTTAGACAATTGTAAATATTTATCATAAAAGGTCGAAGTCAAAGATGAAATTCGCTTTTGAATGACTTCTTTTCATTATTTCTTTGTTTTGTACCAAACATAAAGCAAACAGAAACAAATGATACCAAACATATAGCACAATAGGTAATGACCTACAGTTTGGACGACTGGATATATCCCAAATCGTTTATATAACTGATAAAACTCGATTAGAGTTGATATAAATACGCACAGTCCGGGGAGAGGTAAAACGCTCAGAGGAACACCCCTAGACTACGCGGCCACATCGACGGGGTGATCAGCTGATAGTGACAGATCAGCTAGATACTTGATTCGTACTGCCAGTACGGTAGAGCTCGCATTAGAATACTATGACACACAAATTAACTATACCTCGCCCATCATTGGCCGAGATTTTCATTAATTTGCACCAAATTTCTTGGTACTTGATGACAGAGGTTGAAAATGTTAAACCTGCCAAGTAAGTAGATAAAGTATTTAATAGTCTCTCGTGGGTGTGAGAAATGTTTTTGTTGGTTAAGTACCACAGGTCTGCCATCTGTTGACAATTGAGAGTTGACGTCTACTGGCTGTTGTGCGTCAAGATGAGCGAAATTCCCACCTAGTCCAGTGGCTGTTTCCCTGAGCGTTTTACCTCCCTCAGGATTGCGCGTATATACTGTACTGTATAGTGACTCTTATCGAGTTTTATCAGTTATATAAATGATTTGGGATATATCCAGTCGTCCAAACTGTAGTTCATTACCTATTGTGCTATATGTTTGGTATCATTTGTTTCTGTTTGCTTTATGTTTGGTACAAAACAAAGACATAATGAAAAGAAGTCATTCAAAAGCGAATTTCATCTTTGACTTCGACTTTTCAATTTTCAATTTCAATTGTTTATTCCGTGATAGAGGAAGCGGGATCCTAGTGCTGTCACTAGGTACCCCTGTACAATAACACCAGAAGCATCTGGCAGGTGTGACAAGTATATACAGTATAAATATTATAAAGGGGCTTACTAAAGCCTAAGGAAGGAAGGATATTCCTTTAACACATAATCAATATTATTTACAAAATATCTGGCCAGTATGGGGAGGATCATCGTGTCTCCGTCAGGGGGTCGTGGAGTGGTGGTCCAGCAGGCTTCACGGAAGCGTTGTGTGTGGGGACATCTTAGGAGGTAGTGGATAAGGGTGCGGCTGTCGGGTCTTCTGCATAATGAACAAGAGCGTTGCTCAGGGGATGCGGGGATACCAATCTCCCAAGCAAAGTCATACCCAATGATGATACGGGCAGCAATCACGTCCCCTTTCCGCGACCCTTTCCCGGAGACGTACGAGAGGTCAGGAAGTTTACAGAGGACATCGTACCAGGTGGGCGAGGAGTCCAGGGGGATGGCTGCTTCCCGAGCTTCTCTCTGTTTGCGGCGAATTTGGGTCCTAATCTGTAAGAGTGTTCGAGGAACAACGTAGTCAGGTGTGGCCTTGTTGCAGCCAGTCTTGGCAAGGCCATCTGCTGCCTCATTCCCCAAGATACCGACATGACTGGGTATCCATAGGAATGTCACAGGACGGCCTGCATCCTGAAGTGTGGATGTTAACCCTCGTATTCGGAGGATGAGGTCCTTATTTTCCCCTGATCCAAATGCGATCCCGTCGAGAGCAGACCTGGAATCGCAGCAGACAAGCAAGGGGCAGAAACCATCTGCTTCTTCCTCAGCGAGAAGGGCAGCAAGGAGGGCTATTAGTTCAGCCTGAGTGGAGGATGCCCCGTCAGAAACTCTGAGAGACAGTTTAATAGGCTCAGGGGCATCAGGACGGACTTCGACCTTTTATGATAAATTGTCACGGATTTAATAAATGTCTGAATGTGGATGTATTATTATGATATTATATTGTTTCTTAATTTCTTACCGTAGACTTCAATACCTTCACACTGGTTACTTACAGGAGATTATGGTTTATCTATGTAGAAATTCACTCCACCACCCGACATTCCATATGATTTATACTTGATAAATGATGATTTAATGAGTTCCATTAATTTCCAACATCCATCCAAGTTAATGGTTATACTTTGTCATAACCAATCAGTCATTACCTTCAGCAATAATAAGATAGGATCACAGATACGGGCAGATAATTGCACTTACATTTATTTGTCAAGCTTACATACAATGATTTACAATTTGCATGGATCTATGAGTCACTCACATTCACGCTGTAATAAAATTTATCTTGTAAAGAAGGACTTTTCACCTGGGGAGGCACATGTGATTACTCTACTGTGGATATAACTTTACGGAGCCTTAATTCCTCAAGTGATACATACATTCACTGCCAGCCTAGATCGCCTTTGTTGCGACCAGGCTTTCACACATGATCTTTCCACGGGGAATAACAAAACCTTGGGTTAGTACACATAGTCTCGTTTCACTGACAGTCATTGTAGACAGTGTCGCATAGGAGGACTGGTAAGGTGAATTGATTAACCACTTGGCTTCGTTAGGCCAGCCTGGATTGCTCTTGTCGCAACCAGGCTTGCACACGTGATCTTTCCACGGGGAATAATAACCTTGGGTTGGCACACTTAGTTTAGTGTCACTGACAGGCCACAGGACGGGGTCGTGGTAAAGGAATCTGTGTAGCTTCCCGTTCCCTTCAGGAAGGGGAGGGTGAGAACATCGTAACTAACCCATGGTCTAGGGCACGGTGAACAGTACAAAACTGTCTCAATCGCGCCCCCCCCCCCTATAGACTGGCTAACATACCACTAATGGAATCGTGATATCCGAGTCACGGCTCACCGGGTGTGTAATCTCCCTTAAAACAAACAATTGGAGTAGGGCTGCGTGGTAGGCCCAACGCACCTCATGACATAAATATTTACAATTGTCTTACATCCTCTCTGAAGTGCTAATGCCTTAAAATCAGTTACATTTTGATAGTCCAGTTATTTAACATTATTTTAGAGAATATCAGGTCTGCTTACCAATTGTGAACATACAGTATTTAGTTTGAATAAATGGACAGCTACATGAACATTTTCTATGAACCAATCAGCTATTTGTAGCAACAGACGAGGGACGTGACTTACGGGCCAGGTTAGGGTGGAAATACTCTAGGTACTGTACACTGTTTTAACAATTCTAATACTAGCACCATAATGTGGGCTGTACCCCGCTACACTTTTAAGAGGGTTTTCCTTCTGTCAGTTCATTGGCGGGTTGCAGTGTGGTGTGGTGTGGCGAGGCGATGTGGTGTTGTGGTGTGGTACTGTGAAAGTGTGTTGTGATGTGGTGTTGTGTTGTGGTGGTGGTGTGGTACTGTGATAGTGTGTTGTGATGTTGTGTTGGTGTTGTGATGCGGTGGTGTGTTGTGAGGTAGTGGTGTGGTGTGGTATAATTATGGTGTTGTGATGTGGTAGTTTATCGTGATGTTATGTGCTGTGTTTTAATTTGTTATTATGGGGTGTGGAGTTGTAGTGGTGTGGTGTTATGGTGTTGTGTGAATTACCTGAAGCTACCAAACTAATTTACCGCCACACCACCACCACACCACCACCACACAACCAACACAACGCTACCAACACAACGCTACCAACACAACACCACCACAACACTACCAACACGACACTACCAACACAACACCACCACCACCACAACACCACCACCACCACAACACCACCACCACCACAACAACAACACCACCGTGGCACACCACCACAACAACAACAACAACAACAACAACAACGCCACAGCAACAACAACACCACCTGCCACCACCACCACAGCACCACCACCCACAGCACCACCCACCTACCCACAACACCACCACAACGCCGCCAGAACCATAACCTGTTGGTGCGATTTATTCATATACAGGTAAATTGGAAATGAATGAAACTATCAGACAGACAGACAGACAGACAGACAGACAGACAGATAGATAGATAGATAGATAGATAGATAGATAGATAGATATTTGCGTGATAAGGTAAGTTTTGACAGCTCATTCCTTTTGTCGAGCTGGTGACTGTCCCTCACTCCCTCACTCCCTCTCTCTCCCTCACTCCCTCTCTCTCCCTCACTCACTAAACACTCTCTCCCTCACTCTCATTCACTCACTAAACACTCTCTCCCTCACTCTCCCTCACTCACTAAACACTCTCTCCCTCACTCTCCTTCACTCACTAAACACTCTCTCCCTCACTCTCCCTCACACTCTCCCTCACTCTCCTTCACTCACTAAACACTCCTCCCTCACTCACTAAACACTCTCTCCCTCACTCTCCCACACAGTGAGCGGGTTGCACGTGTTGGTGATCGTGTTGGCTGCGGTGCTGGTGACGACCGTCGTGTCGTGTGTGTTGGGCCATTCTAAGATGGGTGCCCGGCTCTGGTCTCATCGACGCTCCACCCGCGCCGCCCACCACGCTAACCCCGCCGCCCACCACACCGCCCACACCATCATCACGCCCACCACCTTCACACACTCGGTAAGTACTGAAGCTGTTACGCCCATACTAGTTATTGTTATGCCCATACCATCTTCAAAATCACCATGTATAATACCATATGTTCCGAATGTCTTTGTGTCTGTGTGATGCCTCTGCGTATGTGTGTCTGTGTGATGCCACTGTGTATGTGTGTCTGTGTGATGCCTCTGTGTACGTGTGTCTGTGTGATGCCTCTGTGTATGTGTGTCTGTGTGATGCCTCTGTGTATGTGTGTCTGTGTGATGCCTCTGTGTATGTGTGTGTCTGTGTGATGCCTCTGTGTGTGTGTGTCTGTGCAGTGCCTCTGTGTGTGTGTCTGTGTTTTGGCCTTTCTGTACGTGTGTCTGTGCAGTGCCTCTTTCCTTCCTTGCGTGTGTCTGTGCTTGAAGTGCCTCTGCGTGTGTCCTGTGTGATGCCTCTGTGTATGTGTCTATGTGATGCCTCTGTGTATGTGTGTCTGTGATGCCACTGTGTGTGGCTGTGTGATGCCTCTGTCTACACGTGTGTCTGTGCCCAGTGCCTGTGTACGTGTGGCTGTGTGATGCCTCTGTATGTGTGTCTGTGTGATGCCTCTGTGTACGTGTGTCTGTGTGATGCCCTCTGTGTACGTGTGTCTGTGTGATGCCTCTGTGTACGTGTGTCACCATGTGATGCCTCTGTGTGCGTGTGTCTGTGTGATGTCTTTCTGTACGTGTGTCTGTGTGATGCCTCTATGTACGTGTGTCTGTGGCAGTGCCTCTGTGTGCGTGTGTCTGTGTGATGCTGGCTTCTGTACGTGTGTCTGTGCCCAGTGCCTCTGTGTACGTGTGTCTGTGTGATGCCCTCTGTTTGCGTGTGTCTGTGTGATGCCACTGTGTGTGTGTGTGTCTGTGTGATGCCACTGTACGTGTGTCTGTGATGCCTCTTTGTTTGCGTGTGTCTGTGTGATGCCACTGTGTACGTGTGTCTGTGTGATGCCACTGTGTACTGTGTCTGTGTGATGCCACTGTGTACGTGTGTCTGTGTGATGCCCTGTGTACGTGTGTCTGTGTGATGCCACTGTGTACGTGTGTCTGTGATGCCTCCGTGTACGTGTGTCTGTGTGATGCCTCTGTGTACGTGTGTGTGTGATGCCTCTATGTATGTGTGTCTACGTGATGCCACTGTTTACATATGTGTATGTGTATACAGGACACACACAGACATGGTAACTTTGAACAATGTGCACAAACATCTTGAGTTGAACGGGCTTCAGTCTGTCTTTCTATATGACAGTCTCTATGTCTGTCTGGCTGACCCTGTGCACACACACACACACACACACACACACACACATATATATATATATATATATATACAGTATATACACACACATACACACACACATATACATATATACACACACACATATATATACACATGCACACAGGGAAGCAGGAAGGCAAACAGGCAGGGAGGGATGGAGAAAGGCAGGCAGGCACGGTAGGCACGGTAGGGAGGGAGACATAGAGCCAAGCGGTAAGGCAGGGAGGTAGGCAGGGATTGAAGCAGGCACAGAAGGAGGTAGGCAAGCAGGAAGGCAGACAGGGAGGCATGCAGGCAGGCTGTCAGGCAGACAGGCAGGGAGGGAGGGAGGGAGGCAAGCAGGCAGGCAGGCAGGCAGGCAGGGAGGGAGGGAGGCAGGGAGGCAGGCAGGGAGGGAGGGAGGGAGGAGGAGGGAGGAGGCAAGCAGGCAGGCAGGCAGGCAGGCAGGCAGGCAGGCAGGCAGGTAGGAAGGGATGCAGCCAGGGAGGTAGGCAGGCATGCAAGATTTGAGGCAGGCAGGGAGGGAGGGGGCGAGGGAGGGAGGGAAGCCCACCCACCCAGCATCACCACACACATGAAGCAACACGGGTATAATGGAGGGGTTGGAGGTCCTGGTCCTACGCCAACCTTCTCTGTCGTGCCTTGAGCAACACACAGGTTTTGTTGGTTGTCACCCACGTGGTATTAATCTCTCTCTTCCATCAACTCCCCCTGGCGGCAGAAAAGCCATGTTTTCCTCTGTTTTACTGTGTTGGTAATGCTTGCGGCTGCGGCATCTGCGGCTTCGTGGTATGCGGCGTTGTAACACAGGAAAGATATACTGTATTGGATCACCTGAAGATTATACTCACCAGCTTCTTTGCCTGATGATTAAACGCTAACTTAACCTAACCTTAGCTAAGCTAACCTAACCTAGCCTAACCTAACCTAACCTAACCTAACCTAACCTAACCTAACCTAACCTAACCTAACCTAACCTAAAGCTAAGTTATCCTAACCCAACCTAATCTAACCTAACCATAAGGGCTAAGATGTTGTAAACTGGTGTGGATGCTTGCCTCTAGGGACGCCAAGGTCAGGGTCCGGCATCAAGGGCGCTCACCCCTGATAAATAAAGTCTTCCTCACATGTATCAGTGCCTACCTTCCCTGGGTGATGTTGTGTTGTGGGTGATGTGTTGTGGGTGATGTGTTGTGGGTGATGTGTGTTGTGTTGTGGGTGATGTGTTGTGTTTCCCTGGGTGATGTGTTGTGTTTCCTGGGTGATGTGTTGTGTGTTGTGGGGTGATGTGTGCCAGGCTTCCCTGGGTGATGTGTTGTTGTGGGTGATGTGTTGTGGCTTCCCTGGGTGATGTGTTGTGTTTCTGGTGATGCTGTGTTTCCTGGGTGATGTGTTGTGTTGTGGGTGATGCTGTGTTTCTGGTGATGCTGTGATGTGTTGTGGGTGATGTGTTGTGTTGTGGGTGATGTGTTGTGTTTCCCTGGGTGATGTGTTGTGGGTGATGTGTTGTGGGTGATGTGTTGTGTTTCCCTGGGTGATATTGTGCTGTGTTGTGCTATATTATGTTGTGCTGTGATGTGTTATGATATGTAGTGTTGTGTTGTGGGTGTTGTGTTGTGTTTCCCTGGGTGATGTTGTATTGAGTTGCGTTGCTTTGTGTTGTGCTGTTTTGTGTTGTGCTATATTGCGTTGAGGGTGTTGTGATGTGTTGTATTGTATTGCGTTGCGTTGTGTTGCGTTGTGTTGTGCGTGTTATATCCTCACTCTCACGCCCGATTAATGAGCCTTGAATTTAGATATTAAGCACGCACATACACATACACGTGGTCATAAACACGCACACACATACACATGTACGTGGTTGTAAGCACACACGCGCACGCACACATTATAAGATTAGGTGGTATATTATTGTCTTGACTCAATAAATGTTAGTATTTTTGGAAGTGTCAGATGTGTTGTGGTGAGAGAGAGAGAGAGAGAGAGAGAGAGAGAGAGAGAGAAGAGAGATATAAGGCAGGTATTTCCCTTAGAATTTAATTGATAGCCGCTGCGACACCTCGACGTTAATAATAATAATAATAATAATAATAATAATAATAATAATAATAATTGATATTCAGTCAATCTGACCAAGAACAGCTGACAAAACCATGAAATGCGTCTTTCCAGTAGAGTCATGCCAGCAGCATCTGATGTTCTTAGGGCCAGGCAGTCACCCATCCAAGTACTGATCAGACCCAACGTTGCCTAACTTCACTGATCGGACAAGGAGCGTGGCACTACTACGTTCAGAATGAGGGTGGGCTAATAGCCTTGGGGAAGGAATGGTGGGCTAGGAGGTGGGTTGGTGTTTTAGGAGTTGGGCTGGTAAGCTAGGGAGGTGAGTTGGTGGGCTAGGAGGTAGGTTAGGAAGGTGGGCTGGGAGGGGGGCTGGTGGAATTGCAGGCTAGAAGGGTGGGTTAGTGGGCTAGAAGAATGATTGGTGGTCTAGGAGGTGGGCTGGCAGTCTTGAAGGGTGGGCTGGCAGCCTTGAAGGGTGGGCTGGCAGTCTAGAAAGGTGGGCTGGTGGGCTAGGAAGTGGACAGGTGGGATAGTGGGCTAGAAGGTAGAAAGGTTGAGCTGCAAGGAGGCTTGTGAGCTAGGAAGGTCGGCTGATAGGCTAGGAGGCGGACTGCATTCAGATTTCAATTTTGCCCAGTGAGGGGGCCAGTTTATTTGGCACCTTCTTACACCCTGTGCAAGGCGAAGCGCTAAAGCGTTTACAGCGCCCTACAGGGAAGCATGCGGAGTTCATACTGGCCTTCTTGACTGATGCAGTTTAGGACGTAAACGCCTGGAGGGTCACGGATTGTGTCGGCGAGTTACATATAGTGACAGGATGAGTGTGTGTGTGGGGGGGTCCGATACAATACATCTGTTTATGGCAAGGTGTGGCAGGTCCCTAATAAGTCAAGTGCAGGGACTGTCTGGAGGAGGAGGGCTATTTAGTCAGGCGGAAGGGGTGTTGGTGACGGCTGTGGACCTGTGCTGTGGGGGTGGAGGGTGGAGGGAGGAGGGGGCACATATAGGCATTGACAAACCTTTTAGTCAGTGTGAGCGTGATAGCGTGTGCGTCGGTCGGTCGAAAGGTTGATAGGGGACGTCCTTCCCGACGGAGATACGTAGTCAACGTGCATGTCATCGGTATGGGCCAACGGTGGACGGTAGAGGTCATCGCCCCCAATAGCGTTGTGGTGACAGATTGGCTAAGAATTATAGATTCTTAGAACTACAGTATGTTACTGTCGTGTGTGTGTGTGTGTGTGTAAGTAACATTGATAATATAACACAAAAATACACACACACACACACACACACACATCACACACACACACACACGGAGACTCGCGTGATCACATAATAGAGACCTAAGGTGTGGGGTGTGTGACGACCTGCACGAATTGTTCCTCGGTCTTGTTCCCTGATGCTTTCTCTTAACTCAACGTAGAGTCTTACTGAACGTGTCTAGTTAAAGTAGAGTCATAGTGAACGGGTCCAGTTAAGGTAGAGTCATAGTGAACGTGTCTAGTTAAGGTAGAGTCATAGTGAACGTGTCTAGTTAAGGTAGAGTCATAGTGAACGGGTCTAGTGAAGGTAGAGTCATAGTGAACGGGTCTAGTTAAGGTAGAGTCATAGTGAACGGGTCTAGTTAAGGTAGAGTCATAGTGAACGGGTCTAGTTAAGGTAGAGTCATAGTGAACGGGCTCCGAAGTATGTAGATTACAGTGAACGGGTCTAGTTAAGGCAGAGTCATAGTGAACGGGTCTTAGTTGCTGGAGAGCTCACAGTGAACGGGTCATCCAGTTATGCTGAGTCATAGTGAACGGGTCCAGGTTAAGTGTGAAAGAGAGCCACAGTGAACGGCCCAGTCTGCAGAGCTACAGTGAACGGGTCCAGTTAAGGCAGAGTCACAGTGAACGGGTCCAGTTAAGGCTGAGTCATAGTGAACGTGGGTCCAGTTAAGGTAAAGAGCCCAGTGAACGGGTCTAGTTCAGGTAGAGCCACAGTGAACGGGTCTAGTTAAGGTGCAGAGCCAGCAGTGAACGGGTCTAGTTAAGGTAGAGTCATAGTGAACGGGCTCCAGTTAAGGTAGAGCCATAGTGAACGGGTCTAGTTAAGGTAGAGTCTTGCTGAACATGTACGGAAGAGTCAGGTTATGGTAAATGTTAGGCTAGGTCATTGTTAGTCTAGGTCATTGTTAGTCTAGGTCATTGTTAGGCTCGGTCATTGTTAGGTTCGGTCATTGTTAGGTTCGGTCATTGTTAGGTTAGGTCACTGTTAGGATGGTCGGTGTTGTTGGTTCATTGTTAGTCTAGGTCATTGTTAGGCTAGGTCATTGTTAGTCCTAGGTCATTGTTAGGCTCGGTCATTGTTAGGTTCGGTCATTGTTAGGTTAGGTCATTGTTAGGTTAGGTCACTTTGGATAGGTCACTGTTAGGATAGGTCATTGTTAGGTTCGGTCATTGTTAGGTTCGGTCATTGTTAGGTTAGGTCACTGTTAGGATAGGTCACTGTTAGGATAGGTCATTGTTAGGATAGGTCATTGTTAGGTTAGGTCACTGTTAGGATAGGTCAATGTTAGGATAGGTCATTGTTAGGTTCGGTCATTGTTAGGTTAGGTCATTGTTAGGATAGGTCAATGTTAGGATAGGTCATTGTTGTGGTTGTTAGTTTTGGGTCATTGTTAGATAGGTCATTGTTAGGTTAGGTCATTGTTAGGATAGGTCAATGTTAGGATAGGTCATTGTTAGGTTCGGTCATTGTTAGGTTCGGTCATTGTTAGGTTAGGTCAATGTTAGGATAGGTCATTGTTAGGTTCGGTCATTGTTAGGTTAGGTCATTGTTAGGATAGGTCATTGTTAGGTTCGGTCATTGTTAGGTTGGAGTCAATGTTAGGATAGGTCACTGTTGGGATAGGTCAATGTTAGGATAGGTCAATGTTAGGCTAGGTCATTGTTAGTCTAGGTCATGTTAGGTTAGGTCATTGTTGAGTCTAGGTCATTGTTAGGGTAGTCATTGTTAGGCTAGGTCATTGTTAGGGTAGGTCATTGTTGGTTAGGTCATTGTTAGGAGTAGGTCATTGTTAGGTTCGGTCATTGTTAGGTTGGGTAATGTTAGATAGGTCACTGTTAGGATAGGTCAATGTTAGGATAGGTCAATGTTAGGCTCAGGTCATTGTTAGTCTAGGTCATTGTTAGGTTAGGTCATTGTTAGTCTGGGTCATTGTTAGGGTGAGGTCATTGTTAGGCTAGGTCATTGTTAGGGTAGGTCATTGTTAGGCTAGGTCATTGTTAGGTTAAGGTCAATGTTAGGATAGGTCAATGTTAGATGAGTCTGTCGTGTTAGGCTGAGTCATTGTTAGGCTATGGTCATTGTTAGTCTAGGTCATTGTTAGTCTAGGTCTTGTTAGGTTAGGTCATTGTTAGGCTAGGTCTCATTAGGGTGGGTCCTTGTTAGGCTAGGTCATTGTTAGGTTAGGTCAATGTTAGGATAGGTCATTGTTAGGGTGGTCAATCAATGTTAGGCTAGGTCATTGTTAGGCTAGGTCATTGTTAGTCTAGGTCATTGTTAGTCTAGGTCATTGTTGTTAGGCTATGTCATTGTTAGGGATGGGTCATTGTTAGGCTAGGTCATTGTTGGGGCTAGGCTGTTAGGTTAGGTCATTGTTGGCTAGGTCATTTGTTAGTCTAGGTCATTGTTAGTCTAGGTCATATGTTAGGATAGGTCATTGTTAGGGTAGGTCAATGTTAGGCTAGGTCATTGTTAGGCTAGGTCTATTGTCTGGAGTCTCATTGTTAGTCTAGGTCATTGTTAGGCTAGGTCATTGTTGTTAGGGTAGGTCATTGTTAGGCTAGGTCATTGTTGGTAGGTCAATGTTAGGCTGGGTCATTGTTAGGCTAGGTCATTGTTAGTCTAGGTCATTGTTGTGTTAGTCTAGGTCATTGTTAGGGTAGGTCATTGTTGTTAGGTCATTGTTAGTGGTGGTCATTTGTTAGGATTTGGGTCATTGTTAGGTTAGGTCAATGTTAGGATAGGTCATTGTTAGGGTAGGTCAATGTTAGGCTAGGTCATTGTTAGGCTAGGTCATTGTTAGTCTAGGTCATTGTTAGTCTAGGTCATTGTTAGGCTAGGTCATTGTTAGGGTGGGTCATTGTTAGGCTAGGTCATTGTTAGAGGCTAGGTCATTGTTAGGGTGAGGTCATTGTTAGGTTAGGTCATTGTTAGGCTAGGTCATTGTTAGTCTAGGTCATTGTTAGTCTAGGTCATTGTTAGAGTAGGTCATTGTTAGGGTAGGTCATTGTTAGGCTAGGTCATTGTTAGGGTAGGTCATTGTTAGGTTAGGTCATTGTTACGTAAGGTCATGGACATAAAGACGCAGGTAAGGATGGCGTGTGTGAGTGTCGTGTTCTGGTATTTGTGTTACCTGGATTTGATATATCGACTGTGGTGGCGAGAAATATCTCTCTCTCTCTCTCTCTCTCTCTCTCTCTCTCTCTCTCTCTCTCTCTCTCTCTCTCTCTCTTTTCTCTCTCTCTCTCTTTTTGGGAAAACATAGTCAGTGTGCCAGTTAATGTATCTCAGTGTATCAGATGATAGTAATAATAATAATAATATGTAATATATATATAGAATAATAAGAAAGAAAGAATAAGAATAATAAGAAGAAGAAATGAAGATGATAGGAAAACAGGAAAAGTTGAATTGAAAAGGAGATGGAAAAAGGTTTGGTTGAGGAGGAGAACATGAATGGAGGGAAGGAAGATAGGAGAAATAGAAGGATGGTTTCCTGTTGTCATCCGTCGGAGGATGGAAGAAGGAAGGAGGAGAAGGAGGGAGAGGGGAGGTGAGGAGGAGATGGAGGAAGGAGGTGAAGGAGGAGGGGGGGGTAGGAGGAGGAGGAGGGATAGCCGTCAAGGTCGCTAGATTAAGCAGGTGAATCACCGTGCTGGGTGCCAGAGCCTCGATAACCCCCAGATAAACACAGCTCGGTGTCGTTGAACCCCCCAGAGGCGGCGGGCGGTGGCCACCACTTTTTTCCCATCTAGGACGAACGTGAATATGGTGTTGTTATTACTAGGAGCGACGTCGTATTGTTATTACTAGGAGAAACGTGAATATTATTTTCTTGTTACTAGGACGATCGTGATCTTATTCTCTAGGACGAACTTGTTATGATTATTCCCAGGATGGGCGTGGTCTTCTTGTTATTAAAATTTCCACAATGAACGATGTCTTTTTACATAGAGGATGAACTTGATATTTATACTTCTAAGATGAACTTGATCTTTTTACTTCTAGGATGAACGTAGAATTGTTAAAACGAAACTAAATACTATTTGAACCGGGGCTATTAGGATGAGGGCCTATTGGGACTGGGGTCTATTGGGACAAGGTTCTATTAATCTTGAGGTCTATTAGGACTGAGGTCTATTAATGCTGGGGTCTGTAGGACTGGGGTCTATAGGCTGAGGGTCTGTGGGACTGAGGGTCTATTAGACTGAGGTCTATTTGCTGAGGTCTATTGGGACTAAGGTCTATTTGCTGAGGTCTATAGGACTGAGGTGTATTAGGACTGGGGTCTATTAATGCTGGGGTCTGTGGGACTGGGGTCTGTTTGCTGGGGGTCTATTAGGACTGGGGTCTATTTGCTGAGGTCTATGGGACTGAGGTCTGTGGGACTGGGGTCTATGTGCTGAGGTCTGTTGGTCTGGGGTCTGTGTGCTAGGATCTATGGGACTGGGTCTGTGGGACTGGGGTCTATTAGGACTGGGTCTGTAGGACTGGGGTCTGTGTCTGGGATCTATCAGGACTGGGGTCTGTGGGACTGAGGGTCTGTGGGACTGGGGTGCAGGACTGGGGTCTATGTGTGCTGGGGTCTGTGGGACTGGGGTCTATTAATGCTGGGGTCTATTGGACTGGGGTCTATTAATGCTGGGGTCTGTGGGACTGGGGTCTGTGTGCTGCGGGGTCTGTGGGACTGGGGTCTATTAATGCTGAGGTCTGTGGGACTGGGGGTCTATGCTGGTCTGTGGGACTGGGGTCTGTGTGCTGAGGTCTGTGGGAACTTTGGGGTATTAGGACTGGGGTCTGTGTGCTGGGGTCTGTGGGACTGGGGTCTGTGTGCTGAGGGTCTGTTGGGTTGGGGTCTGGCAATGCTGAGGGTCTGGTAGGACTGGGGTCAGTAATGCTGAGATGCAGCCAGGGGACGAGGGTCTCTGTAGGACTGGGGTCTGTTAATGCTGGGATCTCTTAGGACTGGGGTCTATTTGCTGGGGTCTGTGTGCTGGGGTCTGGGACTGGGGTCTGTGGGACTGGGGTCTATTAATGGGGGTCTCATGGGACTGGGGTCTACTGTGGTGCTGAGGTCTGTGGGACTGGGATCTGTGTGTGCTGGGGTCTGTGGGACTGGGGTCAATTAATGCTGAGGTCTGGGACTGGGGTCTGTTTGCTGAGGTCTATTAGGACTGAGGTTTATTAGGACTGGGGTCTATTAGGACTGGGGTCTATTAATGCTGGGATCTATTAGGACTGAGGTCTATTCAGACTGGGGTCCATTAATGCTGAGGTCTATTAGACTGGGGTCTATTAGACTGGGGTCTATTAATGCTGTGTCTATTAGACTGGGGCCTATAGACTGGGGTCTATTAATGCTGAGGGTCATTAGGACTGAGGTGTCTATTAGGACTGGGGTCATTAATGCTGAGGTCTATTAGGACTGGGTCTATATGCTGAGGTCCATAGGACTGGGGTCTATTAATGCTGAGGTCTATTAGGACTGAGGTCTATTAGGACTGGGGTCTATTAATGCTGAGGTCTATAGTCTGGGGTCTATTAATGCTGGGATCTATTAGACTGGGGTCGATTAGAACTGGGCCCATTAGACTGGGGTCTATTAATGCTGAGCTTTAGAACTTGGGCTCATAGGACTGGGGTCATGCTGAGGTCTATTAATGCTGGGGTCTATTAGACTGGGGTCTATATGCTGGGACTATAGGACTGGGGTCTATTAATGCTGGAATCTATTAGGACTGAGGTCTATTAATGCTGGTCTATTAGGACTGGTCTATTAATGCTGGAGGTCTATTAGGACTGGGGTCTATTAATGCTGAGGTCTATTAGAACTGGGGTCTATTAATGCTGAGGTCTATTAGGACTGGGGTCTATTAATGCTGGGATCTATTAGGACTGGGGTCTATTAATGCTGGAATCATTGGACTGAGGTCTATTAATGCTGGGGCCCATAGACTGGGGTCATTTGCTGGGAGGTCTATTAGACTGGGGTCTATTAATGCTGAGGTCTATTAGGACTGGGTCTATTAATGCTGAGGTCTATGAACTGGGGTCTACATTAAGCTGGGGTCTATTAGGACTGGGGTCTATAATGCTGAGGTTTATTAGGACTGGAGGTCTATTAATGCTGGGATCTATTAGGACTGAGGTCTATTAATGCTGGGGTCTATTAGGACTGGGGTCTATTAATGCTGAGGTCTATTAGGACTGGGGTCTATTAATGCTGGGATCTATTAGGACTGAGGTCTATTAATGCTGGGGTCTATTAGGACTGGGGTCTATTAATGCTGAGGTTTATTAGGACTGAGGTCTATTAGGACTGGGGCCTCAATGCTGGATTCATGACTGAGGTAGAACTGGGGCATAGGACCTATTAATGCTGAGGTCTATTAGAACTGGGGTCTATTAGGACTGAGGTCTATTAGGACTGGGTTATTAATGCTGGGACTTAGGACTGAAGTCTATTTGGACTGGGGTCTATTAATGCTGGAACCTATTAGGACTGAGGTCTATTAGGACTGGTGTCTGCTTACAGGTCTATTAAACTTTGGAGTCGAAGATATAAAGTGGTGACAAAGAAAGTTTTTAAGAGGGTGTGGGGAGCTAAGAGGGTGTGTTGGGGAGCTTAGTTTTCTTAAGAGGTGTGTTGGGGAGCTTTAAGAGGGTGTTAGAGCTTTTTAAGAGGGGGGTGTGTTGGGGATTTCTTTAAGAGGGGTGTGTTGCTTTCTTTAGGTGTTGAGTTTTCAAGGGGTGTGTTGGGGGAGCTTTCTAAGGTGTTGGGGAGCTTGGTGTGTGTTGGGGAGCTTTCGAGGGTGTGTTGGGGAGCTTTTCAGTGTGTATTAAGGGTGTGTTGGGGAGTTTTAAGGGGTGTGGGGAGCTTTGAAGGTGTTGGGGGGTTTTCTTTGGGTGGGGGTGGTTGGGGGTTGGGGGAGTTTTTGGGTGTAGAGTTTTGAAGGTGTTAGAGTATAAATAGCTGAAGAAGGAAACTGAATAGCTGAGTCATCTGCTTCCGGTACAAGGATTATACTCCATTCTTAGGAACTGAAATTTGACTTAACAGAGAGAGAGAGAGAGAGAGAGAGACAGGCAATAGTGATTCTATTTTCTCTATTTTTGTGTCTTTCCTCCTTTACAAAAAATAGTCTCTCTCTTCCCCCAACTTTCTTACTTCTATGTATCTTCCACTTTCTTCCCTCACCTCCCTCCTCCTCCTCCTCTCTCATCTCCAATTTTCTCCTCCCTTCCTTTCTCCTTCCCAGGTTTTCGCTCTTGCCTTCACCACCACCTCGACCTGTACTGAATGACCCCTGGTCTGTGTGTTGTTTAATCTATGGAACACACACACACACACACACACACACACACACACACACACACACACACACACACACACACACACACACACAGAACTGCGCAGTGTGTTACATGCGCAGTCCTCGCCCTCTTCCTTGCTCTGACCGCCTGTTTTTTTTTTTCCATACAATTGTGTTGATGTTTGTGTATAGATGTTGTGTTTGTTTACCTAGTGTTGTTTTTTCCCCCACTGCTGCCTCCACATTGCCGCTCTTCCCCCAATGCTGCCTCCACGCTGCTGCCCTCCCCACTGTTGCCCTCCTCACTGTTCCCTACCCCACTGCCCTCCCCCACTGCCACCCTCCCACTGTTGCCCTCCCTCACTGCTGCCCCTCCCCACTGCTGCCCCTCCCACTGTTGCCCCCACTGCTACTCCCTCCCACTTTGCCCTCCCCCACTCCCCAGCCTCCCTCCCCACTGCTGCCCTCCCAATGCTGCCCCCCCACACTGCCCTCCCCACTGCTGCCCCTCCTTCATTGTTGACCCTCCCACTTGCTCCTCCTTCACTGCTGCCCTCCCCAATTTTGCCCTCCCCATTGCTGCCCCTTCCAATGCTGCCTCCGCACTGCTGCGCCTCCACTGCTGCCTCCTCTTCACTGCTGCCCTCCCCACAGCTGCTCCTCACCAGCCCTCCCCACGCCCTCCTCCCACTGCTGCCCTCCCAGCTGCCCTTCCTCACTGCTGCCCCAAACCACTTCTGCCCCTCCTTCACTGCTGCCCTCCCACTTTGCCCTCCCCATTGCTGCCCTTTCCCGTGCTGCCCTCCCCACTGCTGCCTCCCCCTGCTGCTCCCTCCACTGATGCCCTCCCCACAGCTGACCCTCCTCATTGCTGCCCTCCCCAATGCTGCCTCTCCACACTGCAGCCCTCCCTACTGCTACCCCTCCCCACTGCTACCCTCCCCACTGCAACCCTCCCACTTGCCTGTCCCATTGCTGCCCTCTTTCCACACCTCCCACTCACCCCCACTGCTACCCTCCACTGCCACCTCCCCACTGCCACCTCCCACTGCCACCCTCCCACTGCTACCCTCCACCACCCTCCCACTGCTACCTCCCCTGCACTCTCCACTGCCACCCTCCCCACTGCCACCCTCCCCTGCCACCCCTCCCACTGCCACACCCTCCCCACTGCTACCCTCCCACTGCCACCCCTCCCCATTGCTCCCTCCCACTGCTACCTCCCCACCGCTACCCCTCCCACTGCCTCCCACTGCCACCCCCGCTAGTGCTACCCTCCCACTGCTGCCCCTCCACTGCCACCCTCCCACTGCCACCCTCCCACTGCCACCTCCCCATCACCCTCCCACTGCACCTCCACTGCCACCCTCCCACCTACCTCCCCACTGCCACCTCCCTCACACCCTCCCACTGCCACCCTCCCACTGCCACCTCCCCACTCGCTACTCTCCCCACTGCACCCTCCCACTGCTACCTCGCCACCTCACCGCCACTTCTGCCCCTCCCCACTTGCCCTCCCCACTTCTGCTCCCACCGCATCCGCCTCCCTACTGCTGCCTTTCTGCTGCCCCTCCCCCACTGCTGCCCTCCTCACAGCTGCCCCTCCACTGCCACCCTTTCTCCTGCTGCCCCTCCCTATCCTCCCCACTGCTGCCCTTTTCCCTGCTGCCCCCCACTGCTGCCTCCCACAGCTGCCCTCCTCACTGCCACCTTCTGCCTCTTTGATGCCCTCCCACTGCTGCCCTTCTGCTGCCTGTCCCCACTGCTGCCCTCACCACTGCTGCCCATTGCCCTGCTGCCCTCCCACTGCTACACCTCCCACTGCTGCCCTTCCTTGCTGCTCTCCCTATTGCTGCCTCCCCACTGGTACCCTCCCAACTGCTGCTGTTTTCTCTGTTACACCTCCCCCACTGCTGCCTCTCCCCACTGCTGCCCCCTTCCCACTGCTGCGTCTCCCCACTTGCCTCCTCCCCACTACCGCCCTCCCCACTGCTGCCCTTTCCCGTTACTCCTCCCCACTGCTGCCCTCCCCCACTGCTGCCCCTCCCCACTGCTAGCACCTCCCACTGCTGCCTCCCCACTGCTGCTCCCTCCACTTCAACTTTCTCTTACTTCCTCCTCCTCCTCTTCACAAGTGGTAGGTAAAGAGCGCAGACTGTGACCAATGTCTACCTCTCCCTGACACCACCATAATAATATAGATGAACCTGAAGAAGAAATAAACAGTAATGATAACAGCAAAAATTATCGGAACAAAATAATTATAATAACATTAAAAAGAATAACAACATTTACAACAACATTAACAACAAATATTTACAACAACATTTACAACAACATTTACAGCAACATTAACTGGAACAATAATTACATTAACAACAAAAACATTAACAGCAGCAAATATTCAACAAAAACAACAACATTCAACAAAACAACAATAACAATTACAACATTAACAACAACAACAACAATAATAATAATAATAATAATAATAATAATAATGATGATAATTCCTTTATCAAAATAATCGAGATAATTACTGATAATTTTAATTCGTAAAATTATTGCGATAACATTTTTACAATTATTTTTTCTCCCACACAGGTAAGTGATGGTACAGTCCTCATCTCATCAGGTGTGCCGTGTTGAGTGAGGTGTACCATAGTGTAGGCTACGTCAAGTGTACCGCAGTGTATGCTACTTCAAGTATGCCATTATGAGTAACCAAATGTGAGTGACGGGGTGAGTAACCTGGGCTGAGTGACGCTGAGAGTAACCCGGGCTGAGTGACGCTGAGAGTAACCTGGCTAGACGCTGAGAGTAACTTGGGATGAGTGACTGTTTGAGTGACGGGGTGAGTAACCTGGGCTGAGCGACTGGTGTGAGTGACGGGGTGAGTAACCTGGGCTAGCTACTGGTGTCTGTTACGGGGTGAGTAACCTGGGCTGAGTGACTGGGGGAGTGACGGGGTGAATAACCTGGGCTGAGTGACGGGGTGAGTAACCTGGGCTGAGTGACGGGGTGAGTAACCTGAGGTCGGTGGGATGCTACACAAACTCATTAATTATTATTACTATTGTAAGTACCACGTCATCCATGAGTCTCCTTCCTTCATAATACAACAACAGCAATGATAACAACCGCCACATCTGTAACAACTACAACAACAACTGCTACAATAACAACATTGATAATGGTTGCCCCTCGTGTACGCCAAGGGCCATCTAGGCGTGAATTTGTTTAAGGTATAGAAGCTGTCGCCAACACAACAACCACACCCTGAGTTAACGGGCTGCATGACCCAGTGTCAAGGAATAGTCCAAGAAGACCGGACAACTCACCAACTACACTGGCTAACCATTACCCCGGAACACTATCCACAAATCGATTAACATCCAGGTTCATAATTACTGTTGGGTAGACAGAGGCAAATGGCGTAAAGAAACTTGCCCATAGTTTCACTCTGCCCGGTGATCGAACCCGGGTCCACTTGCTTGCGAGGGAAGCGTGCTGGCCATTAAGCTACAGGTCGCCATAGTAACAATTATAAATACTACAACAACTACAGTAGTATTAATATTATTATTATTTTTTATTGTCATCGTGTATCATCTATAGGAGTAGTTGTAGTTGTTGTTGTAGTTGATGATGTTGTTGTTGTTTTACATCATTAAAATAACGTTGAGAAAGATTAGTGTTTATTAGATAAAAGACAAACTAGACCAGCGGCAGCGACAGGCAAGGTTACGAGGTGCGCCATGCGGAATGTAGGTGTGGCGGCGGAAAGGGCCTGCCTCTGTGTGTGTGTGTGTGTGTGTGTGTGTGTGTGTGTGTGTGTGTGTGTCATTCCCACACCTCTCATGGCAGGGAAGGTATGGTGTATTGCAGACCATGAACAATGTGTGTGTCTGTGTATGCTCAGAGATAAGCACACACACACACACACACACACACACACACACACACACACACACACACACACAGAGCCGCGGGGTCTTGTCGTTACGGAAGACCTGATATTTGACACACCTGCTGGACAGCCAAGCGACAACCATACCTAAGAAAGGCGGGTGAGCGGCTGGTGTCCGTCACTCTTTATGATGGTGATTTGTCATGCCCACCTGTCATACCCACCTGTCATACCCACCTGTCATTCCCACCTGGCATACCCACTTGTCATACCCACCTGTCATTCCCAATTTGTCATACTCCACCTGTCACACCTCACCTGTCACACCTCACCTGTCATGCCCACCTGTCAAACTCCACCTGTCATACCTCACCTGTCACACCTGCCCTCTCTTGTGTACTGTCCAAGAACATACACATACTTGGCAACTGTGACAGGTGTGAGTGTGTTGGCTTGTGTTTACAGGTGTGTCTGACAGGTATGTGTGTGTGTGTGTGTGTTGGCTTGTGTTTACAGGTGTGTCTGACAGGTGTGTGTGTGTTGGCTTGTGTTTACAGGTGTGTCTGACAGGTGTGTGTGTGTGTTGGCTTGTGTTTACAGGTGTGTCTGACAGGTGTGCCGCTATAGCCTAACACACCCGGCACATTAGTTAAATTATCACATTTATAAATTTCAGACAAGACCGTCAATTGAACATGGCACGGGAGGTAGGTTGTCTGCCAACCTGCCGCCCTTAGTGTGAGTTGTGTGAATCTCCCTGTCTGCCACACTCAGTGCCACCACCTCCTCCTCCCCCTCTGTCTGCCACACTCAGCACTACCACCTCCTCCTTCCCAGTCTGCCACACTCAGTACCACCACCTCCTCCTCCTTCCCAATCTGCCACACTCAGTACCACCACCTCCTTCTTCCCCGTCTGCCACACTCAGCACTACCACCTCCTCCTTCTTCGCCGTCTGCCACACTGACTGCCACCACCTTCCAGGTACCAAAAATTAATTCTACCACGTCTGTTGACTAATTCTGATTACATCTGCCATCTTGATCTGTACCAACACCTGCCAAGTCTGCCAACATCTTGATCTTGCCTGTCACCTCTTTATGCCATTCTGCCAGCTTTATATACCAGGCTTGCCAACCTCATAAACTAGGCCTTCCATCCTCACACACAAGACCTGCTAACTTAATATACCAGGATTTGCCAGCATCATACTGTATACCAGGCCTGCCAACCTTTCATTACAAGGCCTGCCAATTTAGTCTGCCTGGCTGCCAAGTTGTGGTGGGCGCTCTGCCAACCTGGCTGGTCTCACTGGAGGCAGGCAGGTCCAGCGTGGTGTGGCGCCCGCGATGACCGTACCAATTAACCATACTATCAGGCATACCAACCATACTACCAGGCATACCAACATTACTACCAGGCACACTAACCTTACCAACCACACTACCAGACATACCAACCATACTACCAGGCATACCAACCATACTACCAGGCATACAAGCCATACTACTAGGCATACCACCTTACTACCAGGCATACCATCCATACTATCAGGCATACAATCTTTACTATCAGGCATACCAACCTTACTACCAGGCATATCAACCATACTACCAGGCATACTAACCATACTACCAGGCATACCAACCTTACCAATCATACTACCAGGCATACCAACCTTACTACCAGGCATACCAACCTTACTACCAGGCATACCAACCTTACTACCAGGCATACCAACTTTTACTACCTGGCATACCAACCTTACTACCAGGCATCCCAACCATACTACCAGGCATCCCAACCATACTACCAGGCATACCAACCTTACTGCCAGGCATACCAACCTCACTACCAGGCATACCAACCTACTACCAGGCATACCAACCATACTACCAGGCATACCAACCTTATTACCAGGCATACCAACCTTACAACCAGGCATACTAACCTTCCTACCAGGCATACCAATCTAACCACCAGGCATACCAACCATACTGTCAGGCATACCAACTATACTACCAGGCATGCCAACCATACTACCAGGCATACCAATCGGCACCCTGAGTACGATGATATTTTTCTACGTGGTTACGTGATCGTACTCATGGGTTGTCATCGTTCTGTAGGGGTTGTCATCGTTCAAGGGATTAAGTCATCGTTCTCAAGGGGTTGCTTCATCGTTCTTACTGTGTTAGCCATCGTTTTCAAGGTGTTAAGCCATCGTTAAGGGTGAAGTCATCGTTCTCAAGGGGTAAGTCATCGTTCTCAAGGTGTTAAGCCATCGTTTTCAAGGTGTTAAGCCATCGTTTTCAAGGAAGTAGTCATCGTTCTCAAGGCAGTCATCGTTCTCAAGGTGAAGTCATCGTTCTCATGGGTGAAGTCATCGTTCTCAAGGGGTGAAGTCATCGTTCTCAAGGGGTGAAGTCATCATTCTCAAGGGATAATGTCGGCTTACCTTGAGATTAAAATGTTAAGGATCCCTATAAAAAGTAATTTATGTAAAGTATGTTTATTTAGTTTAGGTTAGGTTAGGTTAGGCTAGGCTTATTAGGTTAGGTTAGGTTAGGCTAGGCTAGTTTAGGTTAGGTTAGGTGAGGTGACATCGGGTTAGGATTAGGTTAAGTTTGATTGGGTTGGATTGAAGGTTATGTGAGGTTAGGTTAGTTTAGTTTAGGTTAGGTCAGGTCAGGTCGTATAAGAGCCGACTGGGTCAGGTCAACAGTCAGCAGAGTGAGGCGGACCTTATAGGAGGAGGAGAAGGAAGAAGAAAGAAGGAGGAGGAGGAAGGAAGGAGGGAGGGAAGAGGAGGTAGGGAAGGAAAGGGGGGAGGAAGAGAAGGAAGGAGGGAGGAAGCAGGAGGGAGGGAAGGAAGGAAGCAGGGAGGGGAGGGAAGGAAGGGAGGAAGAAAGGAAGGAAGGAGGAGGGAGGGAAGGAAGAGGGAAGGAAGGAAGAAGGGCGGGACGGAGGAAGGGAAGAAGGATGGAGGGAGGTAGAGAAGGAAGGAGGGAGGAAGGAAAGAAGGGAGGGAGGGAGGCAGAATCTTTAGTTGTCAGTCTGTGGAAGTTCAGAGAAAACGAACCTTGTTTAAGAGGGAGAACTTAGCTTGAATGATCTCTGCTTGGAGCGTCTCTATGTTTTCTCTGAGTTTTGTTTTACTTTTATGTTGAATTTGTCGTCATTGATATGGTTGTTGTTATTATAGTTGGTTGGTGTGGTTGGTGTGGTTGTTGTGTGTTGGTGTGGTTGGTGTGGTTGGTGTGGTTGTTGTGTGTTGGTGTGGTTGGTGGTTGTTGTGTGTTGGTGTGGTTGTTGTGTGTTGGTGTGGTTGGTGTGGTTGGTGTGGTTGTTGTGTGTTGGTGTGGTTGGTGTGTGTTGGTGTTGGTGTGGTTGGTGTGGTTGTTGTGTGTTGGTGTGGTTGTTGTGTGTTGGTGTGTGGTGGGTTGGTGTGGTTGTTGTGTGTTGGTGTGGTTGTTGTGTGTTGGTGTGGTTGGTGGTTGTTGTGTGTTGGGTGGTTGGTGTGTTGGTGGTTGTTGTGTTGGGTGGTTGTTGTGTGTTGGTGGTTGGTGGTTGGTGTGGTTGTTGTGTGTTGCGTGGTTGGTGTGTGTTGGTGTGGTTGTTGTGTTGTTGTTGTTCATGTCTGTCATGCAGAGAAACGTTCCTCAGTGGTTAATCCTTGTCACTAGGAATCTCTGTGTGTGTGTGAACGATCCAAGTACTGGCATCTCATTGACTACATCATTGTCAGAGAAAAAGATCGCTGAGGTGTCCTCATCACCCGAGCTATGCGTGGCTCGTCAGAGCCAAAATCTCCTTTCACTTCGCCCCACAACGGCGAAGGCAACAAGCCTCCAGAATAGGCTTTAACACCAAGCGACTCGAGGATCCAGCGGTAGCACATGCTTTCAGAGAGCAACTCAACGATGGGCTGATAAAATAACCCAACAACAAACTACTGAAATCCCAGGGCCGAATGGGGTCCCATCAAATCTGTCATTCAAACAACCTGCAACGACACCCCTGACCTGATCAAAAGAAAACACCAGGATTGGTTTGATGAAAACGACCCGGAATTCGAAGTACTCGTCAATACTAAATGTGCTGCTCTCATTGACTGGCAGAACAACCCTAAGTCTCAGACCAAAGCTGATACCTCCCACGAGAAGAAAGCGGCGGTCCAGCGCGAACTTCGCAAATTAATGAACGAATGGTGGAAAAATATAGCGTGAAATGCAAAATTTACGTATCAACACAAGATGCATGAATTTTTCAATTCCGTTAAAGCAATATATGACCCAACTACACATGGCGTGGCCCTCCCCTCTGCTCATCCGACGGCAACTCCCTAATTAAAGACGAAGACGGTATCTGTCAGCACTGGAAAGAGCCCTACCATTCACTGCTCAACCGAAACACCGATGTGGATGTCCTGACTACACAGCAGGTTCCTCAGTACCCAGAGCTGACCCATCTCAGCTATCCTCCATCCCTGGATGAGGTAGCTACTCCCATCAAATAGATGAAAAATAACAAAGCCACAGGACCTATTGGAATCCCAGCTGAGGTGTATAAAGCAGGAGGACCTCTGCTTACCAGTTGTCTCCACTCTCTCTCCTGGGGAATATATGGGATGAGGAGGAAATCTCCCAAGATCTTAAAGACGCCTCCATCGTCAATATTTTTAAGAACAAGGGAGACTGTCAGATCAGCAACTACCGTGGAATCTCACTGTTGTCCGTAGCTGGCAAGATTATTGCTTGAGTCCTCCTAAACAGACTTCTTCCTGAGGCGGTAAATTTCCTCCCAGAATCTCAATGTGGCTTTAGGCTATGTCCCATGTGTGAGCGTCTTTCTGCATCGAGTGACCACACGAGTGGACGTGCTACTTTGGTGTAGGGGACGAACATACGTGTTTTCTTTGATGTGTCCCACGTAGACACATAAAGCGTTCGCGAGCAACCAGGAAGTGGGAATTCGACGCGCGACCTGGAAGCAGCGTTCAAATATTTTGATCGTCACTTCCTCAGTCGCGCGAGTCCTTTCCTACACCAAAACTTAAAGAACGCAATACATTAATTTCCCACTGTTAACAGCTTGATCTTGCCAAGAAATAGATCCTTGTGGACTATTAAAATAGCTGCAAAATATTTATCTTACATTCTTAGCAGAAGAATGTCAAGCATTGTTTATGCTAGAGGGCGCTGTGTTATACTCAACTGAACAGTCTTGAATTGCATATGACTTTGCTTCCAGACCCTCTGTGTCAATGATGATATTATGGAAAAGTGTAGCACTCTTCACAATGTCAACAGCAGTATCTACCTTTGTTTCATTAACTTTATTTAAAATTTTCCATTTACTTGTACAAATTCCAAATGCACACTCTACAACACACCTGGCTCCTGACAATCTGTAATTACTATTTTTCTTTGTTCAGAGTGTTTCTAGGATAGGGTTCCAAATAATATACAGAGTGGGTATGCCTCGTCCCCAATCAGAACACATTTTGGTGTACTCGTGAAACTTCTTTGGATCTTGGCGAAGTTCCTGTAGAGATGGTGATATTCGCCTACGTCCATCCTCCTCTGATGTATGGGTTGTGTTTCCCTGGGTACCTCTGCAGGTACCACACGTTGAAAAGCATTATTTTCTAAAATTTCCAGCAAAAGTGTGTGATGCACAGACAGCATGTTTTTACTGGCAAGGTGCTGGCAGGTGTGATACAGGTCGCTTTGGTAAGTAGGTCGCTCGATGCCGCAGAACGCTCGCACATGGGACAGAGCCCTACACTAACATGAGACACTACTGACATGATCGTTGCTGCCCGCCAGACACGGGAAAGGTGCAGAAAACAGCGCCGTGACTTTACTAAGGCCTTCAACTCGGTCAACAGGGAAGCCCACTGTGGACCCTCAGTCGTTTTGGCTGCCCACCAAAATTCATTGCCATTGTGAGGCAACTCTGCAATGGCATGAGCGGCAGTGTCCTACACAATGACAACCAGTCTGAGTTCTTCCCCATCCAAACGGGGGTAAAACAAGGATGTGTACTGGCACCAACTCTCTTATCCACTTTCTTGGCTGCCTTCCTTACCCATGCCAGTGCCAATTTAGCTGGCGGGGTGGACATCCTGTAGCAAATGAAGTGACTTTTCAATATAAGACGACTCCAGGCAGGAACAAAGGTGTCGGCCGCTTCCATCACTGAACTTCACTATGCAGACGACCTCACCCTCGTCGCTCACACTGAACGCGACCTACAGGAGATCCCGAACACCTATGCAGAATCGTATGCACACTTCGGCCCTGAGGTGAATGCACGTAAGACTCAGATTTTCTTGCAGCCTGCCCCTGGTTCAACCACACCTCCACCATCCATCTAGCTTAATGGTACTACAGTCTCTAATGTTACCCACTTCCAATATCTTGGCTCCCACCTGACCACCAACACAGACATCGATGAAGAGATTCAACATCGGATCAGATGTGCATCTCAAATCTTTGGCAGACTCCGTACCCGTGTCTTCAACTGTAGGGAGCTGAAATTATCTACAAAGTTGCACGTGTATCGAGCAGTGGTCCCCCGCCATGTGTATGGCAGCGAGACATGGGTCACATACAGGAGGCACCTCAAGGCACATGAAAACTTTCACCAACATAGTCTACGTTCTAGCCTCCAAGTTTGCTGGGAAGACAAGAGAACGAATGCCAGTGTTCTCGATGATACCAACTGTAGGATCATCCCGGCTACCATTATCCATGAACTGCATTGGACTGGCCATGTTACCCACATGACAGTAGATTGCCAACAGGCTACTTTCCAGTCACCGAATTAGTGGTAAACGTAACGCTGGCGGCAACGGAAAAGGTATAAGGATAGTCTTAAGACAAACCTGAAAAGTACCAAATCGGCCCCCTCACCTGGGAGACGATCACTCCACACCGTGACGCTTGGAGGAGCACCACACAATAAGGTGTCAATACTTTTGGGCAAGCCCGATTGTATACTGAGGCAGACAAGCGCCATCGCCGGAAACACGCTACCGCCGCCGCCGCCGCTCCCGCATTATATGTAGCCATTCACATGTGCAACATCTGTGAATGGCCTTGCCGATATCGTATCTTCCTCTCGAGTCACATCAGAGCTCCCTAACGAAGGTGACATCCTTAATAACTCGTATCATTGAATCATAGCTGGATAATCGTCATACTCGATTCCGAGCGACAGCAAAGTAGTAGTAGTAGTAGGTTAACTACGTTACCGATAAGGACAAATGGTTTCAGTCTTAATAAACAAGCATTTACAGATGCCATTGCTCTAAGGTACGGTCGGCCAGTAGAAGGTTTGCCCTCCCAATGCGTGTGTGGCTCTTCCTATGATGGCGATCACGCCAGTCTGCAAGAAGGGGGGCTTCATATGCATGAGGATGACGAGGTAGGGACCTCAGCAAATATGTTGAAGGAAATCTGCCGGGATGTCATGGTAGAACCGACCCTCCTTCCATTGGATGGTGAGATCTGCCAACACAAGGACTTCAAACACATCTAACGAAGCCCGTGTTGACGTCAGTGCTCGAGGATTCTGGACGCGGGGACAGCAGGAGCTTTCTTCGACATCAGGATTTTTTGATCCATGGCGCATGTCACCGTAACCCTAGCTCTCGATGCTGCACAGGAGGAACGAGAACGAAAAGAAGGGCATATGGGAGAGAATTCAAAACGTTGATCAAGGCAGCTTCACTCCTCCAGTGTTCACAACCTCTGGTGGGATGGGACCAAGTGCAAGATGTTTCTACGCCAGACTCGCGGAGGTGATCTCCGAACAGAAGCAGCAGCCCAGGTATGTTACAGCCTGGATGAGATGTCGACTGTCTTTCTCTCTCCTTCGGTCGGCTTTGCTCAGCCTCAGGGAACGAGAGCTTCTGCCCCAACTCCGACAACTGCTGCAGATATTGACTATGAGGCTACATACTGAATGCCGCATAGATCTGCGGCTCAACTAATTTAACACAGATAGGATAGCTACTTATGTATTAGGATATTTAATATTAGGTAATTAAAATGGTGGCGAAGGTGTGGCTATTGGAAGCTGGAGGCCTTAAAAAAGTAGTAGTAGTAGTAGTGTGTGTGTGTGTGTGAATAATAATAATTATAATAATAATTAACGGTTTATTGAAAGAGCTTGGAGCCAGAAGGCTGAAAATATACAGTTACATATTTGGGGAATGGGTTACGAATTACAAATAATATACAAGTGACATAAGTGACACAAATAAGACATATAGTAACTAGATGGGGATCAGCTCAAAATACAGTTCATTTCAACATAGTGACAGTGTAGGGAGCAGTGTTTGCTGGGGTGAATACACTGATTTATTACATGTTATTGATAATTTTTTACAATGGTTGGGACTGGGCTGTTCTTATAGGCGATCAGTTCGTGCACGTATGGGCTGGATGCGGTTGTGGTGTCGAACAGCAATTCTCGGACAGGGGATCTCAGGTGGTAGTAGGGGCGGTGTCGGGGATGGTGTAGAAGCTTCTTACCAAATTTGCAGATGAGGTCGTGGTGATGGTCAGTGAGAGTCGAAAAGGGTCAGTGTGTTGAGCCTTCTTGATATGTGGAGTAGGAAGGGGAGAATAATCTTGCATGCCCTCTTTTGCACTTTTCTAGGTGTTTACGTTGTGTGGCATTTAGGAGGAAGACCAGGTGGGGAGGCATAGGTGAGCTTGGGAAGTATGAATGTTGTGTAAACACTGAGGAGCTCGGGTGCAGGAACCTGAGGGACTTGAGTCGGCGGAGTGGAGACGGAAACTGGAGGATTTGACAACTTCACTGACGTGTGGTTTCCAATTTAGTTTGTTGTCTATGGTGACGTGAGGAGCTTGTGTGTGTGTGTGTGTGTGTGTGTGTGTGTGTGTGTGTGTGTGTGTGTGTGTGTGTGTGTGTGTGTGTGTGTGTGTGTGTGTGTGTGTGTGTGTGTGTGTGTGTGTGTGTGTGTGTGTGTGTGTGTGTGTGTGTGTGTGTGTGTGGTCAACGAGGATCCACATTTCCGCATAAGCAAATTAAAGATTATAATCGACAATGTGTCTGGATTCTAATATATTTGGGGTCCTTTTTCGTCACTTTCTAGTTTCTTTTTCTTTTCCAGTATTCTGTCTCTAATTTTTTTCTTCGTCCTTTCCTCTCACCTGGCCCCGCCCATACCCCGTCTGCCCCGCCTTATAGCCTCCTCTTCCTTGTCATTGGTGAGGGGGATGTAAGTACGCCCCCCTCCTCATCCATGAACACAGCCACTGTGTGTGTGTGTGTGTGTGTGTGTGTGTGTGTGTGTGTGTGTGTGTGTGTGTGTAATAATAATAATAATAATAATAATATAATTATCGGTTTATTGAAAAGCACAGCAGCCAGAGGCTGAAAATGTACACTGGACAAAAAATGACTTACAGTAACAGGTATAGTGACTCTGAGGAGTGGAATGTTTAACAAAAGCTTTCAATACAAAAAGGAGACCTGGAGTTAACATACAGGTTATATATGAACCACTGATGATTTGGTGCTGTAGAGGTAACACGTGGTTGTAGGCCGCCTCATCTGCTGGTGCTGTAGAGGTAACACGTGGTTGTAGGCCGCCACACTGCTGGTGCTGTAGAGGTAACACGTGGTTGTAGGCCGCCTCACTGCTGGTGCTGCAGAGGTAACACGTGGTTGTAGGCCCACGCCTCACTTGCAGAGGTAACCTAGGTTGTTAACGCCAGAGGTAACCACGTGGTTGTAGGCCGCCTCACTGCTGGTGCTGTAGAGGTAACACGTGGTTGTAGGCCGCCACTGCTGGTGCTGTAGAGGTAACACGTGGTTGTAGGCCGCCTCACTGCTGGTGCTGTAGGGGTAACGTGGTTGTAGGCCGCCTCACTGCTGGTGCTGTAGAGTAACACGTGGTTGTAGGCCGCCACACTGCTGATGCTGTGGAGGCTACGTGGTTGTAGGCCGCCTCACTGCTGGTGCTGTAGAGTACGTGGTTGTAGGCCTCCTCACTGCTGGTGCTGTAGAGGTAACACGTGGTTGTAGGCCGCCTCACTGCTGGTGCTGTAGAGAGCACACGTGTGTAGGCCTCCTCACTGCTGGTGCTGTAGAGGTAACACGTGGTTGTGAGGCCGCCTCACTGCTGGTGCTGTAGAGGTAACACACGTGGTTGTAGGCCCGCTTCACTGCTGGTGCTGTGGAGGTAACACGTGGTTGTGAGCCGCCTCACTGCTGGTGCTGTAGAGGTAACACGTGGTTGTAGGCCTCCTGCTGGTGCTGTAGAGGTAACACGTGGTTGTAGGCCGCCTCACTGCTGGTGCTGTAGAGGTAACACGTGGTTGTAGGCCGCCACTGCTGGGTGCTGTAGAGGTAACACGTGGTTTGTAGGCCGCCACACTGCTGGTGCTGTAGAGGTAACACGTGGTTGTAGGCCGCCACACTGCTGGTGCTGTAGAGGTAACACCGTGGTTGTAGGCCGCCTCACTGCTGGTGCTGTAGAGGTAACACGTGGTTGTAGGCCGCCTCACTGCTGATGCTGTAGAGGTAACGTGGTTGTAGGCCTCCTCACTGCTGGTGCTAGAGGGAACACGTGGTTGTAGGCCTCCTCACTGCTGGTGCTGTAGCGGTAACACGTGGTTGTAGGCCGCCTCACTGCTGGTGCTGTAGAGGTAACACGTGGTTGTAGGCCTCCTCCTGCTGGTGCTGTAGAGGTAACACGTGGTTGTAGTCCGCCACACTGCTGGTGCTGTAGAGGTAACACGGGTTGTAGGCCGCCACTGCTGGTCTGTAGAGGTAACACGTGGTTGTAGGCCGTCTCACTGCTGGTGCTGTAGAGGTAACACGTGGTTGTAGGCCTCCTCACTGCTGGTGCTGTAGAGGTACACGTGGTTGTAGGCCGCCTCACTGCTGGTGCTGTAGAGGTAACACGTGGTTGTAGGCCGCCTCACTGCTGGTGCTGTAGAGGTAACACGTGGTTGTAGGCCTCCTCACTGCTGGTGCTGTAGAGGTAACACTTGGTTGTAGGCCGCCTCACTGCTGGTGCTGTAGAGGTAACACGTGGTTGTAGGCCGCCACACTGCTGATGCTGTAGAGGTAACACGTGGTTGTAGGCCGCCACACTGCTGGTGCTGTAGAGGTAACACGTGGTTGTAGGCCGCCTCACTGCTGGTGCTGTAGAGGTAACACGTGGTTGTAGGCCGCCTCACTGCTGGTGCTGTAGAGGTAACGTGGTTTGTAGGCCGCCACACTGCTGGTGCTGTAGAGGTAACACGTGGTTGTAGGCCTCCTCACTGCTGGTGCTGTAGAGGTAACACGTGGTTGTAGGCCGCCTCACTGCTGGTGCTGTAGAGGTAACACGTGGTTGTAGGCCGCCTCTGCTGGTGCTGTGAGGTAACACGTGGTTGTAGGCCGCCTCACTGCTGGTGCTGTAGAGGTAACACGTGGTTGTGAGGCCGCCACACTGCTGGTGCTGTAGAGGTAACACGTGGTTGTAGGCGTCCTCATTGCTGGTGCTGTAGAGGTAACACGTGGTTGTAGGCCGCCTCACTGCTACCCATCGTCCTCGTCTTGGCCATCGTCCTCGTCCTGGCCATCGTCCTCATCCTGGCCATCGTCCTCGTCTTGGCCATCGTCCTCGTCCTGGCCATCGTCCTCGTCCTGGCCATCGTCCTCGTCCTGGCCATCGTCCTCATCCTGGCCATCGTCCTCATCCTGGCCATCGTCCTCGTCCTGGCCATCGTCCTCGTCTTGGCCATCGTCGTCCTGGCCATCGTCCTCGTCCTGGCCATCGTTCTCGTCCTGGCCATCGTCCTCGTCTTGGCCATCGTCCTCGTCCTGGCCATCGTCCTCGTCTTGGCCATCGTCCTCGTCCTGGCCTTTTTTAATCGATATGAACACTCGTATTGAGATAAATAAAGGACTTTCAGGTATGTTGAATGTTAATGTACAATAACTACAGTACCTGAGTATACAAATTAGGGTCACCTGAAGATTCGTCCCCCAGCTTATTTCACCTTAACCTTAAGCTAACTTAACCTAACTTAACCAAACCCAACCTCATCAGTAAAGCAGATGAATATTATGTACTGAAACACTCTCAAACTTCCTGTGGTTCGAATTTTCTGAATCGTTTTCTCAAAGATGTTTCGTTCACGACCCGAAGATTGAGGTGTCGGACTGCCGTCAGTGTCCCCGTCTGT
This sequence comes from Homarus americanus, assembly GCF_018991925.1. Classification (NCBI taxonomy): domain Eukaryota; kingdom Metazoa; phylum Arthropoda; class Malacostraca; order Decapoda; family Nephropidae; genus Homarus; species Homarus americanus. Next base: position 692,203 of record NW_024755545.1, read on the forward strand.
GTTTGGGTCCGTCTAGAGTTGGACACTTGCTTCACAGGAATTTTCAACGTCACTAACTGTCACTCACCAGGCATCACTCACGGCATCACTCACCGGACATCACTCACCATGCATCACTCACCAGGCATCACTCACCAGGCATCACTCACAAACATCACTCACCAAACATCACTCACCAGGCATCACTCACCAGACATCACTCACCAGGCATCACTCGCCAGGCATCACTCACCAGGCATCACTCACCAGGCATCACTCACCAGACATCCTCACCAGGCATCACTCACAGACATCACTCACCAGACATCACTCACCAGACATCACTCACCAGACATCACTCACCAGACATCACTCACCAGGCATCACTCACCAGACATCACTCACCATGCATCACTCACCAGGCATCAGTCACCAGGCATCACTCACCAGGCATCACTCACCAGGCTATTTTCACTGTTGGCTTGGGTGATTTTGGTTAAAATAGGTTAGGTTTAATTAGGGTTAGGTTAGGTATGGTAGGTTATGTTAGGTTAAATAGGATTAGGTTAGGTTAGGTTAGGTTAGATTAGGTCAGATTAGGTCAGATTAGGTTAGGTTAGGTTAGGTTAGGTTAGGTATGGTAGGTTATGTTAGGTTAGGTTAGGTTAGGTTAGATTAGATTAGGTCAGATTAGGTTAGGTTAGGTTAGATTAGGTCAGATTAGGTCAATTAGGTTAGGTTAGGTTAGGTTAGGTTAAGCTTGGTATGTTTTCATCATGCCGTTATTCTGGGTTGCCAAGTGGGGGATGTTTTGTTTTCCTCATAAGTCGTTTGTTTTATGTTTTACAGTGAAACCTCTGATGTACACACACACACACACACACACACACACACACATAACTTTGAGAGCTGCCACACAGGTGTATCCGCGTTGATTGTTCTCTGATTGTACCCTCCCTCCCTCCCTCCCTCCCGCAGCTGGTGGCCAAGGGAAAGAGGGAGGGAGAGTCTGCATTATGACATCATCCTCTATTGTAGGCTGTGGTCGCTGCTTTCCCTCTCCCTCCTCCTCCTCCCTCCCTCCTCCTCCCTCCTTCTCCTCCCTCCCTCCTCCCTCCTCTCCTCCCTCCCTCCTTACTCCCTCCTTCTCACTCCCTCCCTCCTCACTCCCTCCCTCCTCCTCCCTCCTTCTCCTCCTCCCTCCTCACTCTTTCCCTCCTCCTCCCTCCTCACTCTTTCCCTCTCACTCTTTCCCTCCTCCTCCCCCTCCTCACTCCCTCCTTCTCACTCCCCCCTCCTCCTCCTCCCAGTTCCTCCCTCCCTCCCTCCCCCTCCCTCCCCTCCTTCCTCCCTTCCTCCCTCCCTCCCCCTCCATCCCTCCCTTCCTCCATCTTCCTTCCTCCTTCTCCTTGTTTATCTCCTTCCATTTCCGTTATTCCTATCCCTCTTCCTTCCTGTTTCTCTTCCTCCCCTCCTCCTCCTCAGCCTGCCCTTCCCTCTTCTTCCTCTTCTCCCTCCTCCTCCCCTTCTCCTCCTCCTCTTCTCTCTTCCTCCTCCTTCTTCCTCTCCTTCCTCCTCTTTCTTCCTCTCTTCCTCCTTATCCTTTTCCCCCTCTTTTTCCATCTCCTCTTGTTCTTCCTCCTCCTCTCTCAGCTTTTCATGTAAGGTGAGGGAGGCGGAGGAGTGGGGAAGGGGTGAGGGGAAGGTGGGGAGTGAGGATGGGGTGAGGGGAGTGGGGGAGTGAGGGAGGGTGGAGGGAGGAGGGGTGAGGAGGTGGGGGGTGAGGGAGGAGGGGGGTGAGGAGGGGGTGAGAGAGGGGGTGAGGGAGGTGGGGGGTGAGGGGGTTGAGGGAGGTGGGGGTGTGAGTGAGGGAGAGTGTATCTCTGGCCTCTCGTTAACTCACCGGTACAGAGGTAAGATTACTCTACATCGGGTGGTTTTTAATTAGCGTTTTATTGACGATAATCATTGTTGTATAAACTGGGAGGCGGGGGGAGGGGTGTGAAGAATAGAGGAGAGGGGAAGGAGGTGAGGGGAGGAAGGATAGAGGGGAAGAGGTGAGGGGAGGAATAGAAGGAAGGGAAGAGGATTTCAACGTCTCGTACTTAGGTTCACATGTTGAGTATTTGAGGTGTGTTTGTGTATGTTTGTTTGTTTGTTTGTTGTGTTTTGTTTTGTGTAGAGTATGTTTATTGGGTTGTGTTTTGTGTGGAGAGGTTGTGTTTTTGAGGTTATGTTTCAGGAATAAATAATGTCACTATACATTTGTCGAGGGTTAAGAACCGTGCACACACACACACACACACACACACACTAAGTTAGGTAATTCAAATGTATATTTTATTATTATTATTATTTATTATTATTATTATTATTATTATTTTATTATTATTATTATTATTATTATTATTATTATTATTATTATTATTATTTGTCAGTCAACTTTTGCACTCTAGCTGTACACCTTGTCAACACAGACAGCTGATGTTTTATGCACAGTATATCGACAATCTTACCCCCATCCTCTCCTTCTCTCCTCCTCCTTCTCAACCAGTTCTCCTCTCCCCTTTCGCACCCTTCCCCTCCCTCCTCCTCCAGCTCCCCCCTCCCACACCCCTCCCCCTCCTTCGCCTCCTCAAAAATTCTTCCCATGTATCAGGATCTTGGGTATTTTCACATTAAGAAGGACCCTTTAAGTTTATTAATAAGACAGACATGTTTAGCACCTGAGAGAAACTCTTTTGGATTTTTGTATCCCTGTTATAATGTGTGTATGTGTACTGTATGTGTTTGTGTGTATGCGTATGTGTATGTAATGTATATGTATGATATGGTATTAAGTTGTGTGAGTCATTTATGTGTGATTGGCTTATATAGTTGTTTGTGAGTCACATAAGTGTACATACAGAGAGAGGGAGAGAGACCAGTGACTGCTATCACCGCTACAGCAACACCCGCCGGTGTTAGTGCATGGACACCAATGTCTACTGTAAGGTGTCCAGGTGGCCGAGGAGGCCTGGATGGGCCAGGTGGCCCCGGATGGTACAGGTGGCTCCCGGATGGGACCAGGTGGTCCCGGATGGTACCAGGTGGCCCCGGGTGGTACCAGGTGGCCTAGGTCTTGTAAATCCAGAAAATCACAGAGTCATTTTAGGCGAATCCGGGTAATGACGTCACGGTTCTCTTCTGGGTGATTTCCTTGACTGACGTGAAACGCGGCTGACAGTCCCGTACTGACGACCCTGTGCTGACGACCCCGTGCTGACGGTCTCGTGCTGACGGCCCTTGGCTGACTGCCCTGTGTGATGTACCCAGTGTTGTAACATAAGTGAACCAAGTCTAATCTAACGCGACAAGACACGACACACGACACAGCCCTCCGTCGTTACTCTCCCCCCCCCCCACCTGACACAGTCTACAGTGAGTCTCAGGCGCCGCACCACTCCTGTTTTCCGTATACCGTGTGAAGCAATTTTACCTCTGGAGCACGGCCTGTACAGGATGGTAGGGGCCTGTACAGGATGGGTAGGCCTGTACAGGATGGGTAGGGCCTGTCCAGGATGGGGTGGGCACAGGGGATGGGTAGGGCCTGTCCAGGATGGGTAGGGCCACAGGATGGCCTGTCCAGGATGGTAGGGGCCTGTCCAGGATGGGTAGGACCTGTCCAGGATGGGTAGGCCTGTACAGCATGGGTAGGGCCTTTACAGGATGGGGTAGGGCCTGTCCAGGATGGGTAGGGCCTGTACAGGATGGGTAGGGCCTGTCCAGGATGGGTAGGGCCTGTCCAGGATAGGGCCTGTACAGGATGGGTAGGGCTCCAGGATGGGTAGGGCCTGTCCAGGATGGGTAGGGCCTGTCCAGGATGTGGGGGCCTGTCCAGGATGGGTAGGGCCTGTACAGGATGGGTAGGGGCCGTCCAGGATGGGTAGGGCCTGTACAGGATGGACCATAGACAGACAGATAAAGATAGAAAGTGACAGTAAGAAACAGAGAGAGGGGAGAGAGAGAGAGAGAGAGAGAGAGAGAGAGAGAGAGAGAGAGGTGATTGAAAGATAGATAGATATAGAAAGGGGTTAGAGAGGGCTGTCAGTGAGAGGCTGTCATGAAGGGGGGTTATATGACAGCTGTCAGTAGAGGGGTGAGAGGCTGCGAGAGGGGTTGTCGGAGAAGGGTTGGTGAGAGGGCTGTCATGAGGGCTGTCATGAGAGGGGTTAGTGAGACGGCTGTCATGAGAGGGGTTATGAGAGGGTTGTCAGAGAGGGCTATCATAAAGGGGTTATGAGACGGCTGTCAGGGTTATGAGACAGCTGTCATGAGGGGTTATGAAAGGGCTCTATGAAAGGGGTTATGAGACGGCTGTCATGAGAGGGGTTATGATACGGCTGTCATGAGAGGGGTTATGATACGGCTGTCATGAGAGGGGTTATGAGAGGGCTGTCATGAGGGCTGTCAGAGAGGGCTGTCATGAGAGGGCAGGAAAGAGCTGTCAGAGGGCTGTCTTGAGAGGGGGTTATGAGAGGGCTGTCTTGAGAGGGGTTGTGAGAGGGCTGTCGAGAGCTGTTATGAGAGAGTTATGAGGGCTGTCATGAGAGGGGTAATGAAAGGGCTGTCATGAGAGGGGTTATGAGAGGGCTGTCATGAGAGCTGTTATGAGAGAGTTATGAGAGGGCTGTCATGAGAGGGGTTATGAGAGGGCTGTCATGAGAGGGGTTATGAGAAGGCTGTCATGAGAGGGTTATGATAGGGCTGTCATAAGAGAGGTCATGAGAGGCACATCATAAGAGAGGTCATGAGAGGGCTGTCATAAGAGAAGTCATGAGAGGTACATCATAAGAGAGGTCATGAGAGGTGCTGTCATAAGAGAGGTCATGAAGTGGGTGTGTCTGGCAGGTCACTACCATTGTCACCGCTACAATGGACAGTGTCGTAAATTACAAGGTCCAACCATGTTGCTTTTTGTACAGCCATTGTGCAATAAAATGACCACAAGCTGTACACCGTTGCTTAAAAGATAGGCTGCGGTAGACAGACAGACACGACTACAAGCGAGGGAACTGTTTATTCTCCGTCTTATCTGTTTGCGGGATGTGAAATTGGACAGTTTGTGTTATGCTGTTTGGCGTAGTCGTTCACGGGAGAGGAGAGGAGAGGGCTGCTGTGTTCGCGGCGTTGAGAGGTACTTCAGGACGAGTGACTGATGCCCAATCGGTTTTCCCCGGCTAGGTATGGCGCCCGTCCACACACACACACACACACACACACACACAAACACACACACACACACACACACAAACACACACACACACATACACTTAAACTTACTCACCCTCTCCTCCGTCCCCTAAACGGTGTTCTCTGTATCTCTTACGCCCTTGAGATGAGCAGGGAGAAGGATGTAGGGAACAAGGGAAGAAAGAGTGGAAGGAGGGAGGGAAGGAGGGAAAAAGGGTGAAAGGAGGGAAGAAAGGGTGGAAGGAGGGAGGGATGAATGGTTGGAGGGAAAGAGGGAAGAAGAGGATGGAAGGAAGGAGGGAGGGATGGAGAGAGAGAGAGAGAAAGAGAGTGGGGGGGGGGGGAAGGCAAGAAGGGAGGGATGGAGAGGGTTTTTAAGGCAGTGGACAACTAAATATGAATATAGATGACTTCAGTATGTCCTGCACCATCATCCGGGATTAAGGGTACACCTCTCTCCTCTCTCTCCTTAGTTACTCAGATTAATGAAACACGAACGCATAGCTGGGTCACACAAAGCTAAAAACATCCCAAACTCACGGGTAAAAGAAAAGAATAAAACATCCATCAGTTAGGTCAAGAGAGAAGGATGCTTGACTGATTATAACACAGTAAAAAAAAAATAAAAAATAATAATACCTGAATGACTGCTGCCCACCATCCCCCGGGCAGTTTTCGGAACATGTCAGTGATGATGGCTTGAATGTTGAGTAGTGAAGGAGCCTAATGTATATATTTCTCTCTTCTCTCTCTCTCTCTTTCTCTCGATGTGGTACTTAATTGAAGAGAGAGGTAGAAGAAGCAGAGAAGGGGGAGGAGAAAGAACAGAATAGGGAGGAGGGCGAGATGGGATGTGGAGGAGGAAGAGGAGGAGGGGGAGGTAAAAGAGTGGGAGAGAAGGTGACGAGGAGGAATGGAAGAGATTGGAAGGATGAGAAGCAGCAGGGAGGAGGAGTGGTAGGCAGAAGAAGAAGAAGAAGAAGAAGAAGAAGAAGAAGAAGAAGAAGAAGAAGAAGAAGAAGAAGAAGAAGAATGAAGGAGAGAAGGGAGCAGGAGGAGGAAGAAGAGGAGGAGGAGGTAGGAAGAAGAGGAGGAGGAGGAGGAGGAAGAAGAAGAGGAGGAAGAAGAAGAAGAAGAAGAAGAAGAAGAAGAAGAGGAGGAGGAGTAGAAGAAGAGGAGGAGGAGGAGAAGAAGAAGAGGAGGGAGGAAGAAGAAGAAGAACAGGGAAGAAGAGGAGGAGGAAGAAGAAGAAGAAGAAGAAGAAGAGGAGGAGAAGAAGAAGAAGAAGAGCAGGAAGAAGAGGAGGAGGAAGAAGAAGAAGAAGAGGAGGAGGAAGAAGAAGAAGAAGAAGAACAGGAGGAGGAGGAGGAGGAGGAGGAGGAAGAAGAGGAGGAGGGGCCACATCCGGGACATAGGGCAGGTGACACTAAATAAAACTTCCTCTCTCGTCTCAGTACTGATGGAAAAACCGGGACACATTAGGTGGCATCTTCGGCTCACATTGTTGGTCAGTATTAAGGGCGGGCGTGTGGGTGTGTGGTGTAGGGGTGGGTGTGTGGTGTAGGGGTGGTGTAGGGTGTGTTTGGGTAGTGTGGTGAAGGGGTGGGTGGTGTAGGGGTGTGTGATGTAGGGGTGTGTGATGTAGGGGTGTGTGGGGTGTAGGGGTGGGTAGTGTGGTGTAGGGGTATGTGTGGGTAGTGCAGGTGTATGCGTATGTGTGGCTGTGTATGATTAGTGGTGTGGTAGGAATGTGTGTGTGTGTAGTAATGGTGTAGAGATGTGTGTTCGTAGTGGTGGTATAATGGTATGTGGATGTATGTGGGCGTGTGTGGTGTGGGTGTGTGGTGTGGGCATTTTAAGTATGTGTGGGTGGTAGTGGTGATGCCAAATAACCAATCAGAGTATGATATCCATGCTAGACAACCAATTAGACGAGGCATCTATACGAAAGCCAATCAGATTATGGCGTCTGGGTCGAAGGATTGTGTGGGAAGGGGAGGGAGCAGTGGGACCTGATTCTTGGCATTTAATTTAGAGGCGGATGTTGTCGGTGGGTCTGATGATCGGGGGAACAAAACACGTCAACATGATTTAGATCAGAAATGTCTACTGGGTGATAAAGTTGTGGCAAGGAGAGAGAGAGAGAGAGAGAGAGAGAGAGAGAGAGAGAGAGAGAGAGAGAGAGAATCGCCCACACTACTAAGCGTGTGGCTGACCGCAATGTAGCTATGATTACTTGCGATTTTATAACATTTCAGTCATAATCCGACAAATGTTTATATGTGTTTGGAAGAGAAAACATTGAACTCCATAGCTTAGTAAATATGCTTTGTTAAACTGAAGGAATAGTGAGTTATAAGTAAGAGTAGTTATATGTGTGGTAATGAATTTTTACTCTAGTCCACAAGGGGAGAGTCCCACCTTGTTTGTTAAACCAGAGATATGACGGCCCTTGCTGACCTACCATCACTGTGGTGTAGTATATGACATGGTGGTTGTGGTGATAGTAGCAGTGGTGGTGGGGGTGTTGGTAGGAGTGAGAGTGATTGGTGATGGTAGCAGAAAAGTGGTGATAACTCTATCTTAGTTCAGGGTGTTATGGGATAGCTTAAGAGATAGTGGTTATCGCTGGACCAACCTGGAATGAGTACTGATAACTTCTGGTCCTTTTGACACACTGTATGGGGTAAATTGATCTATGCAGTTACGAACAAATGCTCCTTAACACTTGTGTTGGACACAGCCCCTCACCCAGCGTGAAATACTATCTTACAGCGACACCGTCTGGAGAGTCGTTCCAGCAGTTCGGAGACTCGGAATGTAGATGGGCTTTAGTTCGTGACTGTATAATAGAGAAGCAGAGGAGGTTGTATGGAAAATATGGGGGGGTAGAGGGTCGTAGGGTCCTCTGCTAATCGGTCAATACACATCGTCATCATCAGCTTCTCGGAAAGCTAATGTGGAAACACATTGTTCCCAATCTTAAGTCTTAAGTTAGTGCCATTGATGTCCTGAGTTATGATTGGCTTGGGTAATGTGCTCAGGGTCCAGTTGTGTCCTCCACCAAGCTGCCTGTGACCAGGATCTTGGCCATGGCGTCGGTCGCCCACATGACAGCTCAGCCGGATAATACTGCCTTCCCTCCCTCCCTCTCCTTGCCGAAGGTACCGGTCCTCCTCCTACATTTAACCCCCACCACCCCAGGCCAAATTCAACCTTCCCTTAACCTAACACAACGTAACATTAGTCTTACATAACCCATCATAACTTATCCTAACGAACCTAACCTAATCTAGCGTCCAGGTAGGAGCCAGACCCGAGAATCTTTGGATGTAAATAGGGATTATGTGTGTGTGTGTGTGTGTGTGTGTGTGTGTGTGTGTGTGTGTGTGTGTGTGTGTTACAATAGGCAACAATAGAACGTATAACTGTAGTGCCCTTCATGGATAAATTAAGAACATTTTGCTTATGGTTCGTAAAAGATTCGTAATAACAGCCATAGACAGGTATAATGACAGGCGTTAACAAGTATAATGACAGGCCTGCACAGGTATAATGACAGGCGTTAACAAGTATAATGACAGGCCTGCACAGGTATAATGACAGGCGTTAACAAGTATAATGACCGCAGGTATAATGACAGGCGTTAACAGTATAATGGCCTGCACAGATATAATGACAGGCGTTAACAAGTATAATGATAGGCCTGCACAGGTATAATGACAGGCGTTAACAAGTATAATGACATAATGACAGGCGTTAACAAGTATAATGACAGGCCTGCACAGGTATAATGACAGGCGTTAACAAGTATAATGGCCTGCACAGATATAATGACAGGCGTTAACAAGTATAATGATAGGCCTGCACAGGTATAATGACAGGCGTTAACAAGTATAATGATAGGCCTGCACAGGTACAATGACAGGCGTTCACAAGTATAATGATAGGCCTGCACAGGTATAATGACAGGTATGCATAAGTATAATGACAGGTATGCATAAGTATAATGACAGGTATGCATAAGTATAATGACAGGTATGCACAGGTATAATGACAGGTATGCACATGTATAATGAGTCATGCACAGGTATGATGAGAGTCATGCACATGTGTTTGTTAAGAACTCAGGTGCCCAGATTAGCGTGCCCAGGTAGGAGTACCCACGCCCACCCTAACCGGACGTGACGTGGGCAATGGGGAATACCACGCCTACTTAACGCGGTAAGCTGTGGCGTGGAACGGACCACCAACGCCACAAAGCCGGAACTAAAACAGACTACCAACGCCACAAAGCCGGACCTAAAACGGGCTATCAACGCCACAAAGCCGGACCTAAATCGGGCCATTAACGCCACAAAGCCGGACCTAAACGGGCTATCAACTCACAAGCCAGACCTAAATCAGGCTATCAACGCCACAAAGCCGGACCTAAAACGGGCCATCAACGCCACAAAGCCGGACCTAAACGGGCCATTAACGCCACAAAGCCGGACCTAAAACGGGCCATCAACGCCACAAAGCCGGACCTAAAACGGGCCATCAACGCCACAAAGCCGGAACCTGACATGTAAAAGAGACTTCACGCCGTCACATTTTACAAGATAGAATAGGATTTGATCAATCTTAGTCATCCACACAACACTCAGTCATCCATTGTCATCCACACATAACACACATTCAGTCATCCGTTGTCATCCACACACATGCAGTCATCCATTGTCATCCACACAACACTCAGTCATCCATTGTCATCCACACATAACACACATTCAGTCATCCGTTGTCATCCACACACATGCAGTCATCCATTGCCATCCACACAACACCCGTATTTATTTGTGAGGTCAGTTAAGTAATTTGAGTTGGTACTGGTGGTTGTGGTGGTGATTGTGGTTGTTGTGGTGGTTGTTGTAGTAGGTAGTTGATAGTTGTTGTTATAGTGGTAGTTGTTTCTGGTGGTGGTGGTTGTGGTTGTGTATTTAATATTGTTGTTAAAGGTGGTGTATTGGTTGGCATGTATGGGCGTCCGTGTGTGTGTGTGTGTGTGTGTGTGTGTGTGTAGGATATACTAGTCTTACCTGAAGACTAGTCCCCTCCCCCCCCTTTCACCTGGTAATTAAATACCTTAATTCTTCCTGTGAGGGTTAGATTAGGTTAGTCTCAGGTTAGGTTAGGTTAGGTTAGTTTGACTAATCTTTACGTCAAAATAAACTGTGGGGAATAATCTTCAGGTGATCCGATGTTACACTTTGTTCAAGTTAATGAAGACAGTGTAGGTATGTGTGGCGGGTGGAAGGTGTGGTTCAGATCATTAGTGTTTGGCAAGAACAGTGTAGGAGCAGCTGGACCCTGAGGCACCCTGAAGCCTCCTGAAGCACCCTGAAGCACCCCGAAGCACCCTGAAGCATTTTAAAGCTTTCTGAAGCACCCTGAAGCACCCCGAGGCACCCTGATGCACCCTGAAGCATCTTGAAGCACCCTGAGGCATCCTGAAGTACCCTGAAGCACCCCGAGGCACCCTGAAGCATCTTAAAGCACCCTGTAGCACCCCGAGGCACCCTGAAGCATCTTGAAGCACCCTGAGCCACCCTGAAGCACTCTGAAGCACCCCGAGGCATCCTGAAGTATCCTGAAGCACGCTGAGGCACTCTGAAACACGCTGAGGCACCCTGAGGTGCCCTGAGGCATCCCGAAGCACCATGAAGCATCCTGAAGCACCCTGAGGCACTCCCACCATTGATGTGTAAAGTAACCTGACTGTGAACTATCCACAAAGGGTATGGATGAGAAAGCACTTGACGATAAAGAGGGTGAAACAAAACATACTAAGATGGACATTTAGCAAGAGGAACCTGATGAACGAAAAGAAGGAAAATGAAAGGAGAGAAGGGAAGAATAAAATTGAGAAGAGGAAAACGAAAGGAGAAGGGGAAGAAACGAAAGGGAAGAAGGAAAACTAAGAACGAGAAGAAGAAAACGAAAGGTAGAGGGAGAAATAATAATAAGGAGAAGAAAAAGAAATAAGGGGAGGGGGCAGAAGGTGTTATGGTTGTTTGGGAGACGATTGGTTGTTTGAGTGGTTTGTTTACGTGGTTTTGAGTGGTTGAGTAGTTTGAATGGTTGTTTGAGAGGTGGTTTGTTTACGTGGTTTTGAGTGGTTGAGTAGTTTGAATGGTTGTTTGAGAGGTTGGGTAGTAGTGAATGGTTGTTTGAGAGGTGGTTTGTTTACGTGGTTTTGAGTGGTTGAGTAGTTTGAATGGTTGTTCGTGAGGTTGGGTAGTAGTGAATGGTTGTTTGAGTGGTTGTGTGTGAAGTTTGAATGGTTATTTACATGGTTTGGGTGATTTGAGTAGCTGTTTAGCTTGACATGACCTGTTTGGGAAGGTTATGCTGGACTTTTGAACTGATTCCCAGGAAGAGTGTGAATGTTGTAAGAGGTGGCGAGTGACCTTAGGCATGGCAGGAAATATCTGAGGAGAATAAATGGTTAGGTTGGGTTGGGTTTCGTTGGGTTGAGTTGGGTTGCATTGGGTTGAGTTGGGTTGGGTTGGGTTAGGTCAGGTGCTTCATTGGTGGTGGAGGGATAGATGGAGGAAGTCCAGAGTGGCGCAGCGTCCCGACAAATGTAGGGTGAGGCGTAGAAGAAGGAAGTGAAGGAGGGAGGAAGCAAGGAAGCGGAGGGAGTGAAGAACAGGGAAGGGATGAGTGGAAGAAGGACGGGAGAGAGGGCGAAGGACGGGGATAGGAGAAGGACGGGGAGAGGGAGAAGGACGGGGGAGAGGACGGGGGGAGAGGGAGAAGGACGGGGAGAGAAGGAGAAGGACGGGGAGAGGGAGGACGGGAGAGAGGAGAAGGGAAACGAACGAAGGAGGGAGGGAGGGGAGGGAGGAGGGAGGGAGGGAGGGGTATCCACAGTAAGGTTCCTGACCAGACACATTGTCACACAGGATCAGAAAGCTGTCATTATCTTCCGCCGCAAGAACGATACAGCAGTCGTGTCCGTCCGTCCGTCCGTTTGGCTATCTGGCTTTTAGGACACCAAGGTCTAGTATAAAGGTCACTCTTAGCAGCAGTCCTAGCATCTTTTGTCAGAGAGTAAAAGGAGGGGCAGGGGGGGGGGTAGAGAATAAAAATGAGAGGAAAAAAGCGAAAGGGGAGGAGGAAAAATAAGAAGAAAAGAAAAGAAAGAAAATAAAAGGAGAGGGTGCGGTAGGTAGGTAGGGAGGGAGGGAGAGAGAGAGGAGGGAAGACAAGGTGTTGACCATATAAGTCTTATTCTTCATTACCCTCAACTCTATACTATCACCTCACGACACAGCGGACGACGACCACCAGGTGTACAACAGTCCATGTCAGGTGCGTCTTATATATGTGTCACTTAGGTTTACATTAGTTATTTTCCATCAAATATTATAGTACACAGTATATAAAAGCGATGCCGCCACCTCTATCAATGGTAACCTGTAAATAGGGTGTTTGGTACTGTGGTTCGCGAGGAGTTTACTGGCCTGCTGTGTGTGTGTGTGTGGTGATGGTGACGTTGTGGGTGATTGTGTGGGTGTGGTGTTGTGGTTAATTTGTGGTTGTGGTGTTCCGTGAAGGTTATGAGGTAGCACTGGAATAGGGTTGTGGTTGATTATGTAATATTTTGTATGTGTGGTCCTGGCCTCTAGATTTGGGGAGCAGTTGTGGGTGGTGCCTGGGGTAGGTTGTGGGTGGTGCCTGGGATGGGTTGTGGGTGGCATGTAATAGTGTGAGGGGTTGGGTGGGCGTATTGTGGGCGGTTGTTGGACGACAAGAGTGGGAGTGGTTTGAAGCGGTGCACATCCGTGTGTCGCCCCGCCTCCCTGCTCGTGTAATACCTGTGGGCCGCTGGGCACTGATGGTCCACTCTGGCGTGTCAAGACCGTTCAATTCATCCTTTATGATCACGGCAGGCTAGCACTGTGTTGGCCTTACGACTGACTGAGGTCCATGGCAGCAGCAGCAGGAGGAGGAGGAGGAGGAGGAGGAGGAGGAGGAGGAGGAAGGCGTGTGTGTGTGTGTGTGTTGGCTTTACGACTGACTGAGGTCCACGGCAGCAGCAGGAGGAGGAAGGTGTGTGTGTGTGTGTGTGTGTGTGTGTGTGTGTGTGTGTGTGTGTGTGTGTGTGTGTGTGTGCCCTGACAGACGTGCATTAGGGCCCACGACATCAACAGACCTGGATGACTCTCCCTCTGTCAAGCATCTCGCCCAGGTGATGGTCCAGCCTCCTCCACGCTGCCTTCATTTTACTGGTGATCCACGTGTTGACAAGTGAGTGTGTCCCGGGTGTTTGACAAGTGAGTGTGTCCCGGATGTTTGACAAGTGAGTGTGTCCCAGGTGTTTGACAAGTGAGTGTGTCCCAGGTGTTTGACAAGTGAGGGTGTCCAAGGTGTTGACAAGTGAGTCAATACCAGTGTTAGTGAGCAGCTCTTCAATATGCTGTAACATATATACCATTATACCATTATAGTATTGGGATTTAATTGATAATGATAGAGACCACCATTAACCATTAAACCATTAAGGTAGATAATGGTTCAAACTATTTTAATTGTTGTTCTTAAACTCCATTGTTATAATTCCCTAAAATCACATTATTTTTAATTTCTCCATTAAGATCATCTACCCATCATCTACCATTAAAATCATCTACCATTAAGATCATCTACCATCATCTACCATTAAAATCATCTACCATTAAGATAAACACCATTAGGGTGCCATAATAGACAGTTATATAACTTTAAATATACGTGATCATTTATACTGTACAATGATGAACCTTCACCAGCCGATACACTCAACATTGATTCTTCTCTTTTCTCTCCCTTTCTGCAGGAGAAAGTCCTCGTGAGTGCCACACACCCAGGGAGACACCACGCCAGCATCCGACGCAACCACAACCACAACAACAACAACCATCACCACAACCATCACCATCACCACCACCACCACCTTATCACCCATCCCACCACCACCACCAATAACAACAAGAAGTTTGACCGACGATACAGCTCTCCTGAAGTGTCCTCAACCACAACCACCGCTACCACCACCCCACCACCACTACCACCACCACCACAACAACAACAACAGCCACCACAACCACCACCACCACCAGTAGTAGTTGTAGTACCGCGGCTTATGGAGAACTGGAAGGATGGCCTCCCGGTCCCCACCAAGTGCTCAGGTACAAAGAAGAAGAAGAGGTCCAAGAACCAGACGGATCCTTGGAGTAACGTTGACGAGTTGCCTGATGACCACGACCCCAACACCCTGTTACGACCTGCTACCACGCCGGTGAGTAGTCCCGACCTTGTTTAGTCCCTAGTCTGTAGCCCCGACCTGCATATAGTCCGTAGCCTCTAGCCCCGGCCTGTATATAGTCCGTAGCCTCTAGCCCCGGCCTGTATATAGTCCGTAGCCTCTAGCCCCGGCCTGTATATAGTCCCTAGCCTCTAGCCCCGGCCTGTATATAGTCCGTAGCCTCTAGCCCCGGCCTGTATATAGTCCCAGCCTCTAATCCCGGGCTGTATGTAGTCCCTAGCCTCTAGCCCCGGCCTGTATATAGTCCCTAGCCTCTAGCCCCGGCTGTATATAGCCCCTAGCTTCTAGCCCCGGCCTGTATATAGTCCCGAGCCTCTAGCCCCTACCTCTATATGACCCCTAGCCCCGGCCTGTATATAGTCCCTAGCTCTAGCCCCGGCCTGTATATAGCCTCTAGCCCCGGCCTGTATGCAGCCCCTAGCCTCTAGCCCGGCTTTGCTTGTTATAGTGACTGGATGCTTGTCATGCAATAATAATAATAATAATAATAATAATAATAATAATCGTAATAATAGTAATAATAATAATAATAATAATAATAATAATAATAATAATAATATAGCTAGGTAGATAGTATATAATGTTGACAAAGAAGATAGTCAAACACTATATTTTTTTATTTTTCCGTGGGTTTTAGTCCCTTCTGTGCGCCCTTAATGCGTTTTGTTTTAATGCGTTTTTATACGTTTCAGAATTTATTAATACGTTTTTATGTGGTTTATTGATATTATTAAATGGTTTTACTTATTTGTCTGCGTTTTTAATTTTATTTCCAATGCGTTTTATGCATCAATATGCGTTTTCTATGCGAATTCTGCGGTTGATATGCGTTTTACCTGACAATTCGTGGATGAAGATTCAAAGAAAATGTAAGTTACTGGGGAGTCTTAGCTAATTTTTATAGTGAGACGCTGGAAACACTCTTGATGCTGGTCGAGTGGTACCCTTTCCTTTGGAGTCCTGAGGTGAAAGAAGATTATTAAGGTTTGAAGAAAAGTGGTGAAACTGAAATACAGTATGAGTAGAAAGAATCTGGGCTCAACCAGATCGCTTAATATTTTCAATTTCTTTTTTCATCTTTGTTTTGCTTGGGCCCTATCCTAATGGGCCCTTAGTCATAATAGACCCCAATCTAACCGAATCTAGCTTGGCCAATAGGGTTAGGAGCCTCTGTCATTCTATTCCCCAACCTAACCTAACGAACACAGAGGAGGATGTTTTGGGTGAGTGACCTTCTTAATGGAATCTGACCTTGGCGTCCTTGAGGGAATAATCCACGTCAGATACAAACATCCTGGCCCTCGTGGTTAATCATGTTGAACACACACACACACACACACACACACACACACACACACACACAGAGTTGGTGAAATAATTACCACATACTGCCACACATTATACTCAAGGGGTTAAGTCATCGTGCTCAAGAGATTAAGTCATCGTGCTCAATATGTTAAGTCGTGCTCAAGGGGTTAAGTTATCGTGCTCAAGAAGGTTAAGTCATCGTGTTCAAGAGGTTAAGTCATCATTCTCAAGAGATTAAGTCCTCGTTCTCAAGAGGTTAAGTCATCGTGCTTTACAGGTTAAGTAATCGTTTTCTTCAGGTTAAGTCATCATGCTTAAGAGGTTAAGTCATCGTTCTCTTGAGGTTAAGTCATCGTTCTCGAGGTTAAGTCATCGTTCTCTTCAAGTTAAGTCCTCATGCTCAAGAGGTTAAGTTATCGTGCTCAAGGGGTTAATTCATCATGCTCAAGAGGTTAAGTCATTATGCCCAAGAGATTTAGTCATCGTACTCTAGAGATTAAGTCATCGTGCTGTAGAGGTTAAGTTATTGTTCTCAAGAGGCTAAGTCATCCTGCTCTACAGGTTAAGTCATTATGCTCAAGAGGTTAAGTCATCGTACTCAGGGGGTTAAAAGTCACAACCCTACACAGGCCGCACGTAAATGTACCTAGATCATGCTAATTGTGTCCAGGAATTTTGTCTGTCACTGTACACTTGGCAAACGCTGGCAGGCCATATAAATGAAGTGAATTAAAACAGCAGGGTGATTCGGCGTCATCCTCGCCTTGGGGGGAGTGTGGTTTAAGATGTTTGGTTGTTGATGTGTTGTTATTGACGTGTTGTTATTGACGTGTTGTTATTGATGTGCGTATAAATTATCCACTGCTGTTTTTACTACCCTCACCACTACCATCACTACTACCTTCACCACTACCATCACTACTACCCTCACCACTACCATCACTACTATCCTCACCACTGCCATCACTACTACCTTCACCACTACTACCCTCACCACTACCATCACTACTACCTTCACCACTACCATCACTACTACCCTCACCACTACCATCACTACTACCCTCACCACTCAATCACTCCCTCCACACTATCATCACTACTTCACCACTACTACCCACCATCATATAACTTCGCCATTCACCTCTCCCTCAACTACCATCACTACTACTCTCCTCTACCATCACTACTACTTCCACCACTACCATCCCTACTACCTTCACTACATCACTACTACCCTCAACATCACTACTACTACTACTTCACTTTCACACTCATCACTACTACCTCATCACTATATCACTACTACCATTTCACTACCCTTCCATCACTTCACTACTCAAATCTACTACACCACCACTACCATCACCTACCTCTACCATCACTCTCACTCACCACTACTACCTATACACTACCATCTTCCTCACTTCACCACCATCACTACTACCTTCACCACTACCATCCTACTACCCTCAACACTACCATCACTACTACCTTCACCACTACTACCCTCACCATCACTACTACCCTCCACCAACATCACTACTACTTCACCACCACCATCTTACCCTCCACTACCATCACTACTACCTTCACCTACTACCCTCACCACTCTGTCACCACCACCACCATCTATACCACTACCATCCTACTACCTCACCATCACTACCTTCACCACTACTACCCTCACCATTTCACTACTATTCTACTATACCCTCACCACTACCATCACTACTACCTTCACCACTACTCACCCTCACCCACTTCACTCACTACTACCAAACCCAAACTACTATTCACCACTACCATCACTACTACCCTCACCACTACCACCACTACTACCTTCACCACTACTACCCTCACACTACCATCACTACTACCTTCACCACTACATCTTGCACCCTCACCACTACCATCACTACCTACTTCCCTCACCCTACCATCACTACTACCCTCACCACCACCATCACTACTACTCACCACCACCATCACTACTACCTTCACCACTACCATCACTACTACCCTCATCACTACCATCACTACTACCTTCACCACTACTACCCCTCACCACTACCATCACTACTACCCTCACCACTACCATCACTACTACCCTCACCACTACCCTCACCACTCCCATCACTACTACCTTACCACTACCATCACTACTACCTTCACCACTACCATCACTACTACCTTCACCACTGCCATCACAACCTCACCATCACCACCACCACCACTATCCCTCACCATCACCACCACCGTCTACCACCACAACCCTCAGCACTACCCTCATCATCGCCACCATCACCACCATTAACCTCCTACCCTACCAACACCACCCACCACACACAATCACCACTGCCCCCCACCTAATCACCAGCCCCCACCACCACCCTCATCACCACCACCACCACCTTCATCACCACCACCATCACTGTCATCATCACCACCACCACTACTCTCATCATCACCACCCCCTACTCGCATCCCTCTCACCACAAGCCCTCGTCACCACCACTAACATTTCCAACAACCACCACACCCATATCACCACCATACCACTACTACCCTCACCATCACCACCACCTCAACGACACCACCACCACTTCCCCATCGGCATCACCACCACTATCCTCCACACCCCCACAACCTTCACCACCACCACTGCCCTCCACCATCACCCCTCTTCACCGCCACCCTCACCACCACCATCACTCCTGACCCTCTTCACCACCACTACACCCACCACCACTACCCCCACCATCATCACCACCGCCTACCCTCATCACCACCACCACCACCATCACCACCACCACCACTTCTCATCACCACATCTAACCTCACCATCACCACTACCACCATTACCCTCACCAACACCATCACCACTACCCTCACTACCACCGCCATCACCTCCTCCACCACCACAGCCCTCACCACCACCACTATTACCCTCACCACCACTTCTACCCGCACCAGCACCACTACCACCCCTCACATCACCACCACACCACTACCCTCACCATCACCAGTACCATCACCACCATCACCTGCTCCCACCACAACCCTCACCAGCAGCACCACCACCACCACTACCTCGCCGTCAGAATAGTAACAAGTGAGGAAAATGAATCACGTGGCCACTTCCTGCGGGTTCCTCCATAATATTTCACACAGTCCAACACGTCTAACGAGTGACTTTTTATTTAGGTTGGTTTTAAGTTAATTTCGCTAAGGAATTAGTCATGGGTTAGGTTAGGTTAGGTTAGGTTAGGTTAGGTTAAGTTCGGTTAGATTATGAGTCATAGGGTAAGTTAAGAATGATCAAATTTAATGAAGTTAAATTATATTACTCGTAGGTTAATTTATGTCTGGTCAATTTTAGTTAACTTAGGTTAAGTTAATCGTATGCTTAGTTAAGTTTGTTTATCTTAAATTGAGTTTAAATAGGTTTGGTATGTATTGGCCCCAAAAATGGTTGGAAGTGTGGTAGTGGTGGAGGTGCCTGCGCCGTGTTGCGACACTTAGCATGTAAAGTTCGGGATGAAAGAGTCTGTCATCGCCGTCTTTGCCATCACAGAAAACGCGGCAGATGGAGGCTGTGGCGGCCTTTATGGATGTACAGTAACTCGCGTACGTTCTGTTCTAATCCACTTGAATCTGCCTTCAAACATCTGCGAAAGTAAACAATTGGTGGTTGTAAGAAGATATTAAAAACGACTCGTTAAAACACTGAAAAATAGGTAAACACACGTATAATTAATTACATAATGCTCTCTCTCTGACAAAAAAAATAAATCACAGACGTTTACGAATTCCAGTATGGATTCGTCCGTCATACTCGTCAAGAACGTCAACATAAGACAGCTGATTGGCGCCAGATTCTGAAGGTCCCGCCCATCATGAGGGGTGAAAGTTGTGGGTGGTGGTGGAGTGACTATGTAGGTCCATGGGTGGAAGTGTAGTGGGATGTGTGGATGACTGGGGTGGATGTGGCCAGATGATAGGTGGATGTAGATTGCATAAGGATAGTAGGAATGAGGGTAGGTTATATTGAATGGGCAGAGAAGATTTTTAATGGGTGGGTGGGGGGTGTGGAAGTGGAGAATCAGGTTTTTCCACCCCAGTTGTATTACTTGAGTACAGTGTTCCCTACCTTATTATTAATGTCTGATATTAAATACATTTTCTTTTCTTTTGCAGGTAAGTGAAACTCCTGTTGCAGATGTTGTCAGTTAAGGTATGTTGACACTGGTATATTGCCTGTGAAGGAGGAGGTATATTGCCTGTGAAGGAGGAGGTATAATGTCTTGTGAGGAGGAGGTATAACGTCTGAAGGGAGAGGTATATTGCTGTGAAGGAGGAGGTATAATGTCTGTGAAGGAGGAGGTATATTGCCTGTGAAGGAGGAGGTATAACGTCTGTGAAGGAGGAGGTATAACGTCTGTGAAGGAGGAGGTATAATGTCTGTGAAGGAGGAGGTATATTGTCTGTGAAGGAGGAGGTATAATGTCTGTGAAGGAGGAGGTATAATGTCTGTAGAGGAGGTATAATGTCTGTGAAGAAGTAAGTATATTATCTGTGAAGGAGGAGGTATATTGTCTGTCAAGGAGGAGGTATATTGTCTGTCAAGGAGGAGGTATATTGTCTGTGAAAGGGAAGGGATAAGTCGTCCGTGAGGGTGTGTCTTGTCTGTATACAGGAGGATGGAAATATTGTCGGTGAAGCGATGCGTGTTTGGTGTTCTGTACGAATATCTGTGTGTCATTGTGTGGAAAATGACGGGGGGGGGCTGTGTGTGGTGGTGGTGTGTGGTGGTGGTGGTGGTAATAGGGGTGATGGTGGTAGACAGACACACCACGTTAAGGTAGAGGAGAGGGGCAGGAGCACCCCCACGCGTCTGGTATATCGAGGCATGGGACCTATAGTTATGATTCGTCTGATGAAATGGTCGTCTGGATGGGTGTAAGTTCTTACCGTGCCGTATTTTTAACGCTGTCTGGCGGGCGTGTAAGGAGGCGCTGCCGGCCGTGGTTGTTGCGGCAGTGTTTTAGGTGGCGTGGTTGACCAAAGTGCTCGCCGCCACTCATGTTATCATCTCCGCAAGCGTGCAGTCAAACAAAATCCCGGAGTAAGATCCCAAAAGGTGATTATTATCGTACCATGTCTCGCCACGGCTGACTAACATGCAACCTATCGACCTGTTCCAGCATGCCGTCACTGCGAGCTTTTTCTGCACCAGTAGCACTATTTCACAGTAACACCCATATAGACAGTTTCACCTATTTATTGTAAATACAAAGCTGTTACAGGAATGTACATAATGTAATGGAAGGAAAGTTTAAAGATGTCGATTGGGGAATACAGAGAGTGTATGAGGACGAGAATCAGACACTGGCAGTGAGCGCATATATGTGGCAACGCCGGAACTGTCTGGGTGTTCAAGGATGGCTCTGAAGCCACAAACCTGGCTCACTGGCGTCCTGGAGCTTGTCGGGGAGGGTGGTAATCGACCTCCTCCCGCACCAACCTCACTCCTCCCTACCTACCTCCTGCCCTCTCTTCCCTCACTCCCTCCCTCTCCCACCTTTCTCTCCAGCCATGAATGAACACTCCCAGGTCTCCTTCTCTCTCACTTCTC
Organism: Homarus americanus; assembly: GCF_018991925.1. Taxonomy (NCBI): domain Eukaryota; kingdom Metazoa; phylum Arthropoda; class Malacostraca; order Decapoda; family Nephropidae; genus Homarus; species Homarus americanus. The sequence goes on from NW_024755545.1 coordinate 713,712, forward strand.
GTTATACTCGTTATTTATGAGACGACTGGAGAGAAAATAAAAAAGCCTAACATGGACGAACTGTTTAAATGTCAACTTTAAGGAACCATGTTTGTGTGTAGGCCTGGGGCACCAGACGGCCACTTTGTCCCCGCCTTGGCAGCGAATGAATGAAAATTTTGCTCATTTAAGGGAATACCTCTTAACCTTAGTGGGAGATATGGAGACTGTGAGGGCGATGTATGGAGTCCGTGTTTGAGTGAACGATGTGTATGTGTGCTTGTGCATCTTTTTGTAAGCCTAGAAGTGTGTGTGTGTGTGTGTGTGTGTGTGTGTGTGTGTGTTATACATAATTTAAAGGCTAGAGCGTTACCGCCTCCTCCACCACTTTCATTTCCCTTCAGCACCATCTGCACCATATTCCTCCATTACCTCTTCACTACCACATTTCCACCGCACACCATCCACACGCCCACCACCATACAGGAGGAGGGGCGGGGGAAGTGACGGAAGAAACTGGGGCAGAGAGTCTGCCCTGTCTAGTGGGGAAGGAGGAGAGAGAGAGAGAGAGAGAGAGAGAGAGAGAGAGGGGGGGAGGAAGTCGCCCGGGGTGTCTGGTTTGTTCCCCGTACCAGATAATATCTTGTATGTCTGTCTATGGCTATCTCTTTGTCTGTCTGTCTGTGTATATCTCTTTGTGTCTGTCTGTCTATCTCCTTGTCTCTCTGTGTCTGTCTGTCTATCTCTTTGTGTTTGTCTGTGGCTATTCCTTTGTCTGTGTCTGTCTGTGTCTATATCTGTGTCTGTCTGTATCTGTGTCTGTCTGTGTCTATCTCTTTGTCTGTGTCTGTCTGTGCTTATATCTGTGTCTGTCTGTATCTGTGTCTGTCTGTGTCTATCTCTTTGTCTGTGTCTGTCTGTGTCTATATCTGTGTCTGTGTCTATATCTGTGTCTGTCTGTATCTGTGTCTGTCTGTGTCTATCATTTTGTGTCTGTCTCGTTGTCTGTCTATGTCTCAGCGAAATGCCATAGTGGATTAGATCCTGTATTAGCACTGTCATAGGGACGTCCCGTGAAGGGGTCTTGATAACTAGTTAAGGTCTTTGGGGGTTAGAGTAGGTTTTCTAGTTTGGGTCTTAAAAGCTAGTTATGGGGTTTCTTTGGAGGCTAGTTCTGCTTGTCTAATTTAGAGTGAGTTAAGGTTATTTAGTTAGTTAAAGGTGTTTAAAAGTATGTTAAGGTTTCTAGTTGAGGTTTTTGATGTTAGTTGAGTAATTTTTTAAGGATAAGTTAAGGTTTTCTAGTTACAAATTAGTTAATATTCAAAGTTAAGGTTTAGTTATGGTTTTAAGTCAGGGAATATTTGGGGTTTTCTTGTATTTGTTTAGAATTTTAGTTATGGAGTGCAGTAAGGTACCCCTGGAGTGAGAGGTCCGGGGTGCAGTAAGGTACCCCTGGAGTGAGAGGTCCGGGGTGCAGTAAGGTACCCCTGGAGTGAGAGGTCCGGGGGTGGTAAGGTACCCTGGAGGAGAGGGGTCCTGCAGTAGTACCCTAGAGTGAGAGGTCCGGGGTGCAGTAAGGTACCCTGAGGAGAGGTCCGGGTGCAGTATACCCCTGGAGGAGAGGTCCGGGGTGCAGTATGCAGGTACCCTGGAGGAGAGGTCCGGGGTGCAGTGCAGTAAGGTACCCTGGAGGAGAGGTCCGGGTGCAGTGGCATCCTGGAGGAGAGGGTCGGGGTGTAGGTACCCTGGGGTGAGGGCCAGAGTGAGGTAAGGGACATAGGAGAAAAATCAGTCTAGGCTTGAGTCACTAATTGGCTATATTCTAATGACTCTATGCCAAGGAGGGTAGAGGAGCAGGAGGAAGTCGAAGAAGAAGAGGAGGATGATCTAGGTAAAATATCGAGGAGTTTAAGGTTGAGGAACAAGTAGGAGGTCCAGGATGATGTAGGAGGGTCCAGGATGATGTAGGATGGATCCAGGATGATGTAGGAGGGACCAGGATGATGTAGGAGGGTCCAGGATGATGTAGGAGGGTCCAGGATGATGGTAGGATGGATCCAGATGATGTAGGAGGGACCAGGATGATGTAGGGAGGTCCAGGATGATGTAGGAGGGTCCAGGATGATGTAGGAGGGTCCAGGATGATGTAGGAGGGACCAGGATGATGTAGGAGGGTCCAGGATGATGTAGGATGGATCCAGGATGATGTAGGGAGGGCCAGGATGATGTAGGAGGTCCAGGATGATGTAGAGGGTCCAGGATGATGTAGGATGGATCCAGGATGATGTAGGAGGGACCAGGATGATGTAGGAGGTCCAGGATGATGTAGGAGGGTCCAGATGTAGGAGGGTCCAGGATGATGTAGAGGGTCCAAGATGACGTAGGAGAGTCCAGGATGATGTAGAGGTTACAGGATGATGTAGGAGGGTCCAGGATGATGTAGGGAGGTCCAGGATGATGTAGGAGGGTCCAGGATGATGAGTGTAGGAGGGTCCAGGATGATGTAGGAGGGATGGGGAGGATGTAGGAGGGTCCAGGATGATGGTGGGAGGGTCCAGGATGAAGTAGGAGGGTCCAGGAGGATGAGGGGAGGGGCCCAGGATGATGTAGGAGGTCGAGGATGATGTAGGAGGGTCGAGGATGATGTAGGAGGGTCCAGGATGGATGTAGGGAGGGTCCAGGATGATGTAGGAGGGTCCGGGATGATGTAGGATAGTCCAGGATGATGTAGGAGGTCCAGGATGAAGTAGGAGGGTCCAGGATGATGTAGGAGGTCCAGGATGATGTAGGAGGGTCCAGGATGATGTAGGAGGTCGAGGATGAGTAGGAGGTCGAGGATGATGTAGAGGGTCCAGGATATGGGAGGGTCCAGGGATGATGTAGAGGGTCCAGGATGATGTAGGATAGTCCAGGATGATGTAGAGGGTCCAGGATGATGTAGGAGGGTCCAGGATGATGTAGGAGGTCCAGGATGATGTAGGAGATCCAGGATGATGTAGGAGGTCCAGGATGATGTAGGAGGGTCCAGGATGATGTAGGAGGGTCCAGGATGATGTAGGGAGGTCCAGGATGATGTAGGAGGTCCAGGATGATGTAGGAGGGTCCAGGATGATGTAGGAGGGTCGAGGATGATAGAGGTCCAGGATGATGTAGGAGGATCCAGATGATGTAGGAGGTCCAGAATGATGTAGGAGGGTCCAGGATGATGGGAGGGTCCAGGATGATGTAGAGGGTCAGGATGATAGGAGGGTCCAGGATGATGTAGAGGGTCCAGGATGATGTAGGAGGATCCAGGATGATGTAGGAGGGTCCAGGATGATGTAGGAGGTCCAGGATGATAGGAGGATCCAGATGATGTAGAGGTCCAGAATGATGTAGAGGGTCCAGGATGATGTAGGAGGGTCCAGGATGATGTAGGAGGATCCAGGATGATGTAGGGAGGTCAGAATGATGTAGGAGGGTCCAGGATGATGTAGGAGGGTCCAGGATGATGTAGGAGGGTCCAGGATGATGTAGGAGAGTCCAGGATGATGTAGGGAGGGTCCAGGATGATGTAGGGAGGTCCAGGATGATGTAGGGAGGTTCAGATGATGTAGGAGGTCAGATGATGGAGGGTCCAGAATGATGTAGGGAGGGTCCAGGATGATGTAGGAGGGTCCAGGATGATGTAGGAGACCCAGGATGATGTAGGAGGTTGTAGGATGATGTAGGGAGGTCCAGGATGATGTAGAGAGTCCAGGATGATGTAGAGGGTCCAGATGATGTATGAGGATCCAGGATGATGTAGGAGGGTCCAGGATGATGAGGGTCCAGGATGATGTAGGAGGTTCCAGGATGATGTAGGAGGGTCCAGGATGATGTAGGGGAGGTCGAGGATGATGTAGGAGGGTCCAGAATGATGTAGGAGGGTCCAGGATGATGTAGGAGGGTCCAGAATGATGTAGGAGGGTCCAGGATGATGTAGAGGGTCCAGGATGATGTAGGAGATTCCAGGATGATGTAGGAGGTTACAGGATGATGTAGGAGGGTCCAGATGATGTGAGAGTCCAGGATGATGTAGGAGGTCCAGGATGATGTAGAGGATCCAGGATGTAGGAGGGTCCAGGATGATGTAGGAGGTTCAGGATGATGTAGGAGGGTCCAGGATGATGTAGGAGGGCCGAGGATGATGTAGGAGGGTCCAGAATGATGTAGGAGGGTCCAGGATGATGGAGGGTCCAGAATGATGTAGGAGGGTCCAGGATGATGTAGGAGAGTCAGATGATGTAGGAGGTCCAGGATGATGTAGGAGGATCCAGGATGATGTAGGGAGGTCCAGGATGATGTAGAGGGTCCAGGATGATGTAGGAGGGTTCAGGATGATGTGGAGGGTCCAGGATGATGTAGGAGGACCAGGATGATATGGAGGGTCCAGGGATGTAGAGGGTCAGGATGATGTAGAGGTACAGGGATGTAGGAGAGTTCAGGATGATGTCGGAGGGTCCAGAATGATGTGGGAGGGTCCAGGATGATGTAGAGGGTCCAGGATGATGTAGGAGATTCCAGGATGATAGAGGTTACAGGATGATGTAGGAGGGTCCAGGATGATAGGAGAGTCCAGGATGATGTAGGAGGGTTCAGGATGATGAGGAGGATCCAGGATGATGTAGGAGGTCCAGGATGATGTAGAGGGTCCAGGATGATGTAGGAGGGTCCAGGATGATGGGAGGGTCGAGGATGATGTAGAGGGTCCGAATGATGTAGGAGGGTCCAGATGATGTAGGAGGGTCCAGAATGATGTAGAGGGTCCAGGAGATGTAGGAGGGTCCAGGATGATGTAGGAGGTTACAGGATGATGTAGGAGGTTCAGGATGATGTAGGAGTCAGATGATGGGAGGGTCCAGGATGATGTAGGAGGATCCAGGATGATGTGGAGGTCCAGATGATGTAGGAGGGTCCAGGATGATGTAGGAGGTCCAGGATGATGTAGGGAGGGTCGAGGATGATGGGAGGGTCCAGAATGATGGAGGGTCCAGGATGATGTAGAGGGTCCAGAATGATGTAGGAGGGCCAGGATGATGTAGGAGAGTCCAGGATGATGTAGGAGGGTCCAGGATGATGTAGGGAGGGTGAGGATGATGTAGGGGGTCCAATGATGGGAAGGTCAGGATGATGTAGGGGGTCCAGAATGATGTTGGAGGTCCAGGATGATGTAGGAGGGTTCAGGATGAAGTAGGAGGGTCCAGGATGATGTAGAGGGTCCAGAATGATGTAGGAGGGTCCAGGATGATGAGGAGAGTCCAGGATGATGTAGGAGGGTCCAGGATGATGTAGGAGGTTACAGGATGAAGTAGGAGGGTCCAGGATGATGTAGGAGGGTCCAGGATGATGTAGGAGGGTCCAGGATGTAGGAGGAGCCAGGATGATGTAGGAGGTTAGAGGATGAAGTAGGAGGGTCCAGGATGATATCGGAGGTCGAGGATATGTAGTCGGAGGATGAAGTAGGAGGATGGTCAGGATGATACGGAGGGTCGAGAAGGATGTAGGAGGGTCGAAGAGGAAGTAGGAGTGAGCCACAGTACCAGGCAGGGGCAGCAAGTCCTACATAATCAGCACTCGTCCCCAAGGTCGCCTCCCCTCTCATAGACACAACACTCCTGCTACAATAACACCCGTGGTCCAGGGGAGGGGGGTGAGGGGGGGAGTGGAGGAAGCAGAATCAGGGGTGGGAAGAAAGGGGTTAGAAAGGGTAGGATGCTGAAGGATTGGTGGGGGGTGGAAATGGGGAGAAAAGGGAGAAGTGGGGAGGAAAAATTATCTACCGGAAAATGGGTAAGGGGTGCAAATGGGGAGGTAAGGATGGATCATGGGAAAACCTAAATGAGGAATAAGGAGGTGAGAGACGGAGAGAGAGAGAGAGAGAGAGAGAGAGAGAGAGAGAGATATGGGAAGAGACAGACAGACAGACAGACAGACAGACAGACAATGTGATTATTTACATTATTCTGGGAGTTTAAACAGATTTGTGACTCGGTGATATTTTATCTGTTTATCGTTATGATGCAAATGTCTGTGTGTGTGTGTGTGTGTGTGTGTGTGTGTGTGTGTGTGTGTGTGTGTGTGCAGCCTTCACAGCAGACAGCACTGGCTCTCTTGCTGCAGCTGTCTGTTACGGGGTTGACAGCCACTAATTTCGCCTCAGTTTACCACAGTGGTTTTTGTCTGTCTCAGCCATAAACACGGTGCTCTCTATAGGTTTTGCATATATCCTTAATCTTGTTCTCACCGAACCTAACCTTATCTATCATTACTGTTCCTATTTTTTAGTTGACCTTGTGAATATTACTGAAATTCACGAATCTGGAATTAGGTTAGGTTAGTTAGGTTAGGTTAGGTTGTAAGTAGGTTAGGTTAGGTTAGGTTAGGTAAATATTAGCCAACTGTTTAGTGGTTCGCTTTGTCTCGTTCGTGTTACTCTCTTAACATGGACCACCTGTAGATAGGGCGAAGGTGTAACCATCTGACCCACGTGTAGACAGCTGGGGCAGGAGACGGCGTGATGGTGACACTGGGTGGAGACGGTCAGTTGATGCAAGTGTAGACAGCTGGGGCAGGTGGAGACGGTCAGTTGATGCAAGTGTAGACAGCTGGGGCAGGTGGAGACGGTCAGTTGATGCAAGTAGACAGCTGGGCAGGTGGAGACGGTCAGTTGATGCAAGTGTAGACAGCTGGGGCAGGTGGAGACGGTCAGTTGATGCAGTGTAGCTGGGGCAGGTAGAGACGGTCAGTTGATGCAAGTAGACAGCTGGGGCAGGTGGAGACGGTCAGTTGATGCAAGTGTAGACAGCTGGGGCAGGTGGAGACGGTCAGTTGATGCAAGTGTAGACAGCTGGGGCAGGTGGAGAGGTCGTGGAACGGTCAGTTGATGCAGTGTAGACAGCTGGGGCAGGTGAGACGGTCAGTTGATGCAAGTGTAGACAGCTGGGGCAGGTGGAGACGGTCAGTTGATGCAAGTGTAGACAGCTGGGGCAGGTGGAGACGGTCAGTTGATGCAAGTGTAGACAGCTGGGGCAGGTAGAGACGGTCAGTTGATGCAAGTGTAGACAGCTGGGGCAGGTGGAGACGGTCAGTTGATGCATGTAGCCAAGTGTGACAGCTGGGGCAGGAGAGACGGTCGTTGATGCAAGTGTAGACAGCTGGGGCAGGTGGAGACGGTCAGTTGATGCGTGTAGACACTGGGCAGGTAGAGACGGTCAGTTGATGCAAGTGTAGACAGCTGGGGCAGGTGGAGACGGTCAGTTGATGCAAGTGAGACAGCTGGGGCAGGTAGAGACGGTGTTGATGGTGTAGACAGCTGGGGCAGGTGGAGACGGTCAGTTGATGCAAGTGTAGACAGCTGGGGCAGGTAGAGACGGTCAGTTGATGCAAGTGTAGACAGCTGGGGCAGGTGGAGACGGTCAGTTGATGCACGTGTGGACAGCTGGGGCAGGTAGAGACGGTCAGTTGATGCAAGTGTAGACAGCTGGGGCAGGTGGAGACGGTCAGTTGATGCAAGTGTAGACAGCTGGCAGGTAGAGACGGTCAGTTGATGCAAGTGTAGACAGCTGGGGCAGGTGGAGACGGTCAGTTGATGTGTAGACAGCTGGGGCAGGTGGAGACGGTCAGTTGATGCAAGTGTAGACAGCTGGGGCAGGTGAGACGGCAGTTGATGTGTAGACAGCTGGGGCAGGTGGAGACGGTCGTTGATGGTGTAGACAGTGGGCAGGTAGAGACGGCAGTTGATGCAAGTGACAGCTGGGGCAGGTAGAGACGGTCAGTTGATGCAAGTGTAGACAGCTGGGGCAGGTGGAGACGGTCAGTTGATGCAAGTGTAGACAGCTGGGGCAGGTGGAGACGGTCAGTTGATGCAAGTGTAGACAGCTGCAGGTGGGAGACGGTCAGTTGATGCAAGTGTAGACAGCTGGGGCAGGTGGAGAGGTCAGTTGATGCAAGGTAGACAGCTGGGCAGGAACGGTCGTTGATGCGTGTGACAGCTGGGGCAGGTGGAGGTTGATGAGTGTGAGCTGGGGAGGGCGGTCGTTGTGGAGACAGTGGGGGGAGACGGTCAGTTGATGCGGTGTAGACAGCTGGGGCAGGTGGAGACGGTCAGTTGATGCAAGTGTAGACAGCTGGGGCAGGTGGAGACGGTCAGTTGATGCACGTAGACAGCAGCTGGGGGAGACGGTCAATTGATGCAAGTGTAGACAGCTGGTGGGATGAAAAAAGTATTTGCCCCAGTTAGCTCTATGTACGCTTACCAACTGACTGACTTCACATGATATTTTTTCGCGGGCGTGAATCAGCGACCCTGAAGACGGTAGGTTAGGTTAGGTTAGGTTAGTGTAAGGTTAGGTTCGGTCTGGTTCGGTTCGGTTCGGTTCGGTTCGGTTCGTATTTACCGCCAATGGAGGTCACATGACTCCATAAACTCTGTGATTGGTTGTTGGTGACGTAAGGTGGCCATATTGGTGTGTGCGTTCACCTGTGACTTAAATCTCGGATAATTTAAGAAGAAAGGAGTTGTGGTTTCACATTACTGGAGGAAAAACACCAGTTGAGGCAAATAAAACACCACTCTTGACTCTTTACCGGAAACGTGTTTTTTTTTATTTATATATTTTTGTTTTTTGTCATTGTCAAAGATTTTCCTACTTCGTGTTTGTCAGCTGAGGAATGGCAGAAAATATTTGAACCCAGGCGGACTCCATGACACCTTGGTCCGTGGCTGCCGTCCTGAGAGAAGTCTGTCTGTGTCTGTCTGATAAACAACCCTCCTCGCATGTAGGGGGCATATCTGAAATTTGTAATGCCATATTTATGTGTGTGTGTGTGTGTGTGTAGGTGCGTGTGTGGGTGGTGTGTGTGTGTGTATATACTGTAGACCAGACAAGTTTAGTCTGGGAATTTATGTGTGTGTGTGTGTGTGTGTGTGTGTGTGTGTACATAACCCAGACTTAGTTTAGTCTGGGTTGGCGACGGGTATTCACTAAAGCACACCTGGGCCCACATACTCACCTGCCTGCTCGCCCTCACTCCGCCCTTCACACCCCACCCCTCACACTGCCCTCACAACCTGCCTCTCACACACCGCCCTCACAACCCGCCTCACACACCGCCCCTCACAACCCGCCTCCACACCGCCCCTCACACACCGCCCTCACACACCGCCCTCACACCCAGCCTTTCACACCCTGCCCTCACACCCCACCTCACACCCTGCCCTCACACCCTACCCTCACACTCCATCCCCACACCCTGCCCTCACCCTCACACCCCGCCCTCACCCCCCACACCCCGCCCTCACCCGCTCACACCCCGCCCCTCACCCGCTCACACCCCTGCCCTCACCCCCCACACCCCTGCCCCTCACCCGCCCACACCCCTGCCCTCACCCCCCACACACCCCTGCCCCCACCTGCTCACACCCCTGCCCCTCATCCCCACACCCCTGGCCCTCACACCCCTGCCCTCACCCTCACACCCCTGCCCTCACCCCCACACCCCTGCCCCACCCCTCACACCCCTGCCTCACCCTCCTACCCCTGCCCTCACCCGCTCACACCCCTGCCCCTCACCCGCTCACACCCCTGCCCCTCACCCGCTCACACCCCTGCCTCACCCGCTCACACCCTGCCCCTCACCCTCACACCCCGCCCCCCACCCCCCACCCCGCCCCTCACCCCCACACCCCCCGCCCCTCACCCCTCACACCCCGCCCCCACCTCACACCCCGCCCCACCCCAGCCTCACCCCACACCCCGCCCCTCACCCCCACCCCGCCCTCACCTGCTCACACCCCTGCCCTCACCCCACACCCTGCCCTCACCTCACACCACGCCCTCACACCCCTGCCCTCACCACCCTGCCCTCACCTCACACCCCGCCCTCACCCCCACACCCCCTGCCCCTCACCTGCTCACACCCCCTGCCCCTCACCCGCCTCACACCCCTGCCCTCACCCCCTCACACCCCTGCCCTCACCCCCACACCTCTGCCCTCACCCTGCTCACACCTCCCTCATTGACCAACACGATAGCCTCCACAACCTCTCTAGAGTTCCCTTTGTCCTGTCTATGTACTGTATATGCCTGCCTGTGTGTCTGCGTTTGTATATATCTGTCTCGTCATTTTATGTTTGTCAGGTGTGTGCAGGTGTGTGTGTGTGTGTGTGTGTGTGTGTGTGTGTTTTTTTTTGTCACTTACAGCGGCTAGTTTATTGTGCACCCCATACTCATCCTGTGAACGGTAGCGGATAAGGATTACAGAGTAGCGTTCACAAAGGGTCAGTATAACTAACCCCCGTGGTCAGGATATTATGGCATTGAATGTTACAGAGTATTTCAAATATATTCTTTGTTTAGTTCTGTACATAAATGTGTGTGTGTGTGTGTGTGTGTGTGTGTGTGTGTGTGTGTGTGTTTGTTTAAATGTATGTGTTTCTCTCTTGTCTATCTTGGCTGTGTCTGTCTGTCTGTCTGTCTGTCTGTCTGTCTTTGTCATGATCAATTACTGGACGTTGGACAGTTCTGCTTTAAATCAAGGAAGTGACTTAAGGGGAGGGGGTAGGCCCAGAGGTCAGAGTTCACTATGATCCACACCTAGCAGGTTGACCTACTTTAAGGGGTCATATCAGGGGTTTAAGGGGTAATATTACGGTTTAAATGGACATATCAGGGGTTTAAGGGGTTATCTCAGAGGTTTAAGGTTTCATATCAGGGGTTTAAGGGGTGATATCAGGGGTTTAAGGGGTGATATCAGGGGTTTAAGGGATCATATCAAGGGCTTAAGGGGGTCATGTCAAGGGTTTAAGGGATCATATCAGGGGTTTAAGGGGTCATATATATATATATATATATATATATATATATATATATATATATATATATATATATATATATATATATATATATATATATATATATATATATATATATATATATATATATATTTGTGTTTGTATAGGGAAAATCTAGGGTTTTTTCTTCTCACATTTGACTGCAGGGATCCACCATGGTACTGAATGAGGTTTAAATCTCTCTCTCTCTCTCTTTCTCTCTCTCTCTCTCCACCATTCATCCATTCTCAATTCTACCTTCGTACCCTTCCTCAACTCCCTCCACCAATCACACTCCCATCCCTACTCTTCCACTTTCCCTCCCCTGTCCGTCTGTTCCAATTCCCATCTCGTCACACACCCCTTCCCTTTACCCTCTCGTTACCCCCTCCCTCTTTCCTCCACTATCCGTCTCTCCATCTCCCTCAAACAATAGGGAGAGGGAGGAGTATTTATACCACCCGTCATCTGACATCATATGATAGGGCTATATAGGACTACGCGGGGCTACATGAAGCCGAAAGTGCGTCCCCATCCATCCACACAGACACAAAAATTTATATTAGGTTAGGTTAAGTTAGGTTAGCTTAGGTTAAGTTAGGTTAATAGTAAGGTGAAATAAGCTAGGGGTTAATCTTCAGGTGATCGAGAATAATACAAGAGACTGAGCAGTAAGTGAGGGCTGTTAAGCTCACACATAAAAAAGATTGAATGGAATTTCCGATTGCCATTCTGTTTTGAAGGAGGCAAGCGGTGTCCCCCCTCCTTCTCCCCTACCCTTTTCTTCTCCCCAACCCCATCCCCGACCCTATCCCCCCTCCCCATCCTCCTCTTTCTGCCCCATCCCCAACCCTATCCCCCCTCCCCATCCTCCTCCTCCTCCTCTTTCTGCCCCATCCCCAACCCTATCCCCCCTCCACATGCACCTCCCTCTGGTGGTGGGTGTGTTGTAGGAGGGACCATGAACAGGAGGGCTTGGGTGTGTTGTAGGAGGAAGAGGAGGAGCAGAAGGTCGTCTGTGTTAACGGAGGGTCTTGGAGGAGGGCGTGGAAGGTGGATGTTACACTTGTCTTGTCAAGGTGAGGTACCCGACCACACCTGCCTTGTGGTAACCAGGTGATACTTTGTAGGAATCAGCCGGGTGTTTGTCTGTGTTTGTCTGTGTCATTCTGTTTGTATTTATGATGTGAGTGTATGTGTTTTGTGTGTTTCTTTTTGTGTTTGTGTGTATAGTGTGTTTGCACGTGCTGTACTTAGATATGTGTGTGTGTGTGTGTTTTGCCCCAGTACAGTGCTGCCAGACCCTCCAGGGACGTGGGTGGTCGAGGTTATAAAGGCTTCCGACACGTACACGTCCTGGAGGATTTGTTCCCCATTATGGCTTCACTGTCGCGCGCGCGCGCTCTGTGTGTGTGTGTGTGTGTGTGTGTGTGTGTGTAATAATAATAATAATAATAATAATAATAATAATAATAATAATAAACGGTTTATTGAAAAAGTTTGCAGCCTGAAGGCTGAAAATATACATTGGACATCAATGACTTATTACATACATTGGTGGCTTAACAAAAGCCTTCATTAGAGAAAGGTAAAGGAACATACATGTGTGTGTGTGTGTGTGTGTGTGTGTGTGTGTGTGTGTGTGTGATAATGATAATAGGTTTATTGAGAGAACATGGCAGCTATAAGGCTGAAACTACACATTAAACAGAGATGATAAAAGTTACATATTAGGGAGCAGGTAAAAGTTTTCAGTACAAAAAGTGAAGTAACTTGGAGTGAACATACAGATTAACTACACCTATGGACGTGGTCTCGGTGGTAGCAGGCCAGCCGGTCTAGTCAACTGTGTGGGGAGGTGATAGTGGTGCCTTCCTGCGGTACACACCTACTGTACTGTAGGTGCAGTCCTGGTCTCAGACAGGTCACAATCTACATTTGTTTACACTCCCATCACATGGTGCTGGTAGCTCACAGGGTGTTGGACAGGGTTCTTGTTTCTCAGATGATTTTATTGGGAATTATCATTTATCACCTGGTGCAATATATATATATATATATATATATATATATATATATATATATATATATATATATATATATATATATATATATATATATATATATATGTATGTATGTATGTATGTGTGTGTGTGTGTGTGTGTGTGTGTGTGTGTGTGTGTGTGAGGATTCGTCAGGTCTAGAATACTCAAATCAGATGTGATTGGGTCAGGTCGGGTCGGGTCAGGTCACATCGGAATCAACTCGGGTCGAGTGTCCGTTATAAGAACCTGGAGAGTCTGACGAGGGTGTGTGTAGTATTAAGAAAGATGAAGCGATCTGGTTGAGCCCAGATTCTTTCTACTCCTACTGTATTTCAGTTTCACCACTTTTCCTTCAACTCCTAATAATCTTCTTTCACCTCTTAACTAAAGACTTCGTATCGTATCGTGTAGTATTAAAGACTTTAAGGATACCTAACCTAACCTAACCTAACCTAACCTACACAGAAACAGGTATCTCAACTAAAACAAGTATACGTTCATTTAACCCTCTCTGTCTCCTCGGTGTCTATGTTTATGTGTTTTGTGTCTGTGTGTTTGATTGTTTTTAACAGTTTGTATCTCCGTCTGCTTTATTCTTTGTGTTTTATGTAGTGGTGTAGGTGTTAGTGGGGGGGGCGGGCGTGGGATAGATATAAAAATGCTCCAATCCTCTTTTTAATTTTTTTAAGATTAATGCATCTACGTATTCTGGTGAGGGTGGGTGGGTGGGTGCTGTATAGGCGACGGCTGCCATTGAATTTAATACACGGGAGTCTGAGTGATGAGGTGAGTACATATTGCTACGAGTAGGCCTACCTCACTCTACAGAATGTTGCCATGGGTGCCTCACTCTATGGAATGTTGCCACGAGTACCTCACTCTACAGAATGTTGCCATGGGTGCCTCACACTACAGAATGTTGACGCATCTTGTTTCTAAAAAAGATTCAGCCTGTAACTGAAGGTGTGAGTGTGTGAGGGCGGGGTAAGTAGGTAGGTAGGAGGGGCGTGACAGTCGAGGCTGAGGGGCGCCGGGCACCAATGGCCTCCCCCTCTGGCCCGGCAGGACAACTTTAAACCAGTCGCTCCCTTCTCTCTCTCTCTCTCTCTCTCTCTCTCCTCTCTCTCCTTCTCTCTCAGTACCGTCTGCTCCAGTTATTGGTACTCGCTATAGCGAATATCTTTATATGTCGTAGCCTTGCGATAAGCGATGACTGGAGGGCAGCGATGAACCTGCCCACACACACACACGGGTTTGTTGTACCGTGGGTCAAGGTAGGTGTGTGTGTGGGTGTGTGTGTGGAATGGGCTTAGGGTCAGTGTAGGACAAATGCCCCCCTGACAAAACCACTCCTTGGACAAAATCCCCCTAGGACGAAAGCCCCCTTGGACAAAAACACCCTATAACTAAAGCACCCTTGGACAAGAGCTCCCTTGGACAAATTCCTCCGGAAAAAAGTCCCCTCGGATGAAAGCCACCTAGAACGAAAGCTCTCCTTGGACAAAATCCCCTAGGACGAAAGCCTCCTTGAACAAGAACCCCCCGTGACAAAAGCCCTCAAGGACAAAGCCTCCTTGGACAAATAAAAATAATTTTTATATCATTTTTTTTTAATCTGTATTACTCGTATTTACAGTTTATGAACACCTCCCTCACATGTAAAATAATACATTTAACACATCTTTATGAAGGCATAATAAGTATTATAAAGCAGCACATTGTAACACATTTAGGCAAAGTCAGTATTATAAAGGTGAGGTATGAGGTAGACCACAAGGCTCAGTCAGGTCACCTGTTGGAGGTTTACTGTCCTCAGATAGACACAAGTCTTTAACTAGAGTGAATCAACATAGACGAAGATCTTAATATTTTTCTAAAGATTATTTCCCAACATACAGGAACAGTATACAGTATGCCAACCAAACAATTTAAAGTATGTGAACAACGTATAGAGTGAGGAGATATATATGAGGGCCCTTTATAGTGACAATGGTGATGACATAGCATATACATGACCTTATATACAGTAATCTTATATCATCGCTGTTATTTGTACCTGTATAGAAGTCTTGAGAAACATTAATATAGGGGCGTTTGTCCATCTTTGCACTTTAACTGAGAGGGTTATGTCCGGGTGGGCTTTTGTCCGGGGTGAGGATGGGGGTTGAAGATGGGCGTTCTTACGTAAGGTGGACACCCCCATGGTTGCCACAGTTCACGTCTGTGTTTATAATCGTGCAAGTTGTCACGTGGGCGGCAGATATTGATTCAGCGGGCGGCAGCAGCGGCTCTACGCGGTGTTAAAGTGGACCTGCTGCTGCCTGCCAGTGTGTGTTGGTCCTGCCGTGGCTTTGAGGAGACTGTCTGCCACATCCTCGTTTGTCTGCCTACCACGTCTGTTTACCTACCTGCCTACCTACCTACTTCTCTGCCACATCCTCGCTTGTCTGCCTGCCTACCTACCTCTGCCATGTGCCTGCCACATCCTCGCTTGTCTGCCTGCCTGCCTGCCTACCTCTCTGCCATTGTGTCTGCCTCGTCGTGTATGCCTTAACTCTCTCCTTTTCCTGTTGTTTTTCTGTTTATTTTTTTGTCTCTTAATTCTTGACTCACCGCCACTTTCTTTACCTCTCTCTTTTCCACTTTCTCTTTTCTCTAAATATATTTTCTTTTTCTGTATCTCACTTTCTTTCATAAGCTGGAGAGGAAGGCGGTCATAGACCTTATAATCTTCCGTCCGTCTGTCTGTTTGCTTTAGGTTAGATTAGGTTAAATTTGGTTAGTGTAGGTTAGTTTAAGTTAGGTTAGGTTAGGTTAGGTTAGGTTAGGTTAGGTTAGGTTAGGTTAGGTTAGGTTAGGCTAATTGATTTGGTAAGATTGTCAGGCTACGCATCCTAAAATTTCCCTCAAGAGACGTCACATATGCTCACAAACACTATATGTGCTCGCAGACACCACATGTGCTCACAGACACCACATGTGCTCACAGACATCACATGTGCTCACAGACACCACATGTGCTCGCAGACACCACTTGTGCTCACAGACACCACATGTGCTAATAAACATCACATGTGCTCGCAGACACCACATGTGCTCACAGACACCACATGTGCTAATAAACATCGCATGTGCTCGCACACACCACATGAACTCACAGACACCACATGTGTTCGCTCACACCACATGTGCTTACACACACACACCACCTGTGCCCGCACACACCATATGTGCTCGTAAAGGCCTCATGAGGTAGGTGGCGCCACATTTCCTCGGTGAAATTGCTGTCAGAAAAAACATTAAAAACATCACAGGTGTTGAAGCATCGGCCGCAGGTGTTAGTGACAGGTGTGAGGTCACATGTTTACCTCCTCTGTACTCGTGTGTGTGTGTGTGTGTGTGTGTGTGTGTGTGTGTGTGTGTGTGTGTTACTCTTAAAGGTGGTGGGTGTTAGGTAGTCAGTATGGGGGGGAGGACATGACCAAGTGCAGGTAATGTAGTAAACAACAACAAACATGACATGTTAATTTCTGTGTGATTATTAACATTTGTTAATATCTCTCTCTCTCTCTCTCTCTCTCTCTCTCTCTCTCTCTCTCTCTCTCTCTCTCTCTCTCTCTCTCTCTCTCTCTCTCTCAGACTAACTTTAAGGCTGTAACACTCCCTCATAATGTTACTTTAAGGCTGTAACACTCCACCATAATGTTACTTTAAGGCTGCAACACTCTCTTATAATGTTACTTTAAGGCTGTAACACTCCCTCATAATGTTACTTTAAGGCTGTAACACTCCCTCATAATGTTACTTTAAGGCTGTAACACTCCCTCATAATGTTACTTTAAGGCTGTAACACTCCACCATAATGTTACTTTAAGGCTGCAACACTCTCTTATAATGTTACTTTAAGGCTGTAACACTCCCTCATAATGTTACTTTAAGGCTGTAACACTCCCTCATAATGTTACTTATGTTTGTTACTTTTACATAGTTCATTCACAACCTCCTCCTCCTCCTCCTCCTCCTCCTCGTGTTCCTCTTCCTCCTCGCTTCTCCAACAGCTCGGGAAGCACTGTCGGTGCATCCTGTAAGCAGACACACCCTCCTCTCGTTCTTCCTCCTCCTCCTCCTCCTCCCTCCCTCTTCCTCCTCTGTGTGTGGAGGATCTCGCCTCCCAACATTGATTCTTTAAAATTGGCCTCCTCCCCTTCTCCCTACCTCTTCCCCTCCTCCTCCTTCTTTTCCCCTCCCTCCTCCTTCTTTCCCCTCCCTCCTCCTTCCTCCTCCTTCTTTCCCCCCCTCCC
This sequence comes from Homarus americanus, assembly GCF_018991925.1. Classification (NCBI taxonomy): domain Eukaryota; kingdom Metazoa; phylum Arthropoda; class Malacostraca; order Decapoda; family Nephropidae; genus Homarus; species Homarus americanus. Next base: position 730,892 of record NW_024755545.1, read on the forward strand.
TCCTTTCCTCTTCCCCTTATTCTTACCCTCCTCCTTCCACCCTTCTTTCCCCCCTTCTTCCCTCTTCCCCTCTTCTCTCCTCGCCAAGATCTTGTCCACATTCTTCTGTTTTGTCTATATAAAGTTAGAAATTATGAATAAGTGAGAAAGTGAGTGAGTGAGAGAAGGAGGGAGGGTGAGAGAAAGTATATGAGCGAGTGAACGAGGGAGTAAGAAAGTGAGTGAGTGAGTGAGTGAGTGAGTGAGTGAGTGAGTGAGTGAGTGAATCAGACAAGACTGTATGGATGAACTGTGTGAATGTATACGTGGTGTATCTATGTTTGTGTGTGCGTGTGTGTTTGTGTGTGTGTGTGTTTGTGTGTGTCTGTCTGTCTGTGGCTGTATGTGTTGAACGCACGGGTACAGCTTTAAGACTTGAGCGGCCACCGTCACCGCCACAGTCGTCTCCTTCAGCGCTGCCTTCCTTCAGGGGTACTCGCCACCGTATTAGTCAGACGTATCCCTAGACCGTCCCCACAGCCGTGTAGGAAGGCACCTCTGACGTGCTTTGTTTGAGGGAGCAGGCTGGCTTCAAGTCCACCATGACCACATTGTCACTATTTTTTACCCTAGACCAGCTGTTTGATGTCCCGTGTTTGTGTAGACCAGCTGTTTGTTGTCCCGTGTTTGTGTAGACCAGCTGTTTGTTGTCCCGTGTTTGTGTAGACCAGCTGTTTGTTGTCCCGTGTTTGTGTAGACCAGCTGTTTGATGTCTTGTTTTGTGAACTGGGACAGGAGGATGTGGCTACACTAAAGGATGGGTTAACTGTTAACTGTATGTAACAAGAGTGCTTTACACATATGACTGTGATGTTGTCATGTGCAGTCATTAATGAACTTACCTTTACACTTCCTGATGACCAATTCTTCACCGACTGCTACTACTATGTACGCCTTAAACACCAATTTCATGTTAGGTTAGGTTAGGGTTTGGTTAAGTTACAGTAGATTAGGTTGGGTTAGGTTAGTTTGGGTTAGGTTAGGTTAGGTTAGGAGGTTTTGTTTCTGTTTCCTCCTCTTACCTCCTCTCTCTTCCTCCTCCCATTTCTTCCTCCTCTTACCTTTTCCCTCTTCTTCCTCTCTCTACCTCCTCTCTCTTCATCCTTCTGTTTATGTACTTCTCTTCTTTGTCTTTTTATCTCTCCTTCTCCCCCCCCCCCTCCTCGTCCTCCTCCTCCTCCTTCTCCTAGGTCCTGGAAGACGCGTGTTCCCGGTAACTTGTGTGTGTGTGTTCGTTCCAGGGGGTAGTTAGTGTACATACAAGATGTGGGTCAAAGAGGAAGGCATTAGGGGCGGTGTTATTGTGGCGGTGTGTGAGGTTGTCCACCTTATGAGCCTGGAAGGTTGTCAGGGGCTTCCCCCGACTCACCCTCCTTGTGTGTGTGTGTGTGTGTGTGTGGGTAGAGACCGTGTTCATTTGTGTGTGTGTATGTATGTAAGGTTGTCTGTGTAGGTAGAGACCGTGTATATGTATGTATGTATGTAGTGTGTGTTTGTGTATGTAGAGACTGTGTGTGTGTGTGTGTGTGTGTGTGTGTGTGTGTGTGTGTGTGTGTGTGTGTGTCTCGCTCCCCAGGCTAGACTAGGTCCAGCCAGACCGATCGATCAGCTGTGTGCTGGGACAGACCAGAGTAGGGGGTCTCTCTCTCTCTCTCTCTCTCTCTCTCTCTCTCTCTCTCTCTGTAGCCGTGGTTGAATGGTAAAACCTTTTTTTTGTCTATCTATCTATCTGTCTGTAGGCCGTGGCTGAGTGGTTTGAGCCAGGGTGGTGGGAAGAATGTTCTGATTGGAAAGTGAGTGTGTGTGAGAGTGAATGAGTGGGTGAGTGAGTGTGTGAGAATGAGTGAGAGGGTGAGTGAGTGAGTTAGTGTGAGAGTGAGTGACTGGATGAGTGAAAGGGTGTGAGTGAGTGTGTGAGTGAGTAAGAGATGGTGAATGAGTTGGTGAGTGAGTAAGAGATTGTGAGAGTGAGTGAGTGAGTGAGAGTGAGTGTGTGAGTGAGTAATAGATGGTGAATGAGTTGGTGAGTGAGTAAGAGATTGTGAGAGTGAGTGAGTGAGTGAGTGAGTGAGTGAGTGAGTGAGTGAGTGAGTGAGTGAGAGAGAGTGCGAGAGTGAGTGAGAGTGCGAGTGAGTGAGTGTGTGTGTATTCGCACACAGGGTGGCGAAATGCGTCTCGTGTGGCAGCATTATGTCCGTATTAAGGTTCAAGCACTGCTTGCTAACTCTCGCTTTCAGCTGCCGCCGTTGGCTAGCCATCGTGGCGAAAAGGGAAGAAACTTGCATAAGTCTTCCCCTGCCAATACACAGCCTCTTCACCATCAAGACGTCTCCTGTGCCTCATCGTGGCAACACACGGTAACTGGGTACCTCGTGGACCCAGGCTAGATCAGCAAGGGATCTCGGTGTAGCACTGAGCCCCAGAGGGACGGCACATAGGCCCGCTGCCTTCCGGATTAACCTTGGCAGGTATAAGGCTACGGGAGTAAACCCCAAACGAAAAACCTGCGGTGGAGCCCAGCATCAGGCAGACATGCTTACAGAGCTCCAACAAGATCCCAACGGCAGTATAGGCGGAAGAGGTGACCACCATGGGAACCCAACGACTTCACCGGCGGACGAAGGCAATTCCTGATGGACAGGCACCTCAGGCGAAACCAAGCAAATTGGACTATCAACAATTCATTGCAACTCCCCCTCTCCCAGTCATTGCAACACTTGCACCACTGGATCAGGAAAAGGGGGAGCCATGATGTTTGCTTGCAGCCTGTGCTCCTGCCTCACCACATAAATCAACTCACATGCAGCCATCATCCAGCTCATCATACCTCTCACCATCATCAAAACCCCTATACCCCCATAAGTCCTATGGCGATAGACGAATGGCGACAGGGACAGGCAGAGATGACTGCCGGGAGTCTCTAGTCACAACTCTGCACATGGCCGGCACAGATAAGATGGTCGTTTATGCACTGGGATCTAGGCAGCAGTGCAATCCGGTCCTGTCTGTGCGACTGAGCAGCCCTTTCGAGGACCCACTCTGCACACCCCACATGGGGAGGGGGCTAGAAAAGGTGCCCTAAACATAGCCTGCCTAAAAAAAAAAAACCTGACTGGGCAACCGCACCCAGTAAGGTCATCCGTATGTGGTCGCAAACACAGTCAAAATCACAGATTCAAACAAAAACAAACTTTACAACCTCTTGTGGTCGCTACATGGAATGTCAGGACTCTTCTGGATATTGGCACAAATGAGCGTCCTGAAAGAAGAACCGCCCTTGTGACAAAAGAGCTGGCTAGGTATAACATCGACATAGCAGCCATTAGTTGGTCCCGGCTTCCAGACGAGGGCCGACTCACAGAACGGGTGTCTAGCTGTACCTTCCTCGGGAAGGGTAAGACTGCTGTGGAGAGAAACTGCATTTATGGAGTTGGTTTTGCCATCTGACAACGCATCCTACACAGGCTAACTGAAAAGCCTATTGGGATTAACGAGCGCCTCATGACGCTTCGAGTCCCACTGAATCACCCACATCATGCCTTTTTCATTCGTGCATGCGCCCCAACACTGGATTCAGAGGAAGACATCAAGGAGGCCTTTTACGCCGACCTCGACAGAGTGCTAACCTCTATCCCCAGAGAAGACAAGGTTCTGCTCCTTGGCGACTTCAATGCCAGAGTTGGCTGAGATGCTAACATTTGGTAGGGAACCATAGGAAGAAATGGACGAGGCAAGTGTAATCCCACCGGCCTACTCCTCCTCAGCAAGTGTGCTGCACACAACCTCAATATCACCAATACCTTGTTTAGGCAGGCCGACAAGTTCAAGGGTTCGCGGCAACACCCACGATCCAAACATTGGCATCTCATTGACTTCATCATTGTCAGGGAAAGAGATCGCCGAGATGTCCTCATCACCCATGCCATGCATGGCTCAGACCACTGCGACACTGATCATCGGCTCGTCAGAGCCAAGCTCTCACTTAATGTCACCACAAAACGGCGAAGGCAGCAAACCTCCAGAAGAGGTTTTAAGTTAAGCGTCTGGAGGATCCAGTAGTAGCACATGCTTTCAGAGAGCAGCTCCAACATGGGCTGATAAACAATCCAACATCAAACAATGCAAATCCCAGTGCCGAATGGGTTATTCTCGATACTTTCATGACAAAAACCTGCAGAGAGACCCTCGGCCAGATCAAAAGAATACACCAGGACTGGTTTGATGAAAATGACCAGCAATCAATATACTCATGGATGATAAATGTGCTGCTTTAACTGGCTGGCAGAACAACCCGCAGTCTTGGACCAAATCTGATACCTTCCGCAAGAAGAAAGCGGCGGCCCAGTGGGAACTTGGCAATCTAAAGAACGACTGGTTTAAAAATAAAGCATGTGAAACAAAAAAATTTGCAGATCAGCACAAGATGCACGAATTTTTAAATTCCAATAAGACGTTTTATGGGCCAATCACTCGTGGCGCACCCCACCGTCCGCTCATCCGATGATAACTCCATAATTAAAGACGATGAAGGCCTCCTTCAGTGCTGGAAAGAGCACTACCATTCACTGCTCAACCGAAACACTGATGTGGATGTCCAGACTACCTCAGCTATCCCCCATCCCTGGTTGAGGTAGCTACTGCCATCAAACAGATGAAAAATAACAAAGCCTCGGGGTCTGATGGAATCCCAGGACCTCTGTTTACCAACCGTCTCCACTCTCTCCTGGAAAATATATGGGAAAAGGAGGAAATCCCCCAAGCTCTTAAAAACGCCTCCATCGTCAATATTTATAAGAACAAGGGAGATCCATCAGACTGTGGCAACTACCGCGTGATCTCGCTGCTGTCCGTAGCTGGCAAGAGTATCGCCCAAGTCCTCCTAAACAGACTTTTTCCTCAGGTGAAAAACTTCCTCCCAGAATCTCAATGTGGCTTTAGACCATCACCTGGCACCACTGACATGATCTTTGCTGCCCGCCAGATACAGGAAAAGTGCAGAGAACGGCTTCTTGATCTGTACATGGCTTTTATCGACCTAACCAAGACCTTCAACTCGGTCAACAGGGAAGACCTCTGGTGGACTCAGCCGTTTTGGCCGCCCACCAAAATTCATCGCCTTTGTAAGGCAACTCCATTTTGGCAAGAACGGCAGTGTCGAGCACAATGGCACCCAGTCTGAGTTCTTCCCCATCCAAACGGGGGTTAAACAAGGGGGGTGTACTGGCACCAACTCTCTTTTCCATTTTCTTGGCTGCCTTCCTTACTCGTGCCAGTGCCAATTTAGTCGGTGGGGTGGACATCGAGTACAGGATGAAAGATCTTTTCAACGTAAGACGACTCCAAGCAGGAACAAAGGTGTCAGCAGCTTCCATTACTGAACTTCAGTATGCAAACGACCTCACCCTTGTTGCTCACACTGAACGCGACCTACACGAGATCCTGAACACCTACGCAGATGTGTATGCACACTTCGGCCTTGAGGTGAATGTACGTAAGACTCAGATTCTCTTTCAACCTGCCCCTGATTCAGACACACCTCCACCATCCATCCAGCTTAACGGTACTACCCTCTCTAATGTTACCCACTCTCAGTATCTCGGCTTCCACCTGTCCACCACCGCGGACATTGATGAAGAGATTCAGCATCGGATTAGTTGTGCATCTCAAAACTTTGGCAGACTCCGAAACCGTGTCTTCAGCTGTAGGGAGCTGAAATTATCTACAAAAATGCGCACATATCGAGCAGTGGTCCTCCCCACCCTGCTATTTGGCAGTGAGACAGGGTCACATGCAGGAGGCACTTCAAGGCACATGAAACTTTCACCAACGTAGTCTACGTTCCATCCTGCGAGTTCGCTGGGAAGAAAAGAGAACAAGTGCCAGTATTCTTACTGACAGCAACTGTAGGAGCATCGAGGCTACAATTATCCATGAACAACTACGTTGGACTGGCCATGTTACCCGCATGGACGACAGTAAACTGCCAAAGCAGCTACTTTACAGTTACCTAACGATTAGTATACGTAACGCCGACGGACATCTGAAAATGTAGATGGATAGTCTTAAGACAAACCTGAAAAAGTGCCAAATAGACCCCCTCACCTGTAGGTCGATTACTCCACATCGTAACGCTTGGAGGAGCACCACACGAGAAGGTGTCAATACTTTCGAGTTAGCCCGACTGCAAACCGAGGCAGACAAGCGCCAACGCCGGAAAGACTCTGCCACCGCCCCTCCCGCACTAGATGTAGGCCTCCACATGTGCAACTCATGTGAACGACTCTGCTGGTCTCGTATCGGCCTCTTTAGTTACCTTAAAACTCACCAATGATGGTGACATTCCTAATAACTCATATCATTATATCATAGCTGGATGATCGTCATATTCGATTCCGAGTGACAGCAAAGTAGTAGTAGTACTAGTAGTGTGTGTGTGTGTGTATTCCCATTGGACGCTGCCATGACGCTAACGACCTCTTAACTACCATGACCTCTACGACCTACATTACCATGATTGCTATGACCTCTTAACTACCATGACACCACCGACCTCCTACACTACCATGACACCAACGACCTCTTAACTACCATGACCCCTACGACCTCTTAACTACCATGACCCCTACGACTCCTACACTACCTAGGCTTGTGGTTGGTGTTTAGGGCGGCGGTGGGTAGTGGTGGCAGGGGGTAGTGGCGGCAGGGTGTAGTGATGGCAGGGGGTAGTGATGGCAGGGGGTAGTGGTGGCAGGGGTGATGGCAGGTGTAGTGATGTGCAGGGGTAGGATGGCAGGGGTAGTGGTGGCGGGGGTAGTGGCGGCAGGGTGTAGTGATGGCAGGGGGGTGTGGCAGGTAGTGATGGCAGGGGGTGGGTGGCAGGGATAGTGGTGGCGGTGGGTATTGGTGGCAGGGGGTAGTGATGGCAGGGGCTAGTGATGGCAGGGGGTAGTGGTGGTGGGGGTATGGCGTCTGTGGGTAGTGGGGGGGGGTTGTGATGGCAGGGGTAGTGGTGGCGGTGGTAGTGGCAGGGGTAGGATTAGGGGTAGTGATGGCAGGGGGTAGTGGTGGCAGGGGGTAGTGGGTAATGGGTAGTGGTGGCAGGTAGTGATGGCAAGGAGTAGTGGTGGCGGTGGATAGTGGTGTGGGGGTTGTGGGTGGGTAGGGGTAGTGATGGCAGGGGTAGTGGTGGCGGTGGATAGTGTGTCGGGGGGTTGTGGTGGCAGGGGTAGTGATGGCAGGGGTAGTGGTGGCAGTGGGTTGTGGTGGCAGGGGTAGGTGGGGGGTAGTGATGGTGGGGTAGTGATGGCAGGGGGTAGTGATGGCAGGGGTAGTGGTGGCGGTGGTAGTGGCGGCTGTGTGTAGTGGTAGCAGAGGGTAGTAGTGGTAGTGGTGGCTGTGGGTAGTGATGGCAGGAGGTAGTGGTGGCAGGAGTAGTGGTGACAGGAGGTAGTGGTGGCTGGAGGTAGTGGTGGCAGGAGGTAGTGGTGACAGGAGGTAGTGGTGGCTGGAGGTAGTGGTGGCAGGAGGTAGTGGTGACAGGAGGTAGTGGTGGCTGGAGGTAGTGGTGGCAGGAGGTAGTGGTGGCAGGAGGGAAAGAGTGAAAGTATCGACCCCTTAAAAATTATATTCAAAGGTAACGTTGGTTTTGACCGGTAATACTGGCGTTACTTAGCAACCGATTCATTAGGGTAGCAACAAGATAACAGGACCCGGTGTAGTACTTCACCTTCCCTCTACCCTTATCCATTCCCCTTCCCCTGTAGCTCCTCTTCTTCTCATCTAGCTCCTCCCCCTCTGTAGCTCCACCTCCTGTCATCTAGCTCCCTCCCTCTCCTGTAGCTCCACCTTCCTCATCTAGCTCCTCTCCCTCTCATCTAGCTCCTCCCCCTCTCATCTAGCTCCTCCCCCTCCCCTGTAGCTCCTCTTCTTCTTCTCATCTAGCTCCTCCCCTCCCCTGTAGCTCCTCCTCTTCCTCTCATCTAGCTCCTCCCTCCCCCTGTAGCTCCACCTTTCTCATCTAGCTCCTCCCTCTCTCATCTAGCTCCACCTCTTCTCATCTAGCTCCTCCCCTTCCCATCTAGCCTCTCCTCCATTATCCGTCCCTTCCCTATAGCTCTTCCCTTTCCCCTCTAGCCTCCCCCCTACCCTTATCCACCCCCTTCCCTTGTAGCTCCTCTCCTCATCTAGCTCCTCCCCTTACCATCTAGCTCCTCTCCTCCCACGTAACTTGTCACTCCTTCCTTGCTCCTCAACTTCCTATATAGCTCCTCCCCATCGCCCCTAACTCCTCCCCTTCCACATAACTACTCCTCCTTGCCCCTAACTCCCTCCCCTCTTTCTCATATAATTCTACCTCTCTTCCTCCTCGCCCTCCCCATCCCCCTCTGGACCCAGTAGTTCTATCTGTAACCTTGTGTAGTGAACTTACCTGAGGCTCTATCACAGTGATACCCTCACCTGTCAACACGGGGGTACACAGCACTTATTGGACGCGATATGGTGACAACAAGCTACATTTCATTACAGATATACTTACACTCTACTTGATTACTTATTTTATTACTTACTAGTTATTTCAATGATAACTTGCAACGTACTTACAAGGGTTATTTGACTGCATACTTCATTGTTTACTTAAAACTTACTTATATGGTACTTAACTACTTACAGCATTTATATTTGGGTTTTAGTATCTCTGAATTCGGATCAACTGAAGATTAGCACCCCACTCTATCGCTACCTGGGGAGGTTAGGTTAAGTTAGGTTGGGATGGGTTGGGATTTTTTAACTAAATCATCTGGTAATCGGTGTTCCTGTAGCACTATTACTTGTAGTTTTTTCTTGTACTACTGTAGTGTACTAAACGGTGACCATTATAGTACTTGTCTATGGTAGAGAGGGAGGACACGCCTACTAGGGATATCCGTATATTACGTTACGGACACGCCTCTATCGTGTCCTAACATTAGTCCACTAGTACCTACCACCCTCCTCCCCTTTCTCCCAGCAACATCTCTCGCTATCTTGTCGCTTCTTGCACAGGGTCTGTCACCATGTCGGCTCTGTCTATCTCTCAAGGGAGTGTCTGTGTCTGTCGATTAGCCGTGTGTTCTCTCTCTCTCTCTCTCTCTCTCAGGCTAAGAGTTGGTATTGTTGTGAGGAGAAACACTAAGAGACCCCACAGTCGTCCCAGCTGGGTCACTTTGTTTGCATGTTTGCGCGTGTCGCTCTTCGCTCCCCGGGTCCCTGAGGAAGGCGCGTAATGGAGGCCTATTTGTTCCCGTCGCGGTATACTGTATCTCAACACATTTACATATATCCGTCGACTCCTATATTTATATCTACCCACACGTGTATGTATATCTACCTAACCTAACCTGGTTTAACTTAACCTAACCTCACCTGTACACGTCATCAAGTCGACCTTTCTTGCTTGTTGTGTTCATGATAGATCTGTACCAGGTGACCAGAGCTTCTTCAAACTTGTTTCACAGGGACGCAGGTGCCAGGCGAAGGTATTGAGAGCGTTAGAAGAAGTAGTGTGTGCTCGAGTTAAGGAAATCATGTTAGGGGCGGTGTGTGTATGTAATAAAATAATAATGATAATTAATGGTTTATTGAAAGAGCATGGCAGTCGGAAAGCTGAAAATATATAGTTACATAATTGGGGAATGGGTCTCTTGATTTACAAATAATATACAAGTAACATAAGTGATACAAATATGATATATAATAACTAGGTGGGGAGAAGGTCATACTACAGGGCATTTCAACATAGTGACAGTGCAAAAAGCTTGATTGACTAGAAGTGAATACACTGGTTGATTACAAATTATTAATAATTTTTACAATAATTGGGACTGGGCTGTTCTTATAGCGATCAATTCGTGCTCGTATGGGCTGGATGCGGTTGTGGTATCGAACAGCAATTCTCGGACGAGGGATCTCGGATGGTAGTAGGAGCCGGTGTCGAGGATGGTGCTGGAGCTTCTCACAAAATTTGCAGATGAGGTCGTGGTGATGGTCAGAGAGAGCCCAGAGGGTCAGTGTGTTAAGCTCTTCTTGATGTGTGTGTGTGTGTGTGTGTGTGCGTGTTTGTGTGTGTTTGTGTGTGTTTGTGTGTGTGTTTAAGTAAGTTATAGTTGTGTAGAGTTTGTTGATTCTTGGTTCCTCTCTCTCTCTCTCTCTCTCTCTCTCTCTCTCTCTCTCTCTCTCTCTCTCTCTCTCTCTCTCTCTCTCTCTCTCTCTCTCTCATATATGTAACCCTCCCCCCCCCAACCCTCCCATACACAGCAACACCGTGGGAGACTATTCAGCTTACACAGACCCACTACACCTTTCCTTTGTAGCCTTGACTTCAATATCTTGCATTTAGGAGCGTTGAATTCCACTTGTGTTACGTTGAATTCCACCTTTTTAGCTTTGACTTTTTAAAGATTGAGTTGATTTTTATTTTGCTTGTTTATATTTGGATTCCTCGTATTTAAAATAAAAATTGTGTGTCAGTTCTCAAATATGCATACAGCAGGTGGTAATGATACAACAGGTGGAAATTATACAACAGGTGGTAATGATACAACAGGTGATTATGGTACAACAGGTGGTAATGATGTAACAGGTGGTTATGATATAACAGGTGGTTATGATATAACATGTGGTTATAATACAACAGGTGGTAATGGTACAACAGGTGGTAATGATATAACAGGTGGTTATGGTACAACAGGTGGTTATGGTACAACAGGTGGTTATGGTACAACAGGTGGTTATGGTACAACAGGTGGTAATGATACAACAGGTGGTAATGATACAACAGGTGGTTATGATACAACAGGTGGTTATGGTACAACAGGTGGTAATGATACAACAGGTGGTTATGATACAACAGGTGGTTATGATACAACAGGTGGTTATGATACAACAGGTGGTTATGGTACAACAGGTGGTTATGATACAACACAGGTTTATGGTACAACAGGTGGATACAACAGGTGGTAATGATAATAAAGGTACACAGGTGTACAACAGGTGGTAATGATACAACAGGTGGTTATGATACAACAGGTGGTTATGGTACAACAGGTGGTTATGATACAACATGTGGTTATGGTACAACAGGTGGTAATGATACAACAGGTGGTAATGATACAACAGGTGATTATGGTACAACAGGTGGTAATGATACAACAGGTAGTTATGACACAACAGGTGGTTATGATACAACAGGTGGTTATGGTAAAACAGGTGGTTATGGTACAACAGGTGGTAATGATACAACAGGTAGTTATGACACAACAGGTGGTTATGATACAACAGGTGGTTATGATACAACAGGTGGTTATGGTACTACAGGTAGTTATGACTCAACAGGTGGTTATGATACAACAGGTGGTTATGGTACAACAGGTAGTTATGACTCAACAGGTGGTTATGATACAACAGGTGGTTATAGTACAACAGGTAGTTATAACACAACAGGTAGTTATGATACATGTGCATCAGGTGGTTTTAAGAACATAAGAATAGAGGAAACTGAAGCGGGCCTATTGGCCCTTACTGGCCCCTATCTCTCATATTTCCATCCGACCTATGTTGAAGCTATCCAGCGTGTTTGAGTTTATGATGATGTTTGGTAACTTGTTCCACTCATCCACTACTCTATTTCCAAACCAATGTTTACCTATATCGACCCTAAATCTAAATTTGTTTAAGTTAAAACCATTGGTACGAGTTCGCTCCTGGTTGGATAGTTTGAGTACCTTTGTTATATCACCTTTGTTCAGCCCTGACTTCCATTTATACACCTCGATCATATCGCCCCTCACTCTACGTCTCTCGGGGGAGTGCAGATAAAGATGCTTTAACCTGTCTCTGTACTCAAGGTTCCTAATGCCCGGGATTAGTCTTGTCATTCTCCTCTGAATTCTTTATAGGGATTCTATATCCATTCTGTAACACGGTGACCAGAACTGAACTGCGTAATCCAAGTGTGGTCTCACGAGCGCACAATATAGTTTTAAGATGACCTCGCTTGTCTTGTAACTAACACTCCTTTGTATGAACCCAAGTACTCTTTTAGCCTTGTTTCGAGCAAATACACATTGTTGACTTGGTTTAAGATTCCTACTCTTCATGTACATGTACATGTGCAACAGGTGGTTATGATACATGTGACAATTCACAAGTGGTCTGAACGTTGCAAACGATGACTGTAGCCAGCACGTTGACTTCGAACCAACACAATTAAGGGTCAGCCCCTCCCTACCCAGCCATTTACACCAAGGCCCCTGGGTCAAAGAGAGGCACCAAGTCGGCTCCGTCGTCCCTAGATATTTGCTTCTAACCCGATGACCGAGGTACCAGCAGTCCACCAGATGATGTCGTCGGGCTGGCGGCCTGGCTGGAACAATGAATACAGGATCCCAGCTGGGGACATCTCTGCATCCGGCATACCCAAGTTAACGAAAGGGTATGCCGGCAGCGACACTACGTCATTCACTACGTCGAGAGCATCACAGGAATGAACCGGCAGGGGGTGCATTGTTGTCGCCATCCTGGACAGGCTTTGCTGCTTTCTGACTGCTTACTGACCGCCATGGTCGTATGGTCTCCCTCTAGTGTGTGAGTGACAGAGGTATGACTCAAGTGGTGAAGTCTGGTGACATGGACTTCACACCCACTAGCAGGATTTTGCTAGACCTGCAAATACTGGGTTTACATCTGGCTGGAAGTGAGATCAGTCTGAGACATCGCGGGGTCATTAGGCCGGAGGCGGTGTACACACCCTTTAGGTTACAGTTACCCATAATCTTTGGGTATCTCAGGTAAATCCCAATCTCGACCATAATCGTATATTGTGAGACAATGTGACATCCAACAAGGGGGAAGCTAATTCTTCCTTAATCTAAATGTCTAGAAGTGAATATCATTTATTTTAACATTAGCACATCTCTAAATGCCTTCATGATATTATGCAACACAGTGGCTGTCTCGTTAATCCGAAAGTAACCCATGCAGGACAGCGAGAGAGTTATAGGTGGCTATGTCATGGAGCAGGTGTCATTAACTTTCAAATAGATACTACAGGTGTAATAGCAGTGGACAGGTCAATAGGGAAGGTCTACAGAAATCCATTTCTATATGTCAACTACACTAAGCTCTAATAACTAAATACAAACAAAAAACCAGGGGAGGGCCGGGTGAGGAGGTCGGGGTGTGCGGTAAGGGGAGGAGATTTTTTTATTTTGCCACTTACAGCGGATAGTTTATTGTGCACCCCATACTCACCCTGTGAGCGGTAGCGCAAAAGGATTACAGAGTAGTATTTACAAAGGGTCAGGATATTATGGCATTTAATGTTACAGAGCATTTCTAATAAATTCTTTGTTTAGTTCTGCGTGAGTACAGGAGTGTGGGGCAATATGTCTGGCCGCACACTTTGTTATTCACATTTGCGTGAGAGGTATTCAAGCACATTGTGTGTTTGGTTCTATACATGGGAGCTGATATAGCTACCAAATGCAAAAAAAGTGGATACAATCTCAATTTGTCGGCTATCTTGCCATTAGAGATAAAGTGTTGTGCCATTTCACACACAGTGTGCTTGGACCTGTCGCTGAAAGGTTCTGTCTTCACACAGTCAAGGACGTAGTGTTCGAGTGTGTGGCCATATATCTGGCCACACTCTTTACATTTAGTCTTGTTCACATCTGCTCGAGGAACATACTGCCAGAGGTACTTATATCCTAATCTTAGTCTAACCGCTCTAGCGGTTACAGCATGTTGTAATCTAGTGATCTTGTTACTTGCGCCATGTACACGTTTCACTTGATACATCTCATCATGGTAAACTATAGATCGACTAGTGCCTGTTTGCACTCAGATTGTATTCAACAGTGACTTTGTTAGACGCGAGTTTGGCGAGGGCATCAACTCTGTCATGTTCTTTGAGGCCTATGTGAGAGGGGATCCACAACAGTTTGATCTTGACACCCAGTCAACAAGGTACGCATATTTGTGTCTGGCTTCAGAGACAAACGCGTGACAACTTGAGTTGAGGGTGTCAAGGATATAGAATCTCTGATGATGAGATTGTCACTGACAGTGGTTTCAGTAAATTTAATAGCTGTGAGTATGGCAACTAATTCAGTTTGTAGAGTGGATGCCCAGTTGTTAATTCTAACTCCTTTTTCAATTGTATTACCGTCAGGCTGAGTCACAACGATAGCACTTCCAGCCCTCCCACAGGCGGTGTTAAGAGGTCCATCAGTGTAGATGGTCGGTGAGATATTATCATCAGTCTGTAGGGTGTGTATGTGTTCAAGAGCTCTCACTTTGGCAGTGTGTTGGAAATAAATACTTTGTATATTCAATCTTTTAGGGACATGTGGGTAGAAGAGGCCGGACGGACAAGCGAGTAAGTGTGAGGGACGAGGGTAGGTGTGAGGGTGAGGGAGCGGTTGGGGAAGCAAGGAGAGTTAGGGTGAGGGGTTGGCGCAGCGGGGTTGGGGTGAGGGAGGGTTGGATGAGGGGTGGCGCGGCTGAGAGCTGGGTACTTGAGGTTGCCCCAAGAGGTGAGGTGTGGTGAGGTGGGGCGGGTTGAGGGTTGCCCCGTCCTGCCCCGTCCCCGTTACCCCATCGTTAAGGCGGCGGCACACTGGGTACTTTCCTCCAAACAGGTTGCCCGTTTTGCTGGCCGTTGGTCTAACGGCCCAACAAGCAACAGGATTTAGGCTGTTGCGAGATATGGACAACGGTTTGGCGGGGATCTTTTCTGGCTGGATTAGTGCTGAAATGAGCTACATATAATTTCAAGTAAAAATTTAAATAAATCATGAAACAATAATAATTTATGATATAACACATAAACGGTGACATTTTTCTATTTATTCGTGACTTTAAAACTTCGTTACCATTATTAAATCATTATTCAGGGCCACTTTTAAACAAATTTCACGACACCCCATTGTCTTTAGCTTTTGCAGACGCCTCACTTGCTTCAGCAATTGTAGAACTATAGCACAACCCTGCAAGACCTCAGCTGTAGTAACGGAATCCATGGTGAACCTCGTCTAGACGTTTTGTTGTTGTTTTCGTTGCGTTGGACAGACGCGCCAACAAAACATCCCTGTGTGACGTAAAACGTCTCTTTGTTTTGCTGGCCGGGCCGTGTTTGCCAAACATGTTTGGGAGAAAGTGCCCAGTGCTCCGCCGCCTTTAGTCGCTTAACTTATTTCATCTAAAAGTATCTTCACTTAACAGTATGACAAAACATCAAAACATCAACTTCAAGATTATTTCAGTTAACTCAACAAAAGAAAAATGCCACTTTCTAACACCTATTATTTATCAAATACAAAATCAGTGTACGTTAAAACTACTTTTGATAGGCGAAGTCGAGCGGTTAAGGCCCGTAGGACGATGTTTTATGAAACAACCACCACTTGCCACCATTTGTAATTAAATGGGTATTATTTCCTTTATTTTATTTCTTCTTTACTCTTTCTTTATTCTCTAATTCTCTTTTCTTATTCTTACTCTTTCATTCGTTAGGTGAAGGAGGGGAGCGAGGGAGAAGGGGTAAGTCTGTGGTTGAGGGAGGTGGGGGTTTGCCTGTGGTCACTCCCCCAACCAGAGGGTCGGCCTGGGAACCGATAGGAGAGGAGACTGAGGGAAAGGATGATAACTGTGGAATAAGCATAGTATGTAATAACTTAGACACCAGGGGAAATATGTGATAGTTATGTTATTACTCATGGGGTTACTGTATACCACAAAGACACTTATGAGGAATACTCTACTCCATACACAGAGGAAGGGAATTGAGAACTATTCTGAACGGTTCTGTGTTTATTAGACGGTATTCAGGATGGACAGTTACACTTTTAAAACAATGACTTATTCTCCTAGCTAGTTAAACGGGGTCACATGAATTGCAAAACATTTCGGGGAACGGATAAAACCTAATTGCCGAACACACACACACACACGTCTACCCCTAAACACCCCCAAAAACAGACTCTGCGTTTGAAAATCGAGCGCACTTGTTGCTGGCTTCGAAACTCTAGTCTCCAGCCAATCAACCCAGTTATGGCTAAGACAGGGCACGGCTTTTTGGTGGGAATACATATATATATTTTCTCTAAAGCATGACACAATTTACTTTAAAATCAAGGCGCTGTTACTTGTGCAACAGGTGGTTATGATACAACAGGTGGTTATGGTATAACAGGTGGTTATGGTATAACAGGTGGTAATGATACAACAGGTGGTAATAATACAACAGATGGTTATGATACATGCTGAACCTGTCGTTACGGTACAACAGGTGGTAATGTTACAACAGGTGGTTATGGTATAACAGGTGGTTATGGTATAACAGGTGGTTATGGTACAACAGGTGGTTATGGTACAACAGGTGGCTATGATAGAACAGGTGGTTATGGTACAACAGGTGGTAATGATACAACAGGTGGTAATGATATAACAGGTGGTTATGATACAACAGGTGGTTATGGTACAACAGGTGGCTATGATAGAACAGGTGGTTTTGATACAACAGGTGGTTATGGTAACAATTGGTTATGGTACAGCAATTGGTTATGGTACAACAGGTGGTAATGATGCAACAGGTGGTTTTGATATAACAGGTGGCTATGGTACAACAGGTGGCTATGATAGAACAGGCGGTTATGATACAACAGGTGGTTATGGTACAACAGGTGGTTATGATACAACAGGTGGTTATGGTACAACAGGTGGTTTTTATACAACGGGTGGTTATGGTACAACAGGTGGTTATGATACAACAGGTGGTTATGGTACAACAGGTGGTTTTTATACAACGGGTGGTTATGGTACAACAAGTGGTTATGATACAACAGGTGGTTATGGTACAACAGGTGGTTATGATACAACAGGTGGTTATCATACAATAGGTGGTTATCATACAACAGGTGGTTATCGTACAACAGGTGGTTTTTATACAACGGGTGGTTATGATACAACAGATGGTTATGATACAACAGGTGGTTATGATACAATAGGTGGTTTTGATACAACAGATGGTTATGGTACAACAGGTGGTTATGATACAACAGGTGGTTATGGTCAACAGGTGGTTTTTATACAACGGGTGGTTATGGTACAACAGGTGGTTATCATACAACAGGTGGTTATCATACAACAGGTGGTTTTTATACAACGGGTGGTTTTATACAACGTGGATTTATGGGTACAACTGGTGGTTATGATACAGTTTGGTTATGGTACAACAGGTGGTTATGATACAACTGGTGGTTATGGTACAACAGGTGGTTATGATACAACAGGTGTTTATGATACAACAGGTGGTTTATGATACAACAGGTGGTTATGATACAACAGGTGGCTATGGTACAACAGGCGCTTTTTATACAACGGGTGGTTGGGTACAACTGGTGGTTATGATACAACTGGTGGTTATGATACAACAGGTGGTTATGGGTACAACAGGTGGTTATGATACAACTGGTGGTTATGATACAACAGGTGGTTTATGATACAACAGGTGGTTATGATACAACGGGTGGTTATGATACAACAGGTGGTTATGATACAAAGTGGTTATGGTACAACAGGTGGTAATGATACAACAGGTAGTAATGATACAACAGGTAGTAATGATACAACAGGTGGTTATGGTACAACAGGTGGTTATGATACAACAGGTGGTTATGGTACGACAGGTGGTAATGATACAACAGGTGGTAATGATACAACAGGTGGTAATGATACAACAGGTAGTTATGGTACAACAGGTGTTTTGGTACAACAGGTTGTTATGATATAACGGTAGTAATGATACAACAGGTGGTTATGGTACAACAGGTAGTTATGGTACAACAGGTGTTTTGGTACAACAGGTGGTTATGATATAACAGGTAGTAATGATACAACAGGTGGTTATGGTAACAGGTGGTTATGATACAACAGGTGGTGATACAACAGGTGGTAATGATACAGTGGTAATGATACAACAGGTAGTAATGATACAACAGGTGGTAATGATACAACAGTTAGTAATGATACAACAGGTGGTAATGATACAACGGGTGATAATGATACAACAGGTGGTTATGATACAACAGGTGGTAATGATAGAACAGTATTTATGGTACAACAGGTGGTTATGATACAACAGTTGGTTATGGTACGACAGGTGGTAATGATATAACAGGTGGTAATGATACAACAGGTGGTAATGATACAACAGGTGGTTATGGTACAACAGGTGGTTATGATATAACAGTGGTAATGATACAACAGGTGGTTATGATACAACATGCGGTTATGGTACAACAGGTGGTTATGGTACAACAGGTGGTTATGATACAACAGGTGGTTATGATACAACAGGTGGTTTTTATACAACAGGTGGCTATGGTACAACAGGTGTTTTTGATACAACAGGTGGTTATGGTACAACAATTGGTTATGATACAACAGGTGGTTATTGTACAACAGGTGGTAATGATACAGCAGGTGGTTATGACACAACAGGTGGTAATGATACAACATGTGGTTATGATACAGCAGGTGTTTATGATACATCAGGTGGTTATGATACAGCAGGTGGTTAGGATACAGCAGGTGGTTATGATACAGCAGGTGGTTAGGATACAGCAGGTGGTTAGGATACAGCAGGTGGTTAGGATACAGCAATGTTTATGATACAGCAGGTGGTTATGATACAGCAGGTGTTTATGATACAGCAGGTGTTTATGATACAGCAGGTGTTTATGATACAGCAGGTGTTTTATGATACAGCAGGTGGTTACGTCACTTCAGGTGCTACTTATACACGTGCAACAGGTGGTGATGGTTCTTGTGCAACAGATGGTTGATGCAACAGATTTTTGAAAATACATTTGTGCTGGCAGTGCATGTGCAACAGGTGATGATGTATGCAACAGGTGGTAATACTGATGCCTGTGCAACATTTAGTAATGTATGTGCTTGAAATGTTGATATGTGCAATATGTGGTGATAGTGATGCATATGTATGTGGAACAGATGATGGTGTAATTCACTGTATATGCAACAGGTGGTGTTGTAGCATGTGCAACAGGTGGCTATAATGGTGCATGTGCAACAGGTAGTTATAGGTCGTGTGCAACAAGTGTTTAATGGGTATGTGTAACAGATAGTTATAATGGTCCGTGTGCAACAGGTGGTTATAATGGTGCATGTGCAACAGGTGGTTATAAGGTGCATGAGCAGCAGGTTATAGGTCCGTGTGTAAGTGGTTATAATGGGATGTGCAACAGGTGGTTATAATGGTGTGTGACAGGTGGTGTTGTAGCATGTGCAACAGGTGGCTATAATGGTGCATGTGCAACAGGTAGTTATAATGGTCCGTGTGCAACAAGTGGTTATAATGGTGCATGTGCAACAGGTGGTTATAATGGTGCATGTGCAACAGGTGGTTATAATGGTGCATGTGCAGCAAGTGGTGATACATGTACAATAAGTGGTGATACATGCAGTCCCCTTCACTAGTGCATTTACAGGGGCTCGTCAGATTTTGTGCAGTGTGGCAGCGTTGTTTTTGTTTACATTTGACAGAAGAAAACTCGTAATAATAAACATCGTATGGAATCAAATTAAAACAATATTAAAACAAATATATTAAAGATAATGATTTGTGGAATGTTTATATGACGAGCCACTGTAAACGCACTCGTGAAGGGGACTATACAACAGGTGGTGGTGATACATGTACAGTAACTCAAAAAAGTATCTGTCCACACACTGTGTGAAACATTATGAGACCACGGATGATAGATATTGGGATATGCATTTACTTTGGTATATAGTTTAACATAAGTAATGCAATGTGTATAATTATTTCGGCGTAATTAATATGATGTTCGGTTCCAAATGCAATAGGATCATGAGGCCACAGAGCCACGCCTACCAACCCTCCCGAGACATGACGAGTTGTATGTAGCATTTTGAAGTCATCGAACCCATCCTGGCAGATACTTCTTTGAGGCACTGAACATTATGTGGTATTACATATACAATTGGGGATATGTGTTCCAACACCCCTTGTGGTAACCCGTGTCTCCAAACGGCACCGTCGCAGTAGTAGTATCACTATATATGAATGACTGGGTATTGGTGATGTAACGAGGGACGTGATTGGTGGATAGGTTTGCTATAGGTCATATAGGTTGGCCGTTTGGTGACACAGGTTACCACAGGGGGTGTAGGAACACATTTCCACAATTGTACAACTGGTGGTGATAGTGTGAGGGAAGGTGTGAGAGCAAGATAACCCAATACGTGATAAATATCACTTAAGATAACCTACTTAACATAGCCTAATGACACCTGTTGTTTGTGATGCTAATTGCCTTCTTCTTCTTCCGCAGGTAAGCCTGATGATGACCAGTACCAGGTGAGAGAGAGAGAGAAAGAGCGAGAAGGCGAGATAAAGAGAGAGAGGTGTGTGTCGTTTCTCTTATTTTATACAGATTTATTGATATAAAACCCGGATTTAATAGACCAGAGAGAGAGAGAGAGAGAGAGAGAGAGAGAGAGAGAGAGAGAGAGAGAGAGAGAGAATACCCTACTGGTGAAGATGATTGACCATGACCTATTGCTTCAGGGTCACGTGGGTCGCTATTACCTCGGTCTCTTGTGAAAGATTTTGTGGCCACAGATCTTAAACCACAAGTCTCCAGTGTTGCCAACAACTTTCTCCTCATTAGTCTCCCACGACCACTTGTATAGACAAACATTTTGGCTACACTGTTTTGTGTAAACCACATAAACAGATGGAAACAAAATTTGCGTAACTAACTCAATATACGCTATTCTTGACTCACATCCCAATGTTTTTGTTTTATATTTCCTTGTTGAACGAGTTTTCCCATTTAGTGTGTGTCGTCATTACGCGCTGCCAGACGTACGAGCACTCCCTCCCTCTCTCCATCCCGCGCTAACGCAGCTTTGGACATCAGTGTTGAAAATCATTATAATTGGTTATTTATAAAGAGGACAATGGTCAACAATGAGTGCAGTGACTGGAGAGCTAATTACTCGTCATATTTGAAGGAACTCATCGTAAAGGAATGAGTGAAGGTGGTGTGAAAGTATAATGAATGAAGCAGGTGTGAAAGTATAATGAATGAAGGTGTGAAAGAAGTATAAATAAATAGACGAAGTTTGAAAGAAGATATGAAAGCAGGGGGTATGATAGAAGCAGAAATGAATGAATTAGGTGTGAAAGAAGCAGAAATGAAAGCAGGAGGTGTAAAAGAAGCAGGAGGTATGAAAGAAGCAGAAATGATTGAACGTGTGAAAGAAGCAGAAATGAATGAAGTAGGTGTGAAAAAAGCAGAAAATAAAGCAAGGGGTGTGAAAGAAGCAGAAATGAAAGAAGGAGGTATGAAAGAAGCAGAAATGAAAGCGGGAGATATGAAGGTAGAAATAAATTATTGGTGTGAAAGAAGCAGAAATGAAAGCAGTAGGCGTGAAAGTAGAAATGAAAGCAGGAGATATGAAAGTAGAAATAAATGATGGGTGTGAAAGAAGCAGAAATGAAAGCAGGAAGTATGAAAGAAGTAGAAATTAATGCAGGAGATATGAAAGTAGAAATAAATTATAGGTGTGAAAGAAGCAGAAATGAAAGCAGGAGATATGAAAGAAAATGAAGGGGAAGGAAAATAAATTGTCGCCTCACGTATTATTTTGCCTTTCAACAAAATAAATATATATTCAACCACCTGCCCTCTCCTCCTCCTCCTCCTCCCTGCCTCTCCTCTTCCTCACCTTCTCCTCCTCCTCCTCTTCCCTCCAACTCTTCTCATCTACCAGCTTGCCTCCTCCTCCAACCCTCCACACCTTTCTCCTCCTCCTCCTCCCCCTCCTCCTCCCTCCTCTTCTCCTCACCTTCTCCTCCTCCTCCTCTTCCTCTCCAACCTTCTCTCATCTAACAGCTTGCCTCCTCCCCTCCAACCCCCATAACCTTTCTCCTCCTTCTCCTCCCTCCCCCCCTCCTCTTCCTCACCTTCTCCTCCTCCTCTTCCCTCCAACTCTTTCCTCATCTACCAGCTTGCCTCCTCCTCCAACCCTCCATAACCTTTCTCCTCCTCCTCCTACCCCTACCCTTCCCCCTCTCCTCTTCCTCCCTCCTCACCTTCTCCTCTTCCCTCCTCTTTCCCTCTCCAACTCTTCTCCTCATCTACCAGCTTGCCTCCTCCTCCAACCCCTCCATAACCTTTCCTCCTACCCTCCTCTCTTTCCTCCTTCTCCTCCTCCTCCCTCTGTATAAATATAAGAATCCAGAAAACAAATAAAATATCAACGATAATAAAATAAGATGGACAATAAGTCAATAGACAATAAAATATACAAACAAAATAATCAAATAATAAAATAAAAAATACAACACAAATTGTGAATAAATTTCGAAACTTTTTTTTTTCATTCATACGATTTATATTCTCGCCCCAAAAAGTGGTCCTAAGCCCCCCCCCCCCTCTTTCCCAAGGTTTAAGGATTAGCTTTGGCTATTGGGATTGGCGACTCATGGGTTAGATTGGGATTGTGGGGTGGTTTATCCTACCCGGTCAAGCTACCATTCAGCTGCCAGATCTCCACCTTTGATAATATTCATGGTGCGTGAAAATAAAACATGGGGGTAAGAATGTGGGGGGGGGAGTTATGGGGGTAATAACAGTTAAATTAGATCATGAGGGCAATACTACTACTACTACTACTACTACTAATAATAATAATAATAATAATAATAATAATAATAATACACTGTAGGGGATGGCTGGTACTGTGTGCTGTCACTAACATTGTTGGTCCAGCTGATGTACTCGAGGCACGTCTAGCAAGGTAAAGCGGTACGGAAGACTGGGAAGGTCAGGAAGGTCGATAACCTCTGTTGGAGGTTAAGTCTATAGCTCTTATTGACACTTGAGGGTTAGCAATGTCTGCCTCCACTGTTGTCACTTTCTCCGTTGCTGGCGTTTAGATATGAGAAAAATATTTATTTTTTCTATTTTTTCCATTCTAGATTTTAATGGGAACTAAAAACCATCTCTTCGATATAAGAATTTTTGTTTTTATTCAATAAATATGTAAATCAAGATGTTGTCTGAAAAATAGTTAAAACGGGAATGTTATTATTATTTATCAAGTGAGCGTAGCGGTGTGTGGCAACTCAACTCCTTTAGTGGGGTGATGACGCAACACCCCGCCGATGACGTCACGCGCCCAGACAGTCATCTCCCCCTCCCCTTCCTCCCCGTCCGGAGCTACCTTGGCCGAGGTAACCGGGTGGGAGGAGACGGGGGAGGGATATAGGTTAGGTAGAAAGAGACAGGTAGACAAACAGAAATAGAGAACTAATAGGAGGGAGATTATATATATATATATATATATATATATATATATATATATATATATATATATATATATATATATATATATATATATATATATATATATATATATATATGCTGATAACCACAAGAAAACACGAAGTTCCAAGCGCTTTCGTGTAATTCACATCTTCAGGGATGAGTTCAGTCTGCACTCACCCCTGAAGATGTAAATTATACGAAAGCGCTTGGGAACTTCGTGTTTTCTTGTGGTTATCAGCAAATACTTGGATCACGCATTAATTTAAAGACAAACTTTTGTTTAGCTTTAATGTAACCGAAATGTTGGTGGTTAGCTGTTGGTGACCCACCTGTTAACTTAGCTGTTGGTGACCCACCTGTTAACTTAGCTGTTGGTGACCCACCTGTTAACCTAGCTGTTGGTGACCCACCTGTTAACTTAGCTGTTGGTGACCCACCTGTTAACTTAGTTAACTTAGCTGTTGGTGACCCACCTGTTAACTTAGCTGTTGGTGACCCACCTGTTAACCTAGCTGTTGGTGACCCACCTGTTAACTTAGCTGTTGGTGACCCACCTGTTAACCTAGTTGTTGGTGACCCACCTGTTAGATCAACGGGTATGTAAAAACAGATAGGACAACAGTGTGAGTAAAGAATGTGAGGTGAGCACATACTTGGCACTATCCACCCCAGTGTCACCCTCTTATCCTGCCCAGTGCCGCTCTCCCACCCAGTGCCACCCCTACCCAGTGTCACCCTCTTACCCTGCCCAGTGCCGCTCTCCCACCCAGTGCCACCCCTACCCAGTGTCACCCTCGTACTCAGTGTCACTCTCTTACCCTGCCCAGTGCCACTCTCCCACCCAGTGCCACCCCTACCCAGTGTCACCCTCGTACTCAGTGCCAGGTGGCATAAGTCAGAGGTAAGAGTGCCAGGAGGCGCATCAGGTGTCGGAGTGTTATCACATGTTATCAATAAGTAGAGGGGCAGATACCATCACCACCAGGGATGATCTCCCACACAAGACTGATGTATTTACACACACGGGATGACATTTATAACTGTGGTGTGTCATTGTGGGGTGTTGAGAGCGATATTTGTGATGATAATAATAACAAATATGATAATAATAATATATATATAGTAATAATAAATATAATTTATAATAATAATAATAATAATAATAATTATTGTATCAGGGTATAGAGAAAGTTATAGAATTTAGGGCCAGCGACCACCCACAAGTGTTCAGTTTTATGTCAATAGTCACTGAACACGTGAAGTTAATTTTCGCTTGAGTATTTTGTTGCTTGAGAACACACACACACACACACACACACACACACACACACACACACACACACACACACACAGTATCATAGCAACCTTTATGCCTGGAACGACACACAAGTCTGTGGTCGTGGTAGCAACAAACTCCACCCTGTGTCTGCCTCTATGGCTTCCCAGAGGGTCAAATTTTCTTTTATGTAACTTTTAAGTGAATAGAGTGTGTGTGTGTGTGTGTGTGTGTGTGTGTGTGTGTGTGTGTGTGTGTGTGTGTGTGTGTGTGCCCTACTCGTGGTGGTGATGGAAACGTTACCACACAATCGTCTTAAAGTCGGGGTTTAGTTAGGTTAGGTTAGATTACGTACGTTTTAGTTAAATTTGGTTATTTGTTGTCTGAATTTGCTTTAAAAGCGTAGTTACCATCGTCAAGTTAGTGAAGAATGCGTTAATATACAAAGCAGTTCTCTCAGGTGTGACTGTTGTACACCTGAGTTATACCAGCCAGGTGTTATGACGGTGTTTGTGTTTACAGACGTATCTTGCCGCTGTCACACGCTGCTGAATAGCACGACCTCGTTATAGAGTTAACCGAGTCTTTGTATTGTCTGGATAACATAACTAACGATCCGAGACAGCTGAGGTGTATGACCCACGACTACATTAACACTATATGTTGGTAAAACAAGGAGGACCTTAGTAGGTGTTTGACATGTGTTGTGTTATGTCCAAACTCTCACAAATTGCTGCATTCCCGCGTTGCCGGCCGCCTGCCCAACTTCTCGTACTGCATATGTGACTATTGTACAGGTAGACAGTGTAATTTCCATGGACAGAGCAGGTAATTAGTGTATTATGTAGACAGTCCAGGAAGACAGTGTACTTATGTAGACAGTGCAGAGGTGCTAGCGGTCTAAAAGATATCTTTAGTGTAACCTAACCTAACCTAACTTAACCTAACGCTATAGTAACACCCAGTTCAGGTATATAGTGTACATATAAAGTGCTGTATACAAACAATACACACAGACAGTGCACATACAATACACACAGACAGTACATACATACATACAGACGATAACATGATAGCAGTTGATATATCACGTCCACTGGGGGTCCCTTAGTGTTGGAGCTTGTACTAGTAAGCTAAAAATATCTTCTTAAATCCTCAGTCAGTTGAATCATCACTTGGTTGGTATAGTCTCTGTCTGACTCACATTTCTCACAGTGCGAGGGCGGTGGCGTGTACAACCTCCACCATTGTGTTGTTGTGCGGGGAGGGAGGAGGGGTTGTGACGTCATCAGTCGGAAGGCGGCGAGCGTTAGTAACAACGGAGTGAGAGAAACAATTTGTGTTTTTTTTTTTATGATTTGTTGTTGTAGCAAAATATAAAAATTACTAAAGAAAGAATGGTAGTTACTTGTGGTATAGTTTACAAAGAAAACGGTATGTAGATCATTGGACTCATTTCCCACCTTATTTTAACCCCTTGAGTACGAGGTTAATCCCTGGAGTACGAGACCGACCCCTTGAGTACATGAGAATGAGTAGTGAGGGAGGGACGAGATGTTGGTGACCTGTAGGAGGAGGATGATTTGAGTCCATTTATTATGGTAGAGTATCTTAAGCTATTGAGTACGATGACTCAGCTACTTGATGTACTGACTTAACTACCTATCACACACACACACACACACACACCACTATATTCAAGTAGATAATTGTCTCGTGTGTGTGTGTGTGTGTGTGTGTGTGTGAGTGACTGAAGGATCTGCCTCAGGAGGGAGGAAAGAGCTATGGAGGGAGTTTTAGCGGGAGGAGGACACAGTGTAGAGCGTGAGGAGGGAGGGAGGGAAGGAGGGAGGGTTCGGTCCAGTGGTCAGTTGAAGGCCTCTTTGCCACTGTTAAGGACCAATCAGACAGCGTCATTTACGTAAGATTTTGGAATGTTCTCTATCCTGAAATTAGGGGAGAGATGGGGAGATAGGAGGGAGGGGGTAGGGGGGAGGGAGAGTATGGTCATCCCTAGTTATCCATCAATTGCAGAATGTTGCACCCTTCTGTGGTCTTGCTACCCGGGTTTGGCCGTTGTTGCTCTCTATTGCATCCTATTTCTGGCCGCCTCCGTTGGATTTATGGACCAACAGAGCCACGGGTTCACGGGTCAATAGAGCCACGGGTTCACGAGTCCATAAAGCCACGGGTCCAGAAAGCCAGGGGTTCACTGGTCCACAGAGCCACGGGTTCCCGGGTCCACAGAGCCACGAATCCACAGAGCCGCGGGTTCACAGAGCCAGGGGTCCACAGAGCCACGAATCCTCAAAGCCATGAATCCACAGAGCCACGAGTCCACGAATCCACAGAGCCACGGGTCCAAAAAGCCACGGGTGGGTTCCTACATTACAAGCTTCACTGTGCACTGCATCGTCAACTGCATTCACACTGGGCGGCATTCTTTACTTGGCCGCGTAGGCTATTGTCGGTCGATCGGTTGGCAAGGTCGGCAAGCGGTCGGTCGGTCTGTCGGTTGGTTGGTTAGTCGTGGGAATTTTTCGGTCGGTGAGGACAAGGACGGTGGGATTAGGTCTGGCAAGGGGGTGCAGACGCCCCTATTCTCTGTTTGGTGTTTCTCGGGTGAATCAAAAACTCCCTTGTTACATACATCACTGGCTGGTGTGTGTGTGTGTGTGTGTGTGTGTGTGTGTGTGTGTGGAGGTGGCAGATGGTATACAATTGTACAAAGCCGTCACGGGATGGATGATCGTCCGACACACACACACACACTACTACTACTACTATTATTACTACTACTACTACTACTACTACTACTACTACTACTACTACTACTAATTTTTTTTTTAAGGCCTCCAGCCTCCCCCAATAGCCACACCTTCGCCACCATTTATTTACCTTAATATTAAATATCCTAATACATAAGAAGCTATCCTATCTGTGTTAAATTAGTTGAGCCGCAGATCTATGTGGCATTCAGTGACTGTAGCCTCATAGTCAATATCTGCAGCAGTTGTCGGAGTAGGGGCAGAAGCTCTCGTTCCCCTGAGGCAGAGCAAAGCCGACCGAAGGAGAGAGAAGGACAGTCGACATCTCATCCAGGCTGTAACATAACTTCTGGGCTGCTGCTTCTGTTCGGAGATCAACTCCGCGAGTCTGGCGTAGAAACATCTTGCACTTGGGCCCATCCCACCAGAGGTTGTGAACACTAGAGGAGTGAAGCTGCCTTGATCAACATTTTGAATTCTCTCCCCATATGCCCTTCTCTTGTCGTTCTCGTTCCTCCTATGTGCAGCATCGAGAGCTAGGTTACGGTGACAAGTACTACTACTACTACTACTACTTTGCTGTCACTCGGAATCGGGTATGACGATCATCCAGCTATGAGACAAAGATATGAGTTATTAAGGATGTCACCTTCATTGGTGAGTTTTAAGGTGACTAATGAGGCCGATACGGGACCGGTAGGTTCGTTCACAGATGTTGCAGGTGTGGATGGCTCCATCCATTGCAGGAGGGGCGGCGGCAGTCTTTCCGGCGTTGGCGCTTATCTGCCTTAGTTTGCAGTCGGGCTAATTCGAAAGTATTGATACCTTCCCGTGTGGTGCTCCTACAAGCGTTACGGTGTGGAGTGATCGTCTCCCAGGTGAGGGGGTCGATTTGGCACATTTTCAGGTTTGTCTCAAGACTATCCTTATACCTTTTCTGTTGCCCACCAGCGTTACGTTTACTATTCGTTAAATGACTGTAACGTAGCTGCTTTGGCAGTCTACTGTCGCCCATTCGGGTAACATGGCCAGTCCAACGTAGTTGTTCATGGATAATGGTAGCCTCGATGCTCCTACAGTTGGTGTCAGCAGGAATACTGGCATTTGTTCTCTTGTCTTCCCAGCGAACTCGGAGGATGGAACGTAGACTACGTTGGTGAAAGATTTAAAGTGCCTTGAGGTGCCTCCTGTATGTGACCCATGTCTTGCTGCCATATAGCAGGGTGGGGAGGACCACTGCTCGATATACGTGTAACTTTGTAGATAATTTTAACTCCCACCAGCTGAAGACACAGGTACTGAATATGCCAAGGGCTTGAGATGCACATCTGATCCAATGCTGTATTTCTTCATCGATGTCCGCGGTGGTGGACAGGTGGGAGCTGAGACACAGAAAGTGGGTAACATTAGAGAGGGTAGTACCATTAAGGTGGATGGATGGTGGAGGTGTGTCTGAACCAGGTTCAGGTTGAAAGAGAATCTGAGTCTTACGTACATTCACCTCAAGGCCGAAGTGTGCATACACATCTGCGTAGATGTTCAGGATCTCGTGTAGGTCGCGTTCAGTGTGATCAACAAGGGTGAGATCGTTTGCATACTGAAGTTCAGTAATGGAAGCTGCTGACACCTTTGTTCCTGCTTGGAGTCGTCTTACGTTGAAAAGATCTTTCATCCTGTACTCGATGTCCACCCCACCGACTAAATTGGCACTGGCACGAGTAAGGAAGGCAGCCAAGAAAATGGAAAAGAGAGTTGGTGCCAGTACACCCCCTTGTTTAAGTCCCGTTTGGATGGGGAAGAACTCAAACTGGGTGCCATTGTGCAGGACACTGCCGTTCCTGCCATCGTGGAGTTGCCTCTCAATGGCGATGAATTTTGGTGGGCAGCCAAAACGGCTGAGGGTCTGCCAGAGGGCCTCCCTGTTGACCGAGTCGAAGGCTTTAGTTAGGTCGATGAAGGCCATGTACAGGTCACGACGCTGTTCTCTGCACTTTTCCTGTATCTGGCGGGCAGCAAAGATTATGTCAGTGGTGCCACGTGATGGTCTAAAGCCACATTGAGATTCTGGGAGGAAGTTTTCCAACTCAGGTAGAAGTCTGTTTAGGAGGTCTCGGACGATAATCTTGCCAGTTACGGGCAGTAGCGAGATCCCTCGGTAGTTGTCATAGTCTGACCGGTCTCCCTTGTCTTATAAATATTGACGATGGAGGCATCTTTAAGAGCTTGGGGGATTTCCTCCTTTTCCCATATATTCTCCAGGAGAGAGTGGAGACGGCTATTAAGCAGAGGTCCTCCTGCTTTATACACCTCAGCTGGGATTCCATCAGGCCCTGAGGCTTTGTTATTTTTCATCTATTTGATGGCAGTAGCTACCTCATCCAGGGATGGAGGATAGCTGAGGTGGGTCAGCTCTGGATGCTGGGGGAGCTGCTGTGTAGTCAGGACATCCACATCGGTGTTTCGGTTGAGCAGCGAATGGTAGGGTTCTTTCCAGCTCTGATGGATGCCTTCTTTGTCTTTAATTAGGGAGTTACCATCGGATGAGAGGAGGGGAGCTGTGCCAGGAGTGTTTGGCCCATAAAATGTTTTAGTGAAATTAAAAGAATTGCACATATTGTGTTGATCTGCAATTTTTTGTGTTTCACATGCTTTATCTTTAAACTAGTCGTTCTTTAGTTTGCGAAGTTCACGCTACACTGCCGGTTTCTTCCTGCGGAAGGTAACAGCTTTGGTCCGAGACTGCGGGCTGTTCTGCCAGTCAGTTAAAACAGCTCGTTTATCATTAACGAGTACACTGATTTCTGGGTCATTTTCATCAAACCAGTCCTGACATATTCTTTCGATCTGGCCGAGGATCTCTCTGCAGATTTTTATCATGACAGTGTCGAGAATACTCCAGTCGGCACTGGGATCTGGGTTGTTTGTTGTCGGGTTGTTTATCAGCCCATGTTCGAGCTGCTCTCTGAAAGCATGTGCTACCGCTGGATCCTCCAGACGCTTAGTGTTAAAACCTCTTCTGGATGCTTGTCGCCTTCGCCATTTTGGGGCAACGTGAAGTGAGAGCTTGGCTCTGACGAGTCGATTTTCAGTGTCGCAGTGGTCTGAGCCATGCATTGCTCGGGTGATGAGGACATCTCGGCGATCTCTTTCTCTGACAACGATGTAGTCAATGAGATACCAGTTTTTAGATCGTGGGTGTTGCCACGAACTCTTGAACTTGTCGGCCGAGCTAAACAAGGTATTGGTGATGATGAGGCTGTGTGCAGCACACTTGCTGAGGAGGAGTAGCCGATTGGGATCACACTTGCCTAGTTCATTTCTCCCTGATTCCCTGCCAAATGTCAGCATCTCTACCAACTCTGGCATTGAAGTCACCAAGGAGCACAACCCTATCTTCTCTGGGAATAGAGGTTAACACTCTGTCAAGGTCGTCGCAAAAGGCCTCCTTGATGTCATCCTCTGCATCCAGTGTTGGGGCGTATGCACTGATAAAAAAGGCATGACATGAGTAACTCAGTGGGACTCTGAGCGTCATGAGGCATTCGTTGATCCCTACAGGCATTTCAGTTAGCCTGTGTAGGATGCGTTGTCAGATGGCAATACCAACTCCATAAATGCAGTTTCTCTCCACAGCAGTCTTACCTTTCCCGAGGAAGGTACAGCTAGACCCCCGTTCTGTGAGTCGGCCCTCGTCTGGAAGCGGGACTCACTAATGGCTGCTATGTCGATGTTAAA
The DNA here is from genome assembly GCF_018991925.1 of Homarus americanus. Taxonomy (NCBI): domain Eukaryota; kingdom Metazoa; phylum Arthropoda; class Malacostraca; order Decapoda; family Nephropidae; genus Homarus; species Homarus americanus. The sequence goes on from NW_024755545.1 coordinate 762,133, forward strand.
CCTAGCCAGCACTTTTGCCACAAGGGCGGTTCTTCTTTCAGGACGTGCATTTGTGCTAGCATCCAGAAGGGTCCTGACATTCCATGCAGCGACCATAAGAGGTTGTGTAGTTTGTTTTTGTTTTGATTTGTGATTATAATTGTGTTTTCGACCGCATAAGGATGACCTTACTGGGTTCAGTTGCCCAGTTAGGTTGGTTCTTTAGGTAGGCTATGTTTAGGGCACCTTTTCTAGTCCCCTCCCCAGACTGGCTCCTCTAAAAGCTCTGTCGCATAGACAGGACCGGATTGCACTGCTGCCTAGATCCCAGTACATAAACGACCATCTTATCTGTGCTGCCCATGTGTAGAGTTGTGACTAGAGACTTCCGGCAGTTATCTCTGCCTGTCCCCGTCGCCACTCGTCCGTCGCCATAGAACTTTTGGGGTATAAGGGTTTGATGATGATGAGCTGGATGGTGGCTGCACATGAGTTGATTTATGTGGTGAGGCAGCAGCGCAGGCTGCAACCACACATCTTGGCTCTCCTCTTTCCTGATCCAGTGGTGCAAGTGTTGCAACGACTGGGTAGAGGGAGAGCTGCAATGGACTGCCGATAGCCTAGTTTGTTGGGTTTCTCCTTAGTAGCCTGTCCATCAGGCATTGCCTTCGTCCGCCGGTGTTGTCGTTGGGTTCCCATGGTGGTCACCTGTTCCGCCTATACCGCCGTTGGTGTTTTGTTGGAGCTCTGTAAGCATGTCTGCCTGATGCGGGGCTTGACCGCAGATTTTTCGTTTGGGGTTTACTCCCGTAGCCTTATACCTACCAAGGTTAATCCGCAAGGCAGCGGTACAGTGGTTGGTAGGCGCCAGAACGTGTCCACGTGCCAGTGGACCTATATGCCACCCCTCTGTGGCCCACTGCTACTCCGAGATCCCTTGCTGGTCTAGCCTGGGCTCACGAGGCACCCAGTTACCGTGTGTTGCCACGAGGAGGCACAACTGGAGTCTTGATGGTGAAGACGCTGTGTACCGCCGTCCTGGCAGGGGAGGCTAATGCAAGTTGCTTTCCTGTTCGCCACGAGGGCTAGCCAGAGGCAGTAGCTAAAAGCAGGAGTAAGCAAGCAGTGCTTGCACCTTAACACAAACATAATGTTGCCACATTAGACTCATTGCACCACCCTGTGTGTACACACACACACACACACACACATCACCCCCACACACATCATCCCCACACACACACATCACCCACATACACATCACACACACACACACACACACACACACACACACACACACACACACACACACACACATCACCCCCACACACATACACACATCACCCCTCCACACACACATCATCCCCACACACACACATCACCCCATACACACACACACATGCAACACCCCATACACACACATCACCCCCCATACCCCACACACACTTCCCTTATAGTTGAAGGAAGGAGGACACGACAGCGGGGCGCACATACCCCGGGTAGTGTAGCACCCTGGGAGGGGGTGTTGAGGACATCAGGGGGAGGGAGGGCTGAAGGGGCTGGGGGCTGTCACGGTTATACCCAGAAAATGCCCCCAAGCTTGCCCTCTAGTCCAGCCATAGTTTTTGCTGCCCTTGCCCCTATATTCTCAACGGACCAATCCTATGTCTCCTCCTCCTGCTCTTCCTTCGTTCATTCCTCCTGGATGCCCAAGTAGGGGGAAGAAGGAGGAAGATAGAAGGAAGAGACGGGGGAGGGAGGGAAGGAAGAGACGGGGGGGGAGGAAGAAGGGAAGGGGGGCACTGGGTGGTTGTGTAGCTCGTCTTTGTAACTGGCTGCCTATCAGTACCGGACATCATGGCTAGAGAGAGGCGGAGGGAGGCTGGAGGGGAGGGGAAGGAAGAAGAGTGGAGGAAAGGAGGGAGGCGGGAGAAGAGGAGGGAGGAAAGGAGGAGAGAGGGGAATGAAGGGAGTCGGGAAAGAGGGAGGCGGGAGGGGAAGGAGGCAGGGAGGAGTGGAGGGAAGGAGGGAGGCGGGAGGAGATGGGAGGGGAAGGAAGGGAGGAGTGGAGGAAAGGAGGGAGGCGGGAGGAGAGGAGGGGGGAATGAAGGGAGTCGAGGAAGGAAGAAAGGGAGGATGGAGGGTATGGATGTAGTATTAAGGGTGTGCTAGTGTACAGGGTGTGTTAGTGTGCAGGGTGTGATAGTGTGCAGGGTGTGCTAGTGTACAGGGTGTGGTAGTGTGTAGGGTGTTCATCTGAGCACCTCGTATAAAGGGGTACAGTTTAGGAAGTGAATGCGGTCGAGTGAAGTGTGGGGCCAATGTTGCCCTCCGTGTGTACCGAAGGCTTAGTATACCAGTGTACTGTATGGGACCAACCCTCACTATCACATGAACTCGTGACCAGCTATTGTGACCAAACTAATATGTAACAGTAATGTTGTCGTGTTGTTCAGTCATTAATGAACTTAACTATGCATTTCTTTAAACTCACACACTACTTCTCTCTATGATTTGAACACCTGTTGTAGACCTAACCTTAATGACCACTTTCAAGGTTAATATATTTTTCGACCCAAAAGACATGGAGGGTAGATAAAGGATGGGGGGTTAAGTGAGGGACAACAGGGTGGTTGAGGCACAGAGGGGCGGGGGGAAGCGTCACACACAGTCTATGCAAGTTTCCTACAGTTCATTATATTTCTTAGTGCCTGTCTCTATAGAATTCTTTTAGTCCATGTATGTTTCTGACAGTCCATGTACGTTTCTGACACTCCATGTAAGTTTCTAGCAGTCTATGTAATATGTTAGTACTGGTTGGGACCCTGGTAGACACTGGTCGGGGAAGAGGAGGAAGAGGAGCATGTATGGGCCTATAGAGGTGAATAGGAAGGGCCTGGCTCGCCTCTATTATGGGGACATCCTTGACATCGAGGAAGCTTTCACTAGATGTTCGCGCTATTCAACAAGTTCACCTTTTTTCTCATCCTCCGTCCGGGTTTATACATTATTTTCACATATTCACGGGAGCATATCTGGGCGTACAAGGGAGGAGCCCGAGCTCTTGTGTGGCGGCACAACTGGCCTGCATATCTGTAGGCGGGCGGGGAGGCTCTCACTGCAGCTTGGCCTGGTGAGGGAACGGGGTGATTGGTGAAGAAGGTGGCCGATTGGTGAGGGAGGGTGCCGATTGGTGAGGGAAGGAGGGGGGAGCATATGGGTGTGGTTGTTCTGGTACAACAAACGAGGCGTGTAATAGTTGTGGTAGAGCAACAGCGGTGTGTGATAGCTGTGGTAGGTCAGGGAGGGTGGTTGCTGTCTGGTAGGGATCAACAGGGGACCTTAAGTACATCCTTGTCACCAGCTTAACTCTGGCATGTGTAGGACGGGGAGGGGGGCAGCGGTACTGTCACACTGTGGGAACTCTTGAGGTACTCACTAGTCTCCGGTCACTCACTGCGCTATTGATGGAGTAACGGTGACTAATCAGTTATGGGCCCCACTCCTAATAGACTCCAGTCATAATGGGCCCCAGACCTAATGCTACATAGTCCTAATAGATCCCGTTTACTAACAGACCTTAGTTCGAAAGGGTCCTAGTTCTAGTAGGTCCCAGTTTTAATAGGCTCTAGTCTTAATGGGCCCCAGTCCTAGTCGACTCCATTTCAAATAGATCCCGAATCTAATGGGTCCCAGACCTAATAGACCCCTGTTCTAATAGACTCCAGCCCTATTGAATCGTAGTTCTAATAGGCCCCAGTCCTAATGGGCCTTTATCCCAATACACCCCAAACCTAATGGGCCCTAGACTTAATGGACCCCAGACTTAATGGACCCGATCCTAATTAGCCTCATTCGTAATAGTTAAGGTTCAATTGGGTTGTGTCGACTACGTCCCAGACATATGACTCAACTCGCTTATCACTTGGGTTCACTCACCACACACGTCTGAGGGAAGCACAGACAGACAGACAGACTTAAACCACTGCTTGCAACAGAGGGAGGGAGGGAGGGAGGGAGGGAAGGGAAATATGAACACGAGGGAGGAGAAGGGGGAAAGGGGGAGGGAGGGGAGAATATTACGCGATAGATATTCTTGCAAATTGGCAGCCACGCGTGACGTAATGGCCCGCACGATGACTAAGTACAGTAAGGCGATATAAGAACCCCGTGACTGTATATTCATTCCTAGACTTGACAAAGAATTTACGGCAGCTGCTACTTGCAACACTGTGTGTGTGTGTGTGTCTGTGTGTGTGCTAGCTCGGCTAACGAGTGGCGGGAGGGATGGTGACCACTTAGGCTATTATGTTGATGCCTATAAGAGTGGCTGGGGTTGTGTGGAGCGGGCCAGAGGCTGACCGACCACAGGCGGAGTACATTTGGTCATGCCGGAAGCTGCTAGACCACCACACACACTACTCAGGACCACTGGACACTTCCCAGCTGGGCCTCGGACCATAGGACTCACTTCGGGAGAATCTTGGTCCACTAGACGCGGCTGGGTTGAGTCCTGGACTGGTAGTGTTTGTAGAAGTCCTTCTGACGGCGACCATGTGACTGCTGCTGCTCTAGAGACCAGCCAAGTTAAACACTTACTTGGTGCTAAGGATACAAGGTGTGTGTGTGTGTGTGGGTGTGTGTGTGTGTGTGTCGTGGTGAACACTCCCGGGAACTTAAGTGAATCTAGAAATACAAAAATCTGGGAGGGAAAAATCTGCGCGGTGCCCCAGTGAGTTGTGGTAAACGTGAGGGGGTCTGGAAAAAACACATGCTGAATATAATTCCTCACATTACGATCAATATCTCAGTGTTGTGTTGTGTTGTGTTGTGTCTCGTCGATAACTGTGACACGAGGAAAATACAATTGATAAAATACAGTGAAAAAATACATATGTAATACTCGTAAAACAATGAACTGAAGGAAGAAAGTAATCGAAAGTTATTGATGATGATTATAATGTGAGTGATGGCGGCGACAAATATAAACGGAGGAAAAATGAGAAGAAAAGTGTTGGTAAGGAACTTGTGTGTTGTGTTGTGTTGTGTTACGTTGTGTTGTGTTGTTGTGTTGTGATGGCGAGGAGGGTGGCCCCCCCCCCCTTCTGGGTACGTTTTCTCTGCTTTTCATAGGGAATAAATTTATAAATAAAAATTAATATGAAAAGGAATTGATGATGATGGAATATATTTTAGATAATTAATGAAGGTAATGGAGGAGCTGTGACTGTTGTTCTTGTGGTAGTTTTTACCCAAGAGTTATTTATGTTTTATTTGTTATGTTGAATATAATGAGTAGAGTCTCGCTTGTACCCAGAAGTTAACTTAACCTAACACAACTTAATCTAATTTAACCTAACTTAATTTAACCTCGCGTGACTTAACCTCACCTGCCTTAACCTAACCTAGCCTAGACGAACCCAACCTAACTTAGCCTAACTTAGTCTAACCTGCCCATTACCTAAATTAACCAAACCTCTCTCTCTCTCGTCAAAAATTACTCATTAGTGAAATTTTCTATTCAAAACTTGGTACCCAACCCAGCCATGCACATACTGTACCCAACGCAGCCATGCACATACTGTACTCAACCATGTGCATACTGTACCCAACCATGCTCATACTGTACCCAACCATGCACATACTGTACCCAACCCAGCCATGCACATACAGTACCCAACCATGCACATACTGTACCCAACCATGCTCATACTGTACCCACCATGCACATGCACATACTGTACCCACCATGCACATACTGCTGCATACTGTACCCAACCATGCACATACTGTACCCAACCATGCACATACTGTACCCAACCATGCACATACTGTACCCAACCATGCACATACTGTACCCAACCCAGCCATGCACATACTGTACCCAACCATGTGCATACTGTACCCAACCATGCGCATACTGTACCCAACCATGTGCATACTGTACCCAACCATGCACATACTGTACCCAACCATGCACATACTGTATACAAAATGCGCATGGTTCAGGTGTCGGGTGTATAGTATATGCGCTCATTCCTGGGTGCTTTAGTGCCTTGTAAAATTATGTCGTTTATGCGTTAATACGTGCGTCGGCGACTCTATACATGTTCTGGCTGTCTTAATTTTAATTGCTTGTGTGCGCCAGATTTCATATTAAATCCTATTTATTCAGTTAATCAGATTTTAATGGAATCAGATTTATGAATTAGATCAGATTTTTGGGGGTAACATGTTAAGGTTACTAATCAGTGTTTTTTACGTATTTAAATTATGTAATCGGATAATTTGGTAAATCCGATTTTTCAGTTTATGCCACATTTATTACGCATATTTAACCAGATTTCTCCCTAAAAATTAAATCGGTTTATTCAGTTTATTTTCTCTGCAATTCTATTTGGCCGATAAATCAACTTTGGTCAGTTTATTTCTTTCAACAAATGTGTCCTTTCAAATCTGATTTTTTAATTAGACTAGATTCTCCTAACAAAGGTTTGGTGATAAATCGAATTTTTGCCATTTTTATTCTCAATAGATTTTCCTCACAAATCTGATTTAATATTTTTTAAGTCATTTAGGTTTTCTAAATAATGCACATCACATTTGTCGACTAAATCAGATTCTCTAAACAATTCGCACTCGGTGATAAATTGAATCGAGATTATATTTTTTTTCTTCTCTGCCTTCACCAAACCCGTCAAGCAACATTTACCGCCGCTAGACTCCTGACCGACGCCTTCCTCTTTTTTCTTCTTTACCCCGACCAGACACTCAACCCTTTGACATTCTTACCTGCTTGACATTTTTACCTGTAATTATATCAGCCTTGTGTATATACATATGACTTTTGTACGTTGAGGTTTAGTCTATAATATCTCAACTGTGTAGTGGTGTATTGTTTACAAAACATCGTCTCTGTTGGTGTTGTTATCTCTCTCTCTCTCAAATTTTATTCTCATCCGTTGTTGATGTGTGACGTCACTGTGATGGTAACAATGTAAACAAAGTGACGCAGGTGAGGGGGAGCTTGTAGCATTTTATCCTCGCCTCAACCCCCCCTCTGAACCTCTCTGAACCCCATTTAGACCCCCTCTGAACCCCTTTGGACCCCCTCTGAACCTCTCTGAACCCCATTTTATCCTCTGAACCACCTTTCTGAACCCCTCTCTGAACCCCCTCTGAACCTCTCTGAAGCCCTCTGAACCACCTTTTCTGAACCCCTCTCTGACCCCCTCTCTGAACCCCCTCTGACCTCGAACCCTCTGAACTCCCTGAACCTCTGACCCCTCTGAACCCTCTGACCCCTTCTGAACCCTCTGACCCCTCTCTGACCCCTAAACCCTCTCTAAACCCCCCTGACCCCCTTGAACCTTCTGACCCTCTGACCTCTGAACCCCTCTCTGAACTCCCTCTCTGACCCCTTCTGAACTCTCTGACCCCCTTGAACTCCTCTGACCTCTCTGACCCTCTCTAAACCCTCTCTGACCCCTCTTCTGACCTAGTTCCCTGAACCCCTGAACTAGCTCTCGGTATTTGTCCCATATAAAAATAACTCCTTATGTCTGTTGTGTTGTTGTAGTGAATGTGTGTACGTGCCACTGTGTGTGTGTGAGGGTATATACATGCCTCTGTGTGTGTGTGTGTGTGGTTGGTCTGGGTCACTCTTGTCTGGCTTTCTGTCTGTCTGGTCTCGGCTGAGTGATCAATGTCTGGCTGGCTGAGTGATCAATGTCTGGTTGGCTGACTGATCATTGTCTGGTTGGCTGACTATTCAATGTCTGGCTGGCTGACTGATCAATGTCTAGCTGGCTGACTGATCAATGTCTGGTTGGCTGACTGATCATTGTCTGGTTGGCTGACTATTCAATGTCTGGCTGGCTGACTGATCAATGTCTAGCTGGCTGACTGATCAATGTCTGGTTGGCTGACTGATCATTGTCTGGTTGGCTGACTGGTCAATACCTGTCGTAGGCTTGCTGGCTGGCTGACTGACTGGCTGGCTGGCTGGCTGGCTGGCTGGCTGGCTGGCTGACTGACTGGCTGGGTGGTTGTCTGACTGACTGGCTGGGCCACATATTATAGATCCACTCTGGCCCTCACAATCGGTCCAGTGACGTCACCCGCCCATGACCAAATCTCGCCAATCAGCGCCTGCAACGTGGACCTGTGACGTCACGGAGCCATGAGCTTTCTCGACCCATCAGCGCCCGGGGAGTCTCTAGACTGGTGACGTCACTAGCCAAACACAACTAACTCGCCCAATCAGCACTCGTCCCTCATGACCTTGCTGTAACGGACTGTATAATCGACAAGGTGTATGTTAACGCGGATTTATGTTAATATTATTCTTCGCAGGAGTTATTTTTAACATTAAGAACCTATAATAGGGAGATGGGAGCGTAGGAGACGATTGTTCTATTAATATCTTGGACTCTGTGAGCACCGGTCGTCATACAGACTCGCACACTTTCATTCATTTTAATATAAACAGCAGTGAGGGTGTAATACAGAGTGTCTCAGTGTGTGTCAGTGTGGTACAGTGTGTGTCAGTGTGGTACAGTGTGTGTCAGTGTGGTACAGTGTGTGTCAGTGTGGTACAGTGTGTGTCAGTGTGGTACAGTGTGTGTCAGTGTGTTTGTGTGTCAGTGTGGTACAGTGTGTGTGTCAGTGTGTGGTACAGTGTGTGTCAGTGTGGTACAGTGTGTGTCAGTGTGGTACAGTGTGTGTCAGTGTGGTACAGTGTGTGTCAGTGTGGTACAGTGTGTGTCAGTGTGGTACAGTGTGTGTCAGTGTGGTACAGTGCAGTACAATTTGTGTCATTATGTGGTACAGTGTGTGTCAATTAATGGTACAGTGTGTGTCAGTGTGGTACAGTTTGTGTCATTGTGGTACAGTGTGGTACAGTGTGTGTGTCAGTGTGGTACAGTGCAATTTACAGTTTAAATGTCATTGTGGTACAGTGCATGCTGTCAGTGTGGTACAGTGTGTGTCATTATTAATTTTGTGTGTGTCAGTGGGTACAGTTTGTCAGTGTGGTACAGTGTGTGTCAGTGTGGTACAGTTTATTGTCAGTGTGGTACAGTTTGTCAGTCAATAATTTTGAGTGTGTGTCAGTGTGGTACAGTTTGTATCAGTGTGGTACAGTGCGTGTGTCAGTGTGGTACAGTTTGTGTCAGTGTGGTACAGTGTGTGTCAGTGTGGTACAGTTTGTGTCATTGTGGTACAGTGTGTGTCAGTGTGTGTCAGTGTGGAACAGTTTGGCTGTGGTGTGCAGTTTGTGTCCCTAAGTGTGGTACAGTGTGTGTCAGTGTGACTGGTGCGGTACAGTTGTGTGTCATTGTGGTACAGTGTGTGTCAGTGTGGTACAGTGTGTGCCATTAGTACAAAGTGTGGTGAGTGTGTGTCAGTGTGGTACAGTGCGGTACAGTTTGTGTCATTGTGGTACAGTGTCAGTGTGGTACAGTGTGTGTCAGTGTGGTGCAGTGTGTGTGTCAGTGTAATACAGTGGTACAGTGTGTGCAGTGTGGTACAGTGTGTGTCAGTGTGCATTTTGGCAGTGTGTCAGTGTGGTACAGGGTGTCTGGTGTGTGTCAGTGTGGTACAGTGTGTGTCAGTGTGATACAGTGTCTGTTGTACAGTGTGTCTCAGTGTGAGTCAGTGTGGTACAGGGTGTCTCAGTGTGATACAGGAGAAAGTGAGAGAGTTTATAGAAAGTGAGACCGAAATGAGAGAAAGTATTAATGAAAGACAGACTACGATAAATAGAAAATGAGAGAGAGAGAGAGAGAGAGAGAGAGAGAGAGAGATTCTGTCGGTAGGCTACGGTCTCTTTGTGTTGTTCAAATGCAGACTGTCTGAGATCACCCCCCCCCTCCCTCCCTGCCATTTTGAGACAGACGTGTGTGTGTGTGTTTGTGTGTGTGTGTGTCGTCATCCAGAGGGGGGGAAGGCCAGACTAAATGTCCCGTTCTCAATATTAGTGGCGTGACGTCATCGAGGCACCGCCGACACACACTGTTTGTTGTGCTGTGGAGTGTCGACCGTGACGTCACGCGCCCACCTGATCTGACGGCTGGGTTACCCTATCACTGGTTGTGGTAGGTAATTGATGTAGTTGAGGTAGGTTGCAGTTGTGGTATGTGATTGTTGTAGTTGTGATAGGTTACTTGTGGTTGTGGTAGGTGGTCGTTGGAGTTGTGGTAGAGAGGTTAGGTGAATAACAGGAGGTAAAACACAAACAGGAAGACATAAATAGATAAGGAATAGACAGACAAACAAGGGTGTTAGAGTCAGACAAACAAGGGTGTTAGAGTCAGACAAACAAGGGTGTTAGAGTCAGACAAACAAAGGATAGCGTTACAGACAGGTTGGGGTTAGAGACAGACAGCCAGACAACAGGGAGAGGGGGGGGGTAGCGTCACAGACATCCAGACAGGGGAGAGGGGAGGGAGGGCAGATGAACGAGACAGCGCACTATTTCCTGTCCACGTGTAGTGTTGGTCGGCTCATACATAGACCCGCCCGCCTGTCTGGTATTACTACAGCTAGGATGAACAACGTCAGCCACCATCACATCATAACACTACATGTCTGGTATTACTACACTAGGATGAACAACGCCTCCTCCATCACCTCACGCATTGTAAAGTATTCTGCTAGTTATGACGCGTTCAGTACACAATATTTCATGTTATTAATTCACTAACCTGGCTTGACCTATCCTATACTAGCGTACTAACCTACCCTGACCTACTGTAACCTACAATGTATTAACGTAATCTAACATATACTAACTTAATATGACCTATCCTAACCAAACCTAACCTGATGACTAGCCACTGGATGTAGTAGCCATGCCTAATATACCCTAACCTAACCGAACATGACCCGACCTGACCTGACCTGACCTAACATGCTTTACGTGTCGTGATAATTCAATATTTATTTTACTTTAAAATATATTATTATAAATATTATCTACTTAAGTAATAATAATAATAATAATAATAATAATAATAATAATAATAATAGTCAGTCAGTGGGTCCAGCTCTCTTCTCTTGTTTATTCTGGGGAAAAACAGGTCAGGATGTCGGTCAGACTTTCACTTAACTACGATCCTCTGTTACTGAAGAGTCGGGAGGGGGAGGTCGTCTCGGGGTAGTGGAAGGTCGTCTGGGAGTTGATGGAAGGTCGTCTGGGGTAGTGGAAGGTCGTCTGGGGTAGTGGAAGGTCGTCTGGGGTAGTGGAAGGTCGTCTGAGGTAGTGGAAGGTCGTTTGGGGTAGTGGAAGGTCGTCTGGAAGTTGATGGAAGCTCGTCTGGGGTAGTGGATGGTCGTCTGGGGTAGGGGAAGGTCGTCTGGGGTACTGGAAGATCGTCTGGAATACAAATGGGGTCGTCTGAAACACGAGGGTGTTGTATGGGACACAAAGGAGCCTTTTGAAACACAAAGGGGTCCTCTGGGACACAAAGAGGGTCGTCTAGGACACAAAGGGGTCGTCTGAAACATTAAGGGGATCGTCTGGGACAATAAGGGGTCGACTGGGACACAAAGGGGGTCGTATAGGACACAAATAGGGTCGTTTGGGACACAAAGAAGGTCGTTTGGGACACCTAAAGACTCGTTTGGGACACAAAGGGGGTCGTTTGGGACACAAATAGGGTCGTTTGGGACACTTAAGGACTCGTTTGGGACACAAAGAAGGTCGTTTGGGACGCAAAGGGGTTCGTCATTTCGGAAAGAGAAGTAGGGTGGTCGTTTCAACACGAGATCTTGCCTGTGATTTGCATGTGGATGAAGGTGTTGGGCGATTACGAGGAGGAGGAGGACAACAGTCTGGAGATTCAAGGGATAGGACCTGTCTATCTGTCTGGCTGTCGATAAGAAAGGGTAAAGGGAAAGGTTAAAATGGGGGGAGGGGAAGGACGCGCGGCACGCTGGAGAAGAAAGGGGTTGACAGGGAGGAAAAAAGGGGGGAGGAGGGAGTCTGGTGTCTGGAGGTCTCTACGGAAGGGAAGGAAGGGGGGCAGGGGTAGTGTGTGTGTGTGTGTGTGTGTGTGTGTGAAGGTCGTGGGGGTTACAGTGTACGACGTCTGGTTGGTTTAATACGACTGTCATCTTCCGGAGGACAAACGAGACGGGGTGTTGAAGGGTGGGTACAGCCGTGGTTATGTTTACTATATGTGCTGCTGTGAGGTGGTGGAGAGTTCACTATGCAGCCTCACGTCTACCTGTGGATGGTAGTGCTAAATCTAGCCCACCCTAACCTAACCTAACCTTCCCTACCCTACCCTAACCTACCCTAATTTACCCTAACCTAACCTTCCTTACCCTACCCTAACCTTCCCTAACCTATCCTAACCTTCCCTAATTTACCCTAACCTAACCTTCCCTAACCTATCATACCGTAACACAAGTTAACTTTCAATAACCTAACCTAACTTAACCCCAAAGATAGCGTTAAGGTGGTAAACTAGGGGTGTTAATCTTCAGGTTGAAAGCTGACTGACACTGGGGTTGAGAGCTGACAGATGCTGGGGTTAGTAGTTGACTGATACTGGGATTAGTATCTGACTGACACTGGGGTTAGTAGCTGACAGACACTGGGGTTAGTAGCTGACAGATGCTGGGGTTAGTAGCTGACAGATGCTGGGGTTAGTAGCTGACTGACACTGGGATTAGTAGCTGACAGACACTGGGGTTAGTAGCTGACAGATGCTGGGGTTAGTAGCTGACAGATGCTGGGGTTAGTAGCTGACAGATGCTGGGGTTAGTAGCTGACTGACACTGGGATTAGTAGCAATGACGAACACTAGGGGTTGGTAATGACAGATGCTGGGGTTATTCAACTGACAGATGCTGGGGTTGCAATGTGGCTGACACTATGGGACAGTATCTGATATTTACCGGGATTAGTAGCTGACAGACACTGGGGTTAGTAACTGACAGATGCTGAGTTAGTAGCTGACGAATGCTGGGGTTAGTAGCTGACTGACACTGGGATTAGTATCCGGCTGACACTGGGGTTAGTAGCTGACAGATGCTGGGGTTAGTAGCTGACAGATGCTGGGGTTAGTAGCTGACTGACACTGGGATTAGTATCTGACTGACACTGGGGTTAGTAGCTGACAGACACTGGGGTTAGTAGCTGACAGATGCTGGGGTTAGTAGCTGACAGATGCTGGGGTTAGTAGCTGACTGACACTGGGATTAGTATCTGACTGACACTGGGGTTGAGAGCTGACAGATGCTGGGGTTAGTAGTTGACTGACAATGGGGTTAATAACTGACAGACACTGATGTTGGTAGCTGACAGACACTGGGATTAAGAGCTCACAGATGCTGGGGTTAGTAACTGACAGATACTGGGATTGAGAGCTGACAGATGCTGGGGTTAGTAGCTGACAGACACTGGGATTGAGAGCTGACAGATGCTGGGGTTAGTAACTGACAGATACTGGGTTAGAAGCTGACAGACACTGGAGTTGAGAGCTGACAGATGCTGGGGTTAGTAACTGACAGATACTGGGTTAGAAGCTGACAGACACTGGGGTTGAGAGCTGACAGGTCCTGACGCATGGATAAGTCAGAGGCAGCGGGCTGGGTCGTGGGAGTTCCAGGAAATGCTCGGCCTTCCTGGAACCTGTGTGTGTGTGTGTGTGTGTGTGTGTGTGTGTGTGTAAAACGTTATTACAAACATTCCTTAAAACATAAAATAAAGTCACCTTAAAATGCTTTACCTTAAATTTAGGGCCTTTAAGGTACACATAAATACCCATTTGCCTTTACAATTTATCTTAAAGGTCTAAAGGCTTAGGGAATTATGATCTTTAGGCAGTAAGGGGTCGTAACATACAGTAACTAAGGGGTCGTAATATACAGTAACTAAGGGGTCGTAACATACAGTAACTAAGGGGTGGTAACATACAGTAACTAAGGGGTCGTAACATGCAGTAACTAAGGGGTCGTAACATACAGTAACTAAGGGGTGGTAATATACAGTAACTAAGGGGTGGTAATATACAGTAACTAAGGGGTCGTAACATGCAGTAACTAAGGGGTCGTAACATACAGTAACTAAGGGGTGGTAATATACAGTAACTAAGGGGTCGTAATATACAGGTAACTAAGGGGTCGTAACATATACAGTAACCCTAAAAATTGGTAACATACACAGTAACTAAGGGGTGGTAATATACTGTACAATGCTTAGAGTCGTAACATCCAGTAACTAAGGAGTGGTAACATGCAGTAACTAAGGGGTCGTAACATGCAGTAACTAAGGGGTCGTAACATACAGTAACTAAGGGGTCGTAATATACAGTAACTAAGGGGTCGTAACATGCAGTAACTAAGGGGTGGTAACATGCAGTAACTAAGGGGTCGTAACATACAGTAACTAAGGAGTCGTAATATACAGTAACTAAGGGGTCGTAACATACAGTAACTAAGGGGTCGTAATATACAGTAACTAAGGGGTCGTAACATACAATAACTAAGGGGTCGTAACATCCAGTAACTAAGGGGTCGCTGGTAAACATGGTAACATTCTAATCTAAACAGTATTTACCAACACCTTGTAATACAGATGATACTAAATGTTATATAATAATTCCTTGAGATAAATGTACAGTATATATCAGGTGCCACTAAAAGGGTTCAGGCTCTCTATTTGGCTCAGTCATGTGTTTGTTTGTGGCTAAATAAACTGTATCAATATCAAACATACAGGAATTAAAAGAGTCCATACATAGAGGGGGTCCTAACATAGAGGGGGGGGTCCATACATAGAGCGAGTCCTAATATAGAGTGGGTCCTGATATAGAAGAGTCCTAACATAGCGGGTTCTAACATAGAGGGGGTCCTAACATAGAGAGGTCCTTCACCACGGTAAGGACTTTAGGACAAGGGGACATGGTGAGGTTGTACAAATCGATGTGTGGGTGTTGAGTAATTTGAGAGACCTGACTGGGTGTGTGTATTTCCGGGATGTGGTCAACACGGAGACTTAAGGCTTGAGGGTGGGCTGGGGTGTGTGAGGGTGAGCTAGAATGGGCTGGTTGATGTAGAGAGTGAAGTCGAGGGTCTGGGCTGGGTAAGACTAGGGTAGGAGAGGGAAAGGGTTGGGGATGGATAAGGCTGTGCTGTGCTTGGCTGGATTGGGGTGTGCTGGGGTGAAGTGGGGTGAGCTGGGGTAGGCTAAACTAAGGCGGGTTGGGGCTGAACTAAACTGGGCTGGGCTGGGGCTGAACTGGGCTGGGGCTGAACTGGGCTGGGGTGGGAGTCATACAGCAGGTGACGTCTGGCGGCTGAGCAAGATGATGCAACCAGACGACTGTTACGTAAATGTTTTCCTGCAGACGAGGGACCTTCCCCCTCCTCCTCCATCCTCCCCCTCCCGCCCGCACTCCAGCTCGACCCTGCCGCTGCGCATTTCCTCCCTCTCCCCAACATACCTCCCGCCCTCCTCCGTCGCTGCGCCCTCTCCCCTTTCCCCCCCTCACCTCCTCCTCCCCCCTTCAGTCTGTGCATTTCTTCCCCCTACCCCTCCACCTCCACCCTCCTACAGTTGATGCGCATATCCTACCCCACCTCTACTTCCTCGTCCATCACCACCACCAACCACCAACACCACCACTATCACCAATATCACCACTACCATCATTCCGACCACCTCTTCTACAACTAACCACCACCAACCACTTCCACCACCTCTCACCTCCCACCCTGCCTCACCTATGCACTCTGTGTGTGTTTGCAGTATGTGAGGAATAGTGAAAGTTCTCCTTGGTGAAGTTTTTAGTAAATTTACCGAGAAAATACTTCTTTCTTGTACATATAACGTGTAGAGAAGGTCAATGAATGGTGGTAGTTGTTGCAGGCCATTGGATAGTTGTGGTGGTGAGGGTTATAGGTAGTAATAGTGGTGGTTCTTGTTTATCACTGAATGGTGGTGGTGGTTGTAGTAGGTTATTGATTGGTGGTAGTACTAGTGATGGTTGTTGTTGGTGTAGGTCATTGATTGGTGGTAGTAATGGTGGTGGTTGTGGTTGTTGTTGTAGGTCACTGAATGGTGGTAGTAGTGGTGGTGATTGTAACAGTAGGTCATTGATTAGCAGCAGTAGTAGTGGTGGTGGTGGTGGTGGTGGTGGTGGTCATAATTGTGGTTGATGTAACATATGAGGCCGAGTGATTGTGGTAGAAATGAAGGTTGGTGTAACAAATGAGGTTAAGTGATGGTGGTAGTGGTGGTTGGTGTGTTGGAAGGAGGTTAATCGTGGTAGCTAGTACTCAGTAGTTGTGACGAGTGTTCATAATGCTGGTACTCACAATTCTCTTTGGATTGGGTCAAGTTAGGTCTGGTCAAGTCGGGTCAGGTCAGGTCAGGTGAGGTCGGGTCGGGTCGGGTTAAAATCTGATCAAACCAGAAGATACGTCAAAACAGGTCACTCTTAGGGAACCAACAGACCAGTGAACCAACAGACCAGTAAACCAACAGACCAGTGAACCAACAGACCAGTGAACCAACAGACCAGTAAACCAACCGACCAGTGAACCAACAGACCAGTAAACCAACAGACCAGTGAACCAACAGACCAGTGAACCAACAGACCAGTGAACCAACAGACCAGTGAACCAACAGACCAGTGAACCAACAGACCAGTAAACCAACAGACCAGTGAACCAACAGACCAGTGTATCAACAGACCAATAAACCCCCAGACCATTGAACCAACAACAAACCAGTGAACCAACAGACCAGTGTATCAACAGACCAATAAACCCCCAGACCATTGAACCAACAAACCAGTGAACCAACAGACCAGTGAACCAACAGACCAGTGACCAGTAGAACAGTGGACCAACAGACCAGTGAACCAACAGACCAGTGAACCAACAGACCAGTAAAACCAACAGAAGTGAACCAACAGACCAGTAAACCAACAGACCAGTAAACCAACAGACCAGTGAACCAACAGACCAGTAAACCAACAGACCAGTGAACCAACAGACCAGTGAACCAACAGACCAGTAAACCAACAGACCAGTAAACCAACAGACCAGTGAACCAACAGACCAGTGAACCAACAGACCAGTGAACCAACAGACCAGTAAACCAACAGACCAGTGAACCAACAGACCAGTAAACCAACAGACCAGTGAACCAACAGACCAGTGAACCAACAGACCAGTGAACCAACAGACCAGTAAACCAACAGACCAGTGAACCAACAGACCAGTAAACCAACAGACCAGTGAACCAACAGACCAGTAAACCAACAGACCAGTGAACCAACAGACCAGTGAACCAACAGACCAGTAAACCAACAGACCAGTGAACCAACAGACCAGTGAACCAACAAACCAGTGAACCAACAGACCAGTGAACCAACAGACCAGTGGACCAGTAGAACAGTGGACCAACAGACCAGTGAACCAGTAGAACAGTGAACCAGTAGAACAGTGAACCAGTAGAACAGTGGACCAGTAGAACAGTGGACCAGATTATAAGTTATCGTTGTGGTATTTGGGTCCGAACCGTTTACGAGTGTGTCTTGTTGAAGGTTATTGGGGGTTGGTTTGTGTATGCTTATCTGTCTGTCTGTCTGTCTGTCTGATTCCTGTCTGTTTCTCTCTTGTATTAATCCTTTACTCTCCCTGTTCTTATCTGTTTGTCTTTCTGTCTTATTCCTGTCCACTGTCTCCTTTCTAGATGTATATTTTATTTCATCTTTTACACACACACACGCAACGTTCTAGACACGGTGTGAGGTCAAGGGTTTTGTAACATATTTTGTCTGGGAGTCTAAATGGCCCTGCCCCCTTCCTCTACCCACCCTCACCCCCTACCCACCCTCACCCCCTGCCCCTACCCATCTTCACCCCCTTGCCCCTACCCACCCCTCACCCCTGCCCCTACCCACCTTCACCCCCGCCCCTACCCACCCTCACCCCCGCCCCTACCCACCCCTCACCCCTGCCCCTACCCACCCTCACCCCCCTGCCCCTACCCACCCTCACCTCCTACACACCTATCCCCTCCTTGGTACCTTAAAGAGGATGGGGAGGAGGGAGGGGATGATGGGGAGTGGCAGGGAGGAGAAGTCCGTCTAGACATACCGCGTTCAGCCCTCCTCCCTTACTTCCCTCTCCTTCCCTCCCTGCCCCCTCTCCTCCTCCGCTGCGCCCCTCATTTCCCCCTCTCTTCCTCCTCCCTCCTCCTCCTATCCTCATTTTCCCTCCATTCATTCTACTCCTCCTATCCTTATCCCTACTCCCCAGGTCCCTTCCTCTCTCCCTCCCTCTCTTCTCTCTCCTCCCTTCTCTCCCGTCTCCTTCTAATTTTCCCTCCTCCCACTCACTCCCCTTTTACTCTCCCCCACCTTCCCCTCCCCAGGTACGACAGCTCACCTGAGGCGCGGGTCCTTGACAGATGTGCTGAATTGTGTCTGGGAATTTATGCTGAGGTGAGATGAGGTGTTGTGATGGAGGGTGGAGGGTTGTGACGGGGTGTTGTGACGGTGGTGGAGGGTTGTGACGGGGTATTGTGATGAAGGGTGGAGGGTTGTAACGGTGTTTTAGATGTTGTGACGGTGGTGGTGGTGTAGGGTTGTGACGGGTGTTGTAAAGGCTGTGACGGGGTGTTGTGACGGTGGTGGAGGGTTGTAACGGGGTGTGTAGAGGTTGTGACGGTGTGTTTTGACGGTGATGGAGGGTGAAGGTTTGTGACGGGGTGTTGTAGAGGTTGTGACGGTGGTGGAGGGTTGTGATGGGGTGTCGTAGAGGTTGTTACGGTGTTATAGGGGTTGTGACGGTGGTGGAGGGTTGTGACAGAGTGTTGTGGGTGCTATAACTGTGAAAGAAGGTGTCGTGAAGAATAGGTCACCCAGGAGAATTTTAACTGGGGAGGTCAGAGGTCAGGGTTGAAGGATAGGTCACCCAGGAAGACCTAAAACTCGTCTCCATGTAAGAGAGTGCCCAATAAACTAGCCCCCTCGAGGGCAATCTTAAAAAAAAAAATTAATCCATAGGCCGCAGATTCTATTTAACTAATTCATGATGGCAGCGTCCGGCCAGGAGTCAAACATCTTAGGCCTACTACACGTTCATCTGGCTCCGGCGACTGTCTATTAGGGGGCGGCACCACTGTCTGTGAGGGGCGGCACCACTGTCCGTGAGGGGCGGCACCACTGTCTGTGAGGGGCGGCACCACTGTTCTGAGGGCGGCACCACTGTCTGTGAGGGGCGGCACCACTGTCTGTGACGGGTGGCACTTCTGTCTGTGACGGGTGGCACTTCTGTCTGTGAGGGGCGGCACTTCTGTCTGTAAAGGGGCACCACTGTCTGTAAGGGGTGGGCAGCACTGTCTGTAAGGGGCGGCACCACTGTCTGTAAGGGGTGGGCAACACTGTCTGTAAGGGGCGGCAGCACTGTCTGTAAGGGGCGGCACCACTGTCTGTAAGGGCGGCACCACTGTCTGTAAGGGTGGAAGCACTGTTTGTAAGGGGCGGCAGCACTGTCTGTAAGGGGCGTCACCACTGTCTGTAAACCCTCCAGCACCACAGACTCACACAGGAAGGTCCAGATTCTCAGATAGTCACAGAAGGACCCTAGAAATTCTCCAGGAGGACCACAGAAGTAAGTCCCCCCTCCGACACGAAGCCACCAGACCCCCTCCAACCTAACTCACCGCAGCCGGAAGTGTTCGTTGATGTATAATAATAATATTAGTGAAAAAAAATGGACGGTATATAGCTTATCCTTCAGCGTTCATAATAAAAGAAAGAAAAAGAAAATACAAGTCACCTCCTTTTACTCACAGTACCTACCGCAGCATTGGCGTAAAAACCAGTTCTTCCTCATCTTGTTGCGGCTGCGGCTGTGGCTGCGTCTCCCCCTCACCGTTTAGGGTTGGGGGTGTCCAGGCTGGAGGAGTCTGGTCAGTCTGGTAAAACTCCCTGGAAGAAGAAGATTTTATACGTGTTTTTACGCTTGCGGAAACTGCGGAAGAAGATCTACGGGAAGATGGGCTACTTGCGGGACCTGCGGCACCGGCTGACCCGCATCAGGAAGGCAAGTGGCTCCTATATTACTTATCTGTGTACAGTACTTAACTCACCGAATGAGGAATTTGTGTCCCTCCAGATCCTTGACACTACACACCTGTCGTGACTTATTACACACCTGTCGTAACATATCACACACCTGTCGTGACATATTACACACCTGTCGTGATTCATTTTACACCTGTCATGACTTACTACACACCTAAACGTGGTTTCGTTACACACCTGCCGTGACTTACTACACACCTGTGGTGACTTATTATACACCTGTCATGACTTATTACACACCTGACACGGCACTCCACCGCCATCACTTTCCCAACTGTAAAAGCAGGGTATACCTTATGAACAGTTTGAGTGGCTGGTGCCTGCCCTGGACAACCATTGGGACAGAAAGACAAATGAATTATCAGCTCGCCCACCTCAAGATTGTTAGGTTAAGTTAGATTAGGTTAGGTTAAATTTAATTAGTCCATTCTATCTGCTGAAAATTGGCCTCAATGTATACGCTTAATGTGCCTCTACATATCTAAAGATCTACAGTTTGACGACCTGTCTGTCTGGCTGTGTTTATCTGGCTGTTGTGACCAAGAGATAAATGAAACGCTGACGTAGAGATGTTTGTGATGCTTGAGATTATTATGCCCGAGTACTTATCATGGTGTGTGTGTAGCTACTTTAGGTTCAAGGTCACACACGTAGCCTGCAGAATCATGCTTGGCGTAGAATACTCCGGCTACATCAACGCTCTCTCCACCCTGGAAATGCCATCCCTCAGTGACCTCCACCACCAAGCACTGGAAAGGTTTGGCAGCCAACTAATGCACCACCCTCATCATCGCCACCTCCTGCCACCGACAGCCGCCCGCCCACCTCGCGCAGTCTGCCACTACAACAAAATTCAGCCCTTAAGAGCCCGCACCGATAGATATAAGAATAGCACCATCCCATCTGTTGTTAAAATAATAAACAACTCCTGATTTATGTACTGTACAGCCCAGTAAATGTATTCAACGCATATTTATCATTATACTAAATCAAATGTAAGTCTGTATATTTTCAGCCACCTGCTGCAACTCTATTAATAAACCGTTTATTATTATTATTATTATATAGAAAAATAATAGGTGACAAAAATGAACATAAAATAAACATAATTATATTTTTATTATTCAATGCTAGTTTACGGTCAAGGTGGAGGATATATATATATATATATATATATATATATATATATATATATATATATGTGTGTGTGTGTGTGTGTGTGTGTGTGTGTGTGTGATGTACTGTATATATAATGTGTATACACTGCATATATTAGGCTAATTATGTTTTTTTGGGGGGGGATTAGATTCACCGGGGCACAGGTCACTGCCCACATCGGGGCCTGGGGGCTAAAATATAATAATAATAATAATAATTAATAAAAATAATGAATAAATATTTTAATAAAAAATAAAATAATATTAATAATGATAATAACCATAAAAAATATCAATAGTGAGAAACAATATACTGTATGTTGTGTTGACAAAGTAAGAGAAACAATTGAGACCCTGAAATTGTGTGTAAATGAGGCAGAAAGTCAGATCAGCAACCTGGGACTTGGTCATAATTTTCGTGGTGCCATATGGCAGCAGGGTCTACCATTAGACAACATGTGTTTGTGAACATACAGTACATGTGTGTGTGTGTGTGTATGTTTGTGAACATACATGTGTGTGTGTATGTTTGTGAACATATGTGTGTGTGTATGTTTGAAATGGGTGTGTATGTTTGTGAACATACATGTGGGTGTGTTTAGTTATAAACGTGTACGTGTGAGTTTGGGTGTGTGAGAGTGAGGGCGACGTACACACCCAACGGAGGGTCAAGTCTCACTGACACAGTCGCCGGCTACAGCTGACCTTTTCCCTAGTCATGCCGCCGTCACAGGTGCCAGTTGGTAAATATTCCTCCTATTTAATCCACCCAAAGTAACAAACCAACATAGCTGGTAATTGTACAATACGCTTTATTAAGTATGTGTAGCCCTTAATGCTAACATATCGTTGTTAGTTATGATGGAATTAAAGATGATATAAATGAGGAAAGAAAATGGGGCGTGGTAAGGAGGGGTTACTGAAATAAGCGACCTTGACTGTTGTTTTACCTAGAGGGGGGCCTTAACCCTTCAGGAGCAGCCATGTTTTATACTGACTAACGAGGATTTTATTCAGTTGAGAGACACCCCTGCCACTGAATGGCTGGTGGTGGTGATAATATTGGCGGACTGATAGTAGTAGTAGGAATGGTGGTAGTGGTAGTGGTGGTGGTGGTGGTGGTGGTGGTGGTGGTGGTGGTGGTGGTGGTGGTGGTGGTGGTGGTTATATCTAGGTTTAAGGAGTCATCTACCTCACCTCCCCTTCTCCCCCTCATCTTCCTACCCTCCCTGTTCTCTCCCCCCTTTGTCTCTTCCTCTCCTCCCCTTTTTTTCCCTCCCTCCCTCTTCTCCTTTTTACCCCTCCTCTTCCTTTCCTCCCACTCTTTTCTCCTCCCTCCCTCCTCTCCCCCCTTGCTTCCCCTCTCCCTCCTCCTTCTACCCCTCCATTTCCTCCCTTCTCCCCTCTTCCTACCCACCCTCCTCCCCTCTCCTACCCTTCCTTCCATTTTCTCTCCCTTCTCCCCTTTTCCAACCCTACCGTTCTCTTCATCCCTCCCCACCCTCTCTCCTTCCCTCCTCTTTCCCCTCCCTCCTTCCTATCTTCCTCACCTTCCTTCTCCCTCCTTACGTTGTTTCCCTTTTCATTTCTCCACTTCCTCCTCCCTCCTCCTTCCATCCCTCCCGCCCTACTCCCCCCTCCCCTACCCCCCTGTCTGTTTCTTCCGTCCTTGCCCCCTCAGTACCTCCAGCTGTTACAAAGCCAGCTGTACCCCTACTTTCTCCCCCTCCTCCTTCATCCCCTATTCGCCCCTGTGGAACATCCTTCTGTGTGTGTGTGTGTGTGTATGTGTGTGTGTGTGTGCGTGACTGTCTGTCTGTCTGGCTTCCGTCGAGTAACACACCTCAGTGCGTCAGGAGGTAACGGGACCAGCGGCGCGTAGTCTTCTTTGTTGCTCCCAGTCACTTCCTCCCTCAGGCACCCAACACCCGACCCTTAGCCCTCACTCCTCAGCACCCTAGCCCTTAGTCTCCAGTCCTGGCCCTTAGCCTTCAGCACCCAGCCTTCAGCCCCCAGTCCTATACCCCTACTCTCGTGTACAACACACACACACCTGTCTGGTACAACACACACATACCTGTCTGGTACAACACACACACACACTGTATTGTACAACACACCTGTCTGGTACAACACACACACACACTGTATTGTACAACACACCTGTCTGGTACAACACACACACACACTGTATTGTACAACACACCTGTCTGGTACAACACACACACACACTGTATTGTACAACACACCTGTCTGGTACAACACACACACACACTGTATTGTACAACACACCTGTCTGGTACAACACACACACACTGTATTGTACAAAACCCCTGTCTGGTACAACACACCTGTCTGGTACAACACACACACACACACTGTCTTGTACAACACACCTGTCTGGTACAATACACACACACTGTCCTCACGACTGTTCTTGAGCCAGCCAGCCAACCACTCTATACACACCTTGCCAAAAAACATCATTTAGAGCTCAGCCATATTACAGCCATATACTGTACGTACATCACCTTACCCAGAGCGTTTATGTCTGGCCTACTACTACTACCACCACCACGGCTACCACTATTACCACCACGACTACCACTATTACCACCACGACTACCACTATTACCACCACGACTACCACTACCACCACCACCATTACTACCACCACCAATATTACCACCACCACTATTACCACCACCACCACCACCACCACTATTACCACCACTACCACTACCCAACACAATTACCACCACTGCTGCTGCTACCACCATTACAACCACTACTACTGTTGCCCTACTCAGGGTTTTGAGTTCAGCCTATCACTTCTATCACCACTACCATCATTACAACTACTACCACCATCTCTAGCACAACCATCATTACTCCCACAACCACTACAACAACAACCACCACCACCACCATTTATACCGCTGCCAGACGAGTGCCCCCCTCTACCTGAGTGGGCGAAGGACGTCTGCATGTGGAGGCAGGCGCAGCTGGGGAATGGGTCAGGGGTCTCGCCTCCTCCAAGCAGACGGAGGCTCGCAGGAATTGAAGGCAAGCACCATCACCCATTGCAGTAAACTGTAATTGCATATTCCCCTCGTTAATTTTTTTATCTTTCGTGGTCTGTGTCACTTTCCAGTCAAATTATTTTTTCCCGTGCAAATGATTGTAATGTTTACCCATTCCATAGGTCATCTTTGCTTATCTTCATCATAAACCAAAATTCCGTAAGGGATAACTCGTGTAAATATGTCCCCCTGAGGACCAGTTGTCAGTCGACGTAATGTCTAGTGGGACATTGTTTTAGTTTTATGAGTCATTAGGTATTTCCCGGTAGCAGGTGAGGAAATACTGGTGGTGGTGGAGGCGGGGGATCACACCGCCCTAACTAACGGTCGCCCCGGGCTGCTCTACCATTACTGGACGCTATTTTTAGCTTACCAAGAAGTGCTCATCTTTTTTTTTCCCTTCCTTGTAAATTGTTAACTTGTAAAGGTATGTTCCGCCCGCTATTATATTTATTTTTTTGTGTGTAATTCATCCTTTGTGTCTATACGGAAGTGACAATAATTTGGTGAGATGTGTACCGATTTCTTCTTGAATTTTATTATTATTATTATTATTATTATTATTATTATTATTATTATTATTATTATTATTATTATTATTATTATTATAATTATTATTATTATTATTATTATTATTATTATTATTATTGTTATTATTATTATTATTATTATTATTATTATTGTTATTATTATTATTATTATTATTATTATTATTGTTATTGTTATTAGTCCATAACTTTAGGGAGAATTATTAACATTTGAAACATTCGACAGTAGTGATGAAGGGGTTCGAGATATGAAGTTTGGGTGGGTGGAACAATTAATTATGGGTGGAGGGATAGTGTGGGTGGGTGGAGGCAGTGGAGGAGGAGGAGGCGGGAAGGGAAGGAAGGTGGCGGCGGGTGTTTCTCGGGCCAAGTTATTTTCAGTGCGTCGTTGGCTTTTTTTAGCGGGGGTAGGTAGGTTGGTAGGTAAGTAGGTAGGTCGGTTGGTAGGTAGGGTAGGTAGGTAGGGTAGGTAGCGCCCCGTCTGGTGTCTAGTGTGGCTGGCTAGACGTCCTGGCCTGGCTGCCTGACTCCCCTCCTCCTCGGCACTCCTCTTACCCACATATATCTTCCTAGAATCGCTCTTCATCCTCCTCTTTCTCCTCCTCTTCCCCTTTCTTCTCTTCCTCCTCTTCCTCGTGGACATTCATCTTGATTTTAAAGTTAGCCAAGGTCCCACATAAAAAAGAAGGAAATGAAATTATAAAATAATAATAATAGTAATAATTCGTCGTGATTTTGAAACATCGTACCAAGGCAGTGAGGACGGCGGCGAGGTGTTGTGCATGATGTTGCTGCCGAGATCAGTGTTGTCGACGCCGGCTGTGTAACCTACATACTAAAATACCACACATGAACATTGATTCACCCTATTTTTTTTTTCTATTTTAGAGTCCGAATTTTAATGTAGTGATGAAAGAAAATTAGTGGCTGGGTAATTTGTATTAAGATCAAGTGAAGAAGGTAGAGGTGAGGGACCCCCCCATCCATGCCTCTACTCCACCTACCCTTGAGTCCCCGTCCTCCCTCATGTGGCAACACTGACGGAGGTCGATGTTCACGGGAGAGACTCAAATGAATTCCTCCGAACCAAGAGAGCCTATCCTTCCTTCCTTCCTTCCTTCCTTCCTTCTGGCACACCCACACCCCTGTTTCTCTTCCTCCACGACCCACCTCAACCTACCACTATCGTGGCTGGTGACGCAACGGGAGGGGGCGTAAGGAGGTGTAAGGAAAAAAATAATGTTTTGTAAGAGTTGTACAAGTGTGTATAGCGGGTTGGTGAGGGTGGACGGGCCTGGGTGATGGTTGGTTGGTTGGTGGTGGTGGTGTTTAGTGGCGCAACCATACCAGGAACACCGTGCCGTCGTCACCTTCACTTCTTGGTAGTGTCATGCATTCACTCACTCACTCATCAACCTTCCCGAGACGCCGCCCCTATCCATTATTTTTCTATCCCTCGTGTAGTCAGGTGGAGACACATTCCACTGGATAATTAAAGGAATGTCACTAAAGCCCAAGAATTCGTAAAGATTCACTTTATCTCTTCCTTGTCTGAGTTTATTGGAGACGTTATTGATGTATTTCTTAGTTATTTTATTGACAGAATCCTTATTGATGTGTTTCTGCATATTTTATTGATGGGATTTTTATTGATGTTTATTTTAATACACAGACTGTAAACAAGATGGTGGAGGAAGACAAGAGACGGGAGTAAATGTAGAAAGTTTGACTGTCAGTGTTGGGAGACTAGACGCACCACACGACCTTGTCAACACAGCTGGTTCATGGTAGTTAATGGCGCTGAGGTATTTGTCACATTACACGAGATAAACCGACGAGACTAACCTAACTAAACCGACGAGACTAACCTAACTAAACCGACGAGACTAACCTAACTAAACCTACGAGACTAACCTAACTAAACCGATGAGACTAACCTAACTAAACCGACGAGACTAACCTAACTAAACCGGTGAGACTAACCTAACTAAACCGGTGAGACTAACCTAACTAAACCGATGAGACTAACCTAACTAAACCGACGAGACTAACCTAACTAAACCGACGAGACTAACCTAACTAAACCGACGAGACTAACCTAACTAAACCGACGAGACTAACCTAACTAAACTAACCTCAAAGTGATGGTTCTCTTAAACCCCGAGTCCTTACGGGTTGGGACAATGTTGATACTTAACCTCGGTACACAGAGAGACAATGTTGCCGGCAGTGTACTCGACCACCTTTCACTTCCCCGACTGTACTCAGCTGTGTCGACTCAGGGTGCCCCGGACTCTAGACAGCAACCCTCAGGACAGGAGACGGATCACGTGAAGATAAGCCTCCCTCTTAGTTTGTCTCACCATAAGATTAATCACCCTAGCGCCATCTGATAAATGCTTACCAAACCTAACCTATCTAACTTAACCTAACCTATCTCTAACTTAACCTAACCTATCTCTAACTTAACCTAACCTAACTCTGACCTAACCAAACCTTACATTAACCTAGCCATACCTAACCTAACTGTAACTTAACCTAACCTAAGCTAACAGTACCTTAAACTAAATGTAACCTAACCTAACCTAACCTAACCTAACCTAACCTAACCTAACCTACCCCCTATCCCAACGTTAAGGTGTTTAATAATCAGTTGAAATAAGCTGGGGGACTATTCTTCACGTGATTTATCCAAGGTAACGAGCACTTGTAATAAGAGCCAACATTGCGATATTAACTAATGAGTGTTTCAACCTTATCGTTATTGATGTTTCCATATTGTAACATTAATGGCGTCGTTGTCTGAGATACCTTAGTGGTGATGTTCAGTATTAGTGATGTTCAGTATTAGTGATGTTCAGTATTAGTGGTGATGTTCAGTATTAGTGATGTTCAGTATTAGTGATGTTCAGTATTAGTGGTGATGCTCAGTATTAGTGATGTTCAGTATTAGTGATGTTCAGTATTAGTGATGTTCAGTATTGGTGGTGATGTTCAGTATTAGTGGTGATGTTCAGTATTAGTGATGTTCAGTATTAGTGATGTTCAGTATTAGTGATGTTCAGTATTAGTGGTGGTGTTCAGTATTAGTGGTGGTGTTCAGTATTAGTGATGTTCAGTATTAGTGGTGGTGTTCAGTATTAGTGGTGGTGTTCAGTATTAGTGGTGGTGTTCAGTATTAGTGGTGGTGTTCAGTATTAGTGGTGTTCAGTATTAGTGGTGGTGTTCAGTATTAGTGGTGGTGTTCAGTATTAGTAGCAGTGCTCAGTATTAGTGATGACGTCATATAAACACTGAGTAACTCTCCCTGTATAATATGATTAGTTTAAGTGGACTCTATTCCTAACAAGCTCCTATCACAATGGTCAAGTGAGTTAGGGCCCAGTAGGAATCAGGTCTATTAGGACTAGGGGTCTGTTATGACTAGGGGTCTGTTATGACTAGGGGTCTGTTATGACTAGGGGTCTGTGATGACTAGGGTCTGTTAGGACTAGGGGTCTGTTAGGACTAGGGGTCTGCTAGTGCCTTTAGGGGTCTGTTAGGAATGGGGTCTCTTAGGACTAAGGGGTCTGTTAGGACTGGGTCTGTTAGGACTAGGGTCTGTTAGGACTAGGGGTCTGTTAGGACTGAGATTCCTAATAATACGACTAGGGGTCTGTACATCAGAACTAGGGGTCTGTTAGGACTAGGGGTCTCTGTTGGGACTAGGGGTCTGTTAGGACTAAGGGTCTGTTAGGACTAGGGTCTGTGTTAGAACTGTCTGTTGGGACTAGGGGTCTGTTAGGACTAGGGGTCTAATGCATCAGAACTAGGGGTCCTATTTGGACTGAACCACGTTTCAGGGGAGGATCGAGGAATATCAACAGTGGGGAGTGGGGAATAATTTGTTGAAATCTGATCAATCTCATGGGCATCTTGAGGCCATTTTGAAACCATGTGATCTTAATGTTAGGAGATATTCTGAGGTCAATAGTAATTACTCTTTTTTTACGCTACAAAATGCCGAAAGTACAATACTGCATTAAATAAAAAAGTATTGGAATCTTCTGACACCTGCAACCCTTACAAGCCGAACTTCATGGGTGAACATGACTAAAGTGAGTACAGAGAGCAACGCACACTGGTTGGAATTAGGTCAGGTCAGATGAAACGTGATCTTTTTACGTCGTGATTGGGGTGTGGGAGGGAAGAGGGTTGAAACTGAGGAAGGTTAGAGAAAGTAGAAACGGAAGAGGGACTATAATTTGGTGGGAGAAGAGAAGAGAGGGAAGAAGAGGGGTGGGGGTGAGAGAGGAAAGGTGTGAAGGTCAAATGAAAGGAAAAGGGATTAGGGAATAATGAAAGAAAAGGTAGAGTCAAGGAAACACAGATCTCTCTCTCTCTCTCTCTCTCAATTTCACACTTTAGACGTCACAAAGCGTTATTATCACAGGACACTTGACATCATTTACTTGAGGGTTGTGAAGGGAAAAGATGTTGTGATTATTTCAAGGCTCTCACACACACTTATACACACACACACACACTTATACACACACACACACACACACACCACACACCCACACCATACACCCCCCCCCTTATACACACTTACACGCACTTTTCACACACCCTAGTTTTCTACGTTAATTTTTTATGGAACAAACCAGTTTCTTTACTTATGTTTAAGACAATGATGTAAATTTGTTTGTTACAGTTTTATAAAAACAAAAAACAAAAACAAAATGTTTGTTTAATTAGTGTTTTAAGTCATTAATAAGGTTATCTGTGTTTTAATCCGGTTTAAAGGAACAATGTTGTGTGTCTTAGAACAAACGGTCTGTTTTATATATATATATATATATATATATATATATATATATATATATATATATATATATATATATATATATATATATATATATTATGGATAAACACTGTAAGGAACATAAGAACATAAGAATGGAGGAAACTGCAGCGGGCCTATTGACCCATACTGGGCAGTCCCGTTTACACCCAACCCCTATTGCTCATATAAGCATCCAACTACTCTGTTTCCAAACCAGTGTTTACCTATTTCGCGCCTAAATCTAAATTTGTCTAATTTAAAACCATTGTTACGAGTTCGCTCCTGGTTGGATAGTTTGAGTACCTTTGTAATGTCCCCTTTGTTTAGCCCTGACTTCCATTTATACACCTCTATCAGGTCGCCCCTCGCTCTACCACGTCTCTCGAGGAGTGCAAATTAAAGATGCTTTAACCTGTCTCTATACTCAAGGTTCCTAATGCCCGGGATTAGTCTTGTCATTCTCCTCTGAATTCTTCCCAAGGATTCTATATCCATTCTGTAATACGGTGACCAGAACTGAACTGCGTAATCCAGGTGAGGTCTCACAAGCGCAAGATGTAATCTTAAGATGACCTCGCTAGTCTTGTAACTAACACTCATTTGTATGAACCCAAGTACTTTATTAGCCTTGTTACGAGCAAAAACACATTGTTTACTTGGCTTAAGGTTCCTACTTATCATTACTCCTAAATCTCTCTCGTAGTCGGATTTCTCTATGGCATCGTTGTTCATCTGGTATCTGGTTTCCCTGATACCAGATGAACAACGATGTATGTGTGTGTGTAATATTAATAATAATTAACGGTTTATTGAAAAAGTTCTGCAGCCCGAAGGCTGAAAATATACATTGGACATAAATGACTTATTACATACATTGGTGGTTTAACAAAAGCTTTCATTAGAGAAAGGTAAAGGAACATACAGTGAACATACAGATTAATGTTTACAGTGGAGGTCACGTAGATCTTGTACGCTGAGGTGTTGAACAGCAGACACGTTGTGTAGTAACTCCCTCACAGATGGTGTTATGAGGGGCCTGACGTGGTGTAGTAATTCCCTCACAGGTGGTGTTATGAGGGGCATCACGTGGTGTAGTAATTCCCTCACAGGTGGTGTTATGAGGGGCATCACGTGGTGTAGTAATTCTCTCACAGATGGTGTTATGAGGAACCTCACATGATGCTGTAGCAACTCATTCACTACGTCGTGTCGTAGCATCATGGGAACACCACATGGGCTGGTGTCACCTCACTCGCTCAAGTGAGTGAGGTGTGGTCCCAGGCCTCCCTATCGTGGACGGATTAACACACAGCTGGTATTGTTGAGTCTCAGGGTCAGTTATCACTGGGTACCTGGGACCTCACTGTGTGAAGGTTAGCTTGGGTACGACTCAGCTGTTACTGTCGAATTGTTTTTCACTGACTTAAGCACTGTTCAACACTATTCAACACTGGTTCCATTCCTTTCCTAAATGAAATAGTAACTTCTGGCGAGAACTTACTGATGTTCCGGTGGGGAGGAGGGATTCAGGGGAGGGAGCTGGTATAGGCCAACATAACAGTTGACCTGGCTGCTCCCAGAGGAGCGCCAGGTACGTCTTGACCCTTCGGTGGTCAAGGATGATGTGTGTGTGTGTGTGTGTGTGTGTGTGAAGTTAAGAGACATCTTAAGTGACAGGTGTTAAGTAAAGTAGCAAGTATTAAGTGACAGGTGTTAAGTAAAGTGACAGGTGTTAAGCAAAGTTGCAGGTGTTAAGTGACAGGTATTAAGTAAAGTAGCAGGTGTTAAGTGACAGGTGTTAAGTAAAGTAGCAGGTGTTAAGTGACAGGTGTTGGAGGTGTGAGTGTTGTGCCCTTACGCAAAATGTGGTTGGCTGTAATCTTGAAAGCTCACCCAGCAAATCTATTTTTTGACCAGAGAAGTGAGGTGTGTTGGAGCCTCGTGTGGTGTGTAGCCTCACCTCACCTACCGTACCTCTCCTCACCTCACGTACCTCACCTCGCCTACCGTACCTCACGTCACCTCATCTCACCTCACTTCACCTACCAAGCCTCATAGACCTCACATCAGCTGACCTACAGTCACCTCACCAGAATGTATGGGGAACCTTTTTAGTAATTTGCAACGTCCTCAACAGTGACTCAATCGATTCTTAAAACATTTTTCTCAAGTCTCCTCCCTCCCCTTCTCCCCCCTCCCTTACCCCTCCCCTCTCCCCGCGTCGTGAGATAACAGGGTGTTGGTTAGAGGTGTTATCGTCTGGAGAGATGGAGATAACAGTAACATACATCTCTCTCTCTCTCTCTCCCTCGATGAAACGACATATGTGATAACTCTTGTGTTTACCTGGCCATAAAGGTGATCTTGTTAACCCCGCCCCACCCCATGAGATCGAGGAACAACTTTTTTTTATTATTGTTTCTGCTGGCTCTAAAACTTGAATGAATATCACCACCACTACCACACACATCCACCTCAACTACCACTACTACCACCACCCCACACACATCCACCACCACCGCACCCACATCCACCTCAACCGCCACCACCACCACCTACATCCACACCACCACCACCCCACACACACATCCCACCTCAACCACCACCACCTACATCCCACACCACCACCACCCCCACACACATCCCATCTCAACCACCACCACTACCCCCACACACACACACAAACACAAGTCCCCCAGGCTGTGTGCTGATGAGAGGGAGGTCAGTGGAAAGGTCTGTGGGAGAGAGATCGTGGGTGAGGGAGCAGACTAAATGGTGGGAAGAGATCGTGATGGAGGATGGGTCGTGGTGGGGAGAATCGTAGATGAATGCATTGGTGGGAGGTCGTGGAGATGGGTCGTGGTGGGGAGGTCTGTGATGGAGGATGGAGTCGTG
The DNA here is from genome assembly GCF_018991925.1 of Homarus americanus. NCBI lineage: Eukaryota > Metazoa > Arthropoda > Malacostraca > Decapoda > Nephropidae > Homarus > Homarus americanus. The sequence continues at coordinate 794,737 of NW_024755545.1, forward strand.
GTGGGGGAGGGTCATGATGGAGGATGGGTCGTGGTGGGGGAGATCGTGATGGAGGAGGTCGTGATGGAGGATGCTCAGATGCGTGGTGGGGGAGGGGGTCGTGATGGAGGATGGGTCGTGGTGGGGGGAGGGTCGTGATGGAGGATGGGTCGTGGTGGGGGAGGGGTCGTAGTGATGGAGGATGGGTCGTGGTGGGGAGGGGTCGTGATGGAGGATGGGTCGTGGTGGGGGAGGAGGGTGTAGCAATTATACTTATTTATACCCTAATTATATCAATATTTTATTCCTTTTTTTTGTAATTCTCTTTCTTATTTCTTTTTCTACTCATTTTCCTTACTTTAATCAACCATTTCTTTCTTTCTTTAATTCGTATTCTTACAGTTTTATCATTTCTCTTCGTCTTTATTCGTTTGTTCTTTCTTAACATTTACACGGGGTGAGTAAGGAGGTGGGGAAGAATGCGGGTGAGGGGAAGAGGAAGAGAGAGAGAGAGAGAGAGAGAGAGAGAGAGAGAATATGTTAGCTCCCCCGTCCATGTGGTCAGCCGCCACATTGGGGGTCGGTTGGGAGAGAGGAGACAGGAGAAGAGAATATAAACTGGATGAATGGAGAAGAAGGAGGAGTGTATGAAAGAAAATTAACAGTCAATACCTCACTACATAAATTTATCATACAGGTATTTTAAGCGTCTGGTTCATATTCATTTACCTTCACTTGATTATAATAACTCAATGTGTATTTTCACTTATTTAGGTTAGGTTAGGTTACACAAATCTCTTAAAACACATCATTATTTACTCTAAAAACATGACGTTATTACAATGGAGCAATCTGGACCGAGGTTGGGCTTATGGAGACGTGGGAGGGTCGTGGGGGAGGTAGAAGGTCGTGTGGAAGGAGGGTCGTGTGGGGAGTGAGAGGAGTCGTATGGGAGTAGTCATGATAGGAGGGAGGGGTCGTGATGGAGGGTTCATGGGGGGAGAGCGATCGTCTGGGAGGTGTAGTGATGGAGGGGGAGGTGGTCGTGTGGGAGGAGAGGAGTCGTCTAGGAGGGGTCGTGATTGGAGGAAAGGTTTGTGATGGAGGGTTCATGGGGGAGAGCGATCGTCTGGGAGGCGTAGTGATGGAGGGGGAGGTGGTCGTGTTCGAGAAAAGTCGTCTTAGAGGGGTCGTGTTCGAGAGGAGATGAGTCGTCTTAAAGGGGTCGTGATAGGGGGGAAAGGGGATGGGGGAGGGGGCGTATAAGGTAGGTAAGTGTAAGCCAACCTGGGCACATTATTACTGGCAAGGGCAGAGCCATACCTTGCCTTGTCATAGCACCGACTGCATCCATGACCACAGTTGTGACTTGGTCGAGTTACCTTGATGTACTTTCACTCTTATGTTCTCTTGTTTAGTGTTCTGTTCGGTGTTATCTTGTTCAGTGTTGTTCGACGTTCTTTTGTTCAGTGTTTTCTTTTGTTATCCTGTTCAGTGTTCTGTTCGGTGTTATCTTGTTCAGTGTTCTGTTCGATGTTCTCTTGTTCAGTGTTGTTCGACGTTCTTTTGTTCAGTGTTTTCTTTTGTTCTCTTGTTCAGTGTTCTGTTCGATGTTCTCTTGTTCAGTGTTCGTGTTCTGTTCTTCTACTTGTTTTCCTCTTTGTTTTTTATTTGTTTGTTTGCGTTATTGTTTCTTCTTGTTTGTTGTTGTTATTGTTGGTTATTTTTTTTTTATTCCTGTTATTTTTTTCTCTATTACTATTTTTGTCCTATTTCTTCTCTAGTACTATTTTGTCTTATTATTTTCTTCTCTATAACCATTTTTCCCTAATATTTCACTACGTACTTATATAATTGTCTTGCCTGGTTGAGTCACTCGTCTGCCTCTGGCCACACGACAGGGTTACTGAGTCATCCTGAGTCACCTGTCTGTCTGGAGGGAGGAAAGGAAGGAAGGAAGGAAGGAAGGAAGGAAGGAAGGAAGGGAGAGGATGATATTAGGATGGATAGATAGAAGGAAGAAATGAAGGAGGGGAGGGAGGGTTTGTAAGAATTAAAGGGGAGGGATGGAAATATGAGGGAGAATGGAAGGAGGGGGTGTTGGGGAAGGATGGAGGGAAGGAAAGAGGGAGGGAGAGAGGGAGGGAGGATGTAGAAGGTATACTGTGGTTAACATCATGTCTGTAGTTCTTATTATATATAAAAGTTGTCCTTAAAGAAGTGTGTGTGTGTGTGTGTGTGTGTGTGTGTGTGTGTGTTTGTGTGTGTGTGTGTGTGTGTGTGTGTGTGTGTGTGTGTGTGTGTGTGTGTGTGTGTGTGTGTGTGTGTGTGTGTGTGTGTGTGTGTGTGTGTGTGTGGACTATATACGTATACGAGGATTAAACATGTGGGGCCGTGTATGCAAGGGGAAGCGATGATGTTGCTGCGGAAAAGCACCCACAAGGGGGGGAGGGGAGTATGCATACAAAGGATGGGTGTATGTCTGTCTGGAACACGCACACACACACACAGGACTAATGTGTATGGGTATACAATTAGGGGTGTATATAAAATCACTTAATATTGCATTCTGTATAAGCAGGTCCATACAAATGTGTGTGTGTGTGTGTGTGTGTGTGTGTGTGTGTGTGTGTGTGTGTGTGTGTGTGTGTGTGAAAATCCCAGTCCTTAGTAAAATTTAGTAAATTATGTAAGAGGATAGCCTGATGCTAGTTTAAATGTATATCTTTAATACTTCATTCACGGCATTCACTATGGGGTGGGATGGGAGGGGTGACGATACACAGAGTTAATATATATGTATTTATACTGGTGTTTATAGCGTGTATGACCTAGTCCATACAGTGAGGTGGTGAGTCGTAGCGTGAGATAGTGTATAGTGAGGGGAGGGGGCGAGGTGGAGAGCGGGGGCGGGGGAGGAGAGAGTGGGAGACGGGAGGGAGGGGGAAGGGGGCGGTTGTGGCAGGTGTCCGGGCAGTCTAGACATCGGAGCCCGCAGACAGAACCCGCCAGACAGCGGCGGCGGCTGAGGCACGAGTGGGGAGGGGGGGACGGAGTGGGTGAGAGGGGTGGGGAGTAGACCACTCAATATTTACCATTGTGAGAGGAAGTGCACAATAATACGTCATACAAATAGACGCATTACTGGTGTTTTTTTACTTGTTTATTGTTGTTGTTGTTTGTTGAGGTATAATACAGTGTAGTGAGTGTGTTTGTTATAATGATATTGGTGTGTGTGTGTTATAATGATAGTGGTGTGTTTGTGTTATAATGATAGTGGTGTGTTTGTTATAATGATAGTGGTGTGTTTGTTATAATGATAGTGGTGTGTTTGTGTTATAATGATAGTGGTGTGTTTGTTATAATGATAGTGGTGTGTTTGTTATAATGATATTGGTGTGTGTGTTATAATGATAGTGGTGTGTTTGTGTTATAATGATAGTGGTGTGTTTGTTATAATGATAGTGGTGTGTTTGTTATAATGATAGTGGTATGTGTGTGTGTGTTATAATGATAGTGTGTGTGTGTGTTATAATGATAGTGGTGTGTGTGTGTTATAATGATGTGGTGTGTGTTGTGTTATAATGATGTGGTGTGTGTGTTATAATGATAGTGGTGTGTTTATGTTATAATGATAGTGGTGTGTGTGTGTGTTATAATGATGAGTGGTGTGTGTGTGTGTTATATTGATAGTGGTGTGTGTGTGTTATAATGATAGTGGTGTGTTTGTGTTATAATGATTGGTGTGTGTGTTATAATGATGGTGGTGTTTGTGTTATAATGATAGTGGTGTGTTTGTGTTATATATGATAGTGGTGTGTGTTATAATGATAGTGGTGTGTTTGTGTTATAATGATAGTGGTGTGTTTGTGTTATAATGATAGTGGTGTGTGTGTTATAATGATGTGGTGTGTGTGTGTGTAATTGTGTTTGTGTTATAATGTGTGTGTGTGTGTTATAATGATAGTGGTGTGTTTGTGTTATAATGATAGTGGTGTGTGTGTTATAATGATAGTGGTGTGTTTGTGTTATAATGATAGTGGTGTGTGTGTTATAATGATAGTGGTGTGTTTGTGTTATAATGATAGTGGTGTGTTTGTGTTATAATGATAGTGGTGTGTGTTATAATGATAGTGGTGTGTTTGTGTTATAATGATGGTGGTGTGTTTGTTATAATGATATTGTGGTTTTTTTAAGAATTTTTGAAAATGTTAATAATTATTTTGTGGTGAAAGATATTGGAGGAGTTACAGACTTGTTGACTTTATAGTTATGAGTTACAGCCTTGTGATGAGAGAGAGTGTGGGAGGGTGGTAAGGTGCGAGAGTGTGGGGAGGTGGTAAGGTGCGAGAGAGTGTGGGAGGTGGCAAGGTGCAAGAGTGTGGGGGATGGGTGGTAGGTGCGAGTGTGGGGATGGGTGGCAAGGTGCGAGTGGGAGGTGGTAAGGTGCGAGTGGGGGGTGGTGGTGCGAGAGGTGTGTGGGGTGGGTGAGTGGGGGGAAGGGTGGGGTGCAAGAGTGTGGGGGGTGGCAGTGCGAGGTGGGGGGGTGTGGGTGCAGGTGTGGGGGAGGTAGCAATGTGCAGGTGGGAGGTGGCAAGGTGCGAGTGGGGGGAGGTGGGAAGGTGCAGGTGTGGGGGGTGGCAAGGTGCTAGGTGTGGGGAGGTGGCAAGGTGCGAGGTGTGGGGGGGGTGGCAAGGTGCAGAGTGTGGGGGGAGTGGCAATGTGCGAGTGGGGGAACGGTGGCAATGTGCGAGTGGGGTGGTGTGCGTGGTGGCGAGAGTGTGAGAATGTGCGAGGTGGGGGGTGGCAATGTGTGCGAGAGTGGGGGGTGGCAAGGTGCGGAGTGTGGGGGAGGGTGGCAAGGTGCAGAGTGGGTGTGTGGGGTGGGTGGCAGCAGGTGGGGGTGTGTGCGTGAGTGGGGGGTAGCAAGGTGCGAGTGTGGGGAGGGTGGCAATGTGCGAGAGGGTGGCTATGTGCGAGTGGGGAGGGTGGCAAGGTGCAGGTGTGGGGGGTGGGTGGAAAGGTGCAGTGTGTGTGGGGGGGAGGTGCAGGTGCGAGTGGGGGAGGGTGGCAGGTGCAGGAGTGTGGGGGTGGGTGGAAGGTGCAGGTGTGTGTGTGGGGGGGGTGGCAATGTGCGAGGTGTGGGGCAGGGTGGCAAGGTGCAAGAGTGTGGGGAGGTGGCAAGGTGCGAGTGTGTGTGGGAAGGTGGTGTGCGAGTGTGGGGATGGGTGGCAAGGTGCAGTGTGGGGGGGTGGCAAGGTGCAGTGTGGTGGAAGGGTGGCAAGGTGCGAGAGTGCGGGGGAAGGGTGGCAAGGTTGCGAGTGTGTGTGGGGGACGATGGCAAGGTGTGAGAGTATGGGAAGGGTGGCAAGGTGCGAGTGAGTGTGTGGGGAGCGTGCCAAGGTGCGAGTGTGTATTTGGGGAGGGGGTTATGAGTGTGTTTGTGTGTGTGTATAGGTGGATGAGTGTGTGGGGAGAGGAGTGGGGTGCGGGAAGTGTATGGTATCATGATATCAGTAAGGTGGGGGAAGGTGTGCCTACCACTGCCACAGTATCCAGTGGAAGGCCACACCGTAAATATGTCACACACACACACACACACACATCTGGTCTTTAACATGACTGGTGCGGTTTTGCGACTGCATGTCAGTAATGTTGAGAGGAGGAGCTGCTGCGTTAGTGCGTGCGTGCGTGCATGCGAGGGCTAGGCGGTGTCCGTGCGTGTGTGCGTGCGCGAGCTGGGAGTCGGATGCGAGAGAGGGGTTAGGGCGGGCGATGCGCACGAGGACCTGGACGAGTGTCACTACCCCCATGACCTAGCAGGGCCGCCTGCAGCAGGACAGACAAGAAAGCGGCCAGGAGGAGTGTGTGCAGACGGCGGCGGGAGCTCCTGGCACCCACGGCGGCTATGGCGGTGGCTGGGCCAATAAAAAATGGCGGTGAGCGTGTGTGGGTCCGCCGCCGCGCGGCCGCACCGCTGCCACTCAGTCAGTCGCGCCGCCGATCTCAGCAGGGCTATACGCGCTGCTCCGCCGTCTTGTCACCGCCACTGCCTCAACCTCCAGCCTGCCGCTTCCGTCTACCCGGGTGGTGGTAGGGCATAGTGGAGCCGGCGCAACGCCTCCATTCCCACCACCGCCGCTGTCTCCGTCTCTACCACCACCAACATTTCCACCACCAGTAACACCACACTACCAACAGTGTATCACACAGTCCAAGAAGATCTGCCAGTGTGTCCCAGAGTGGCTGCCAAATAGCTCGCCACGGTGCCTCGACAACGCCTAGTATCCACCACCACCACCACCACCGCCGCCGTCACCGCCACCACTACCACCACCACTACTACCACCACCTTCACCTCCCTCAAAAGAACCACCGTCGCCTCCTATCCACCAGCAGTAGTTCCTTCACCAACACGGCGCTCCTCCAACACAGCCGCCAAGATGTGGAACAGCGTGACCGAGTGCTGTTTAAGGATCGCCAACCACTTCTCACGGAGGAAGAGTGTACGATGCTTCTGTTGTCTCGTACTGGAGTGTGTGTGCCTGCCTCAACCTTTGCATGCCTGCTTTCAACATGTTAACTAAATGGATTAAGTGAAAATAATAATAAATATATTATATATATATATATATATATATATATATATATATATATATATATATATATATATATATATATATATATATATATATATATATATATATATATATATATATATATATATATATAAATATAAATATAAATATATATATATATATATATATTATAAATGTGATAAAAGAATAACGCCACCCAGTGTGTGTGGAGGCGGATGTGTCACACACACACACGCAAAAGTTTCATCGAGTAGCGTGCACTATCTTTCGTCCTTGTGCACGCCAATCCAGCCCGTCCCGTGCACAGTGCTCGACACGTACATGGTGTGCACCAGTGAGGAGGTCTTGACTGGTTGGTACCTCGACTGCGCTGCGCATGTGAGTCGACGAGGGCGGGCTATTTGCAACCAGTAATATAGTGGCCTCGTGCATTCGCCAGCTGGCTCTTAACAACAACAAGGGCGTATGTGTCTAAAGTGCCTCCAAGGACGAAAATGCTGTTTCTGAGCTCGTAAAACTCGACTACTTGGGCCCATATCTGACCTGTGTCATTTTTAGTTTCCTATTGCCCAGGAATTAAGAGCCGCAATGATACTTTTCTTCATTCTTAATTCTTTTCTTTGTAAAACATTTTGAGTCAAGATTTCTTCAAGTTCACTTTATTTAGTTTCTTTTTTATTGATATTTTGATCGAGTCGGTGTAGTGAAGAAAAAAAAAGGAAGTGAAAATGAAAGTGTTTGAAGTGAATCGTGAGTGTGTGAGGTGGCCGAATTTTTTAGAAAGGGACGAACAGCAGGTAATGTGAATCTGTTTTAATTTGTCACAGTTTTTAAAGACCTGTAAACTTTTATCTGGTTGTTGGTGGATGTGGTGATGCTGCTCTCAAGAATAATCTCAAGGTTGTTCAGTACTCCCACCACCACATACTGTCTCCTTCACCACATCCAGTTCGACCACACACACACACACACACACACACACACAGTCAGTCAGTCAGTCAGTCAAACAACCACCACACCCACCACCACAACTAGTCCAACCACCACTACGACCACCACACCCACCCACCCACCCACCACACCCACCCACCACACAACAGTCCAGCCACCACTACGACACCACCCACCACTTGCACACACCACCACAACCAGTCAACCACCACTAGAGCCACCACACCCCACCCACACAACCAGTCCAACCACCAACACATCCACCAACACATTCACCACAACTTCTTCAACCACTACCACACCCACCCACCACAACCAGTCCAACCACCATCACAACCAGTTCAACCATCACCACACCCACCACAACTAGTCCATCCTCCACCACACTAACCACAACTAGTTCAACCACCACACAACCAGCCCAACCATTGCCACAACGAGTTCATCTGCCGCCACACCCACCATAACCAGTTCAACAACCACCACAGCCAGTCCAACCACCACTACAACCACCACCACAACCAGTCAACTACCATCACATCCACCACAACCAGTCCAATCACCACCACAGCTACTACAAATTGTTCAACCACTACCACATCCACCACAACTAGTTCAACCACCATCACAACCAGTCCAACTACCACCACGACCAGTCGAACAACCACCACAACCTGACCAATCAACACTATGTTAGGCGGTGTCAGTATTTACCACCATTTTACCACAATGTCAACTGCCATCACTCCCACCATAGCAACCTCCACTACCACCCCAGTCTCTACCACCATCAATTCCGCTTCTTTGCCACCACTATTTCACCTAATTTGCCTGCCACCAATAGCCCTACTGTCTACTACCATTATTCCACACCACTGTCTGCCACCACTACCTCACTATTGTCTGCCACCACTACCTCACTATTGTCTACCACCACAACTTCACACTATTGTCTGCCACCAATAACATTAAAGTTTTCTTTCTCACACTATTGTCTGCCACCAGTGCCCACCACTACCCCCTTGTATCTGACACCAATAAAACTATAGTTTGCCACCACCACCTCACCATTGTCTGCCACCAATTACACTATGGTCTGCCACCAATAACACTATGGTCTGCCATCAATAACACTATGGTCTGCCACCAATAACACTATGGTCTGCCACCAATAACACTATGGTCTGCCATCAATAACACTATGGTCTGCCATCAATAACACTATGGTCTGCCATACTATGATCTGACTGTGCTATGCTCTGGTCTGCCACCAATAATTTTTCTTATACCACTAACAACTATGGTCTGCCACCAATAACACTATGGTCTGCCACCAATAACACTATTGGCTGCCACAATAACACTATGGTCTGCCGCGCTTATATGGTCTGCCAATAACTATGGTCTGCACCAATAACACTATTAGCTGCCACCACTACCTCACTCTTTCGTCTACCACCACTACCCCACACACTTGCCTCCTAACCACTACCTCACTATTAGCTGCCACCACAACCCTATGCACAGCGTAAGTACCACCATCACCATTTTTACCAACATTACCAACATTATTACCAACATTACCACCACCTCCATCATTAATACCAACAGTATTGCCACCATTACCCCTACTTGTCCTATTGCCATCACCACTATTATTGCCACCTTCACCACCATCAGTACTAACATTTCTACGACTACCACTATCACCACCAGTGAGACCGATACAGCCACCACAGTACCACCAATAGTTACCACCCCCAGTACCACCCATAGAGCCACCCACTGCCACCACCACAGTTTCACCCATAGTGCCACCACCACCTGTACCACCCTTAGTGCCAACACCACCATCAGTGCCACCACAGTACCACCAATAGTGCCACACCACCAGTACCATCCTTAGTGCTACGCAACCAGTACCACCCATGAGTGCCACCACCCCCAGTACCATGGTGCCACCACAACTAGTACCACCAACACCACCATCAGTGCCACCAGTACCACTCATAGTGCCACCACAGCCAGTACCACCCATAGTGCCACCACCACCACTCCTAGTGCCACCACAACCAGTATACCACCCATGGTGCCACCCGACCAGTAACACCCATAGTGCACCACCACCACTCATAGTGCCACCACTACCAGTACCACTCATAGTGCCACCACCACCACTCATAGTGCCACAACCAGTGCCACTCATCAGTGCCACCACAGCCAGTACCACCCATGGTGCCACCACCACCTGTACCCACCAAGTGCCCACCACCACCACTCTGTAGTGCCACCACTACCAGTACCACTCATAGTGCCACCACGACCACTCTAGTGCTACCACAACCAGTACCACCTCATAGTGCCACCACAACCAGTACCACCCATAGTGCCACCACCACAACTAGTACCACCAACACCACCATCAGTGCCACCCTACCAGTACCACCCCGTCGTGCCACCACCACCACTCATAGTGCCACCACAACCAGTACCACCCATAGTGCCACCACCACCTGTACCCTTAGTGCGCCACCACCAGTACCACCCATGGTGCCACCACTAAAGTAACATCCATAGTGCCACCACCACCAGTACTACCCAGGTGCCAACACCACCATCCAACGTGCCACCAGTACACCGATGGTGCCAATACCACCAGAACCAACCATAGTGCCACCACAGCAGCCCACCCACACAACCAGTGCCACCCATAGTGCCACCACCACCACCAGTACCACCCATAATACCACCATCACCACCAGTACCACCCATAGTGCCTCCCACCACCAGTACCACCCTGGTGCCAATACCTCCTGCCCACCCATAGTGCCACTACCACCAGTTCACCCATAGTGCCATCACCACCAGTACCATCCATAGTGCCATCACCACCAGTACCACCCATGGTGCCACCATCACCAGTTCACCCATAGTGCCACCCCAATCACCATAGTACCACCACCACCTCAGTCCCACCACAGTACCACCACACAACCAGTGCCACCCATAGTGCCACCATCAGTACCACCATAGTGCCACCATCACCAGTTCCACCATAGTGCTACCACAAGTACCACCCATAGTACCACCACCACCTCCAGTACCACCCAAAGTGCCACCACCACAGGCTACCCATGGTGCCACCACTACAGTACCACCAAAGTGCCACCACCACAGTACCACCAATAGTGTCTCACCACAGTACCACCTATGGTTTCACCACCACAGGCTCACCCATGGCCACCACCAGTACCACCCATAGTGCCACCACCACAGTACACCCCATGGTTTCACTACCACAGTTACCACCCATAGTGCCACCACTACAGTACCACCATGGTGCCACCACCACAGTACCACCCATAGTACCACCACCACCAATTCTGCTCACTTGGTTACCCATGGTGCACCACCACAGTACCACCACCACAGTACCACCCATGGTGCCACCACCACCAGTTCCACCCATGGTACCCACCACCACCTATAGTGCCACCACCACAGTTCCATCCATAGTGCCACCACCACAGGTACACCTATGGTGCCACCACCACAGTACCACCCATAGTGCCACCACCACCAGTACCACCCTTAGTACCCACCACCACCTGGTGCCACCACCACAGTACCACCTTTGGTGCCACCACCGCAGTACCACCCATAGTGCCACCACCACCAGTACCACCCATAGTACCACCACCCATAGTGCCACCACCACAGTACCACCTTTAGTGCCACCTCCACAGTACCACCATAGTGCCACCACCACCAATACCACCCATGGTACCACCACCACCTATAGTGCCACCACCAGTACCACCCATAGTGCCACCACCACCTGTACCACCCATAGTACCACCACCACAGTTCCACAATAGTGCTACCACCACAGTACCACCCATAGTGCCACCCACAGTACCACCTTAAGTGCCACCACCACCGTACCACCCATGGTGCCACCACCACCAGTACCACCCATAGTGCCACTACCAGTACCATAGTGCCACCACCACAGTACCACCTTAGGTGCACCACCACCGTACCACCATAGTGCCACCACCACAGTACCACCCATAGCACCACCACCACCACCACCTATAGTGCCCACCACACAGTACCACCAACAGTACCACCACCACAGTACCCTCATAGTACCACCACCACAGTACCACCATAGCGCCACCACCACAGTACCACCCATAGTACCACCACCCTCTACCACCCATATTGCCACCACCACAGTACCACCCATAGTACCACCACCACCACAGTACCACCCATGTACCACCACCACCACAGTACCACCACACAGTGCCACCCATAGTACCACCACCACCAGTATCATCCATTGTCCCACCACCACAGTACCACCCATAGTACCATCACTACAGTACCACCCATAGTGACCACCACCACCGGTGCACCACACAGTAGTGCCACCATCACCAGTACCACCCATAGCGTACCACCACCACAGTACCACCCTGGTGCCACCACCACCAGTACCACCCATGGTGCCACCACCACCAGTACCACCCATAGTACCATCACTACAGTACCACCCGAGTTGCCACCACCACAGTACCACCCATAGTGCCACCACCACCAGTACCACCCATAGTACCATCACTACAGTACCACCCATAGTACCACCACCACAGTACCACCCATGGTGCCACCACCACCAGTACCACCCATAGTGCCACCACCACCAGTACACCCCATAGTGCCACCACCACAGTGCCACCCATAGTGCCACCACCACCAGTGCCACCCATAGTGCCACCACCACCAGTGCCACCCATAGTGCCACCACCACCAGTTACCACCCATAGTACCATCACTACAGTACCACCCATAGTACCACCACCACAGTACCACCCATAGTGCCACCACCAATGCCACCCGCCAGTGCCACCACCACCAGTGCCACCCATAGTACCACCACCACAGTACCACCCATAGTACCACCACCACAGTACCACCCATAGTGCCACCACCACCAGTACCACCGCCTGGTGCCACCACCACAGTACCACCCATGGTACCACCACCACAGTGACCACCCATGGTGCCACCACCACCAGTACCACCCCATTACCATCACTGCAGTACCCATAGTGCCACCACCACAGTACCACCCATGGTGCCACCACCACCAGTGCCACCCAAGTACCACCACCACCAGTACTTCTCATAGTGCCACCACCAGTACCACCCATAGTACCATCACCATGCCCCACTGGTGCCACCACCACAGTACCACCCATAGTGCCACCACCACCAGTACCACCATAGTACACCGCCACCTATAGTGCCACCACCACCTGTCCCACCCAGGTGCCACCACCACAGTACCACCCATAGTGCCACCACCACCAGTACCACCCATAGTACATCCTAGTACCACCACCACAGTACCACCCATAGTGCCACCAGCCACCTGTACCACCATAGTGCCACCACCACCTTTATCACCCATAGTGCCACCACCACAGTACCACCCATAGTGCCACCACCACAGTACCACCCATAGTACCATCACTACAGTACCACCCATAGTACCACCACCACAGTACCACCCATAGTCCCACCACCACCTATAGTGCCACCACCACCAGTACCACCCATAGTGCCACCACCACAGTACCACCCATGGTACACTACCACCTATAGTGCCACCACCACAGTACCACTACCACCGGTGCCACCACCACGTGCCACCACCACCTATAATGACACCACCACCAGTACCACCCATAGTACCACTACCACCTAGTGCACCACCACAGTACCACCCATAGTGCCACCACCACCTGTACCATCCATAGTACCACCACACCCATAGTGCCACCACCACCTATATTGCCACCAACCACCAGTACCACTACCACAGTACCACCCATAGTGCCACCACCACAGTACCATCCATAGCACAACCACCACCACAGTACCACCCATAGTACCACCACCACAGTACCACCCATAGTGCCACCACAACAGTACCATCCATAGTGCCACCACCACAGTACCACCACCACACAGTACCACACATAATACCACCAGCACAGTACCACCCATAGTGCCACCACCACCAGTACCACCCATAGTGCCACCACCACAGTACCACCACCAGCACAGCACCAATACCACCAGCACAGTACCACCTCTAGTGCCACCACCACCAATGCCACCATAGTACCACCACCCATAGTGCCACCACCACAGTACCACCCATAGTGGCACCACCACACACACCATAGTTTCACCACCACAGTACCACCCATAGTGCCACCACCAGTGTACCACCCATAGAACCACCACCACCAGTTCCCACCCATAGTGCTACCACCACAGTACCACCTATAGTGCCACCACCACAGTACCACCCATAGTGCCACCACCACCAGTACCACCCATAGTACCACCACCACCAGTTCTACCCATAGTGCCACAACCACCAGTACCACCCATACCACCGCCACCATAGTGCCACCACCACAGCACCACCCATAGTGCCACCACCACCTGTAACCCATAGTGCCACCACCACCTGTACCCCATAGTGCCACCACCATAGTACCACCCATAGTGCCATCACCACTAGTACCACCTAGTACCATCACCACAGTATCACCATAGTACCACCACCACAGTACCACCCATAGTGCCACCACCACCTGCACCCCAACCATAGTGCCACCACCAACTGCACCACCCATAGCACCACCACAGTACCACCCATAGTACCACCACCACCACCCATAGTGCCACCACCACAGTACCACCCATAGTGCCACCCCACCACCACTATAGTGCCATCACCACAGTACCACCCATAGTGCCACCACCACAGCACACCCATAGTGCCACCACACCACCCATAGTGCCATCACCACAGTACCACCCATAGTGCCACCACCACAGTACCACACCCATAGTGCCACCACCACAGTACCAACCATAGTACCACCACCACCTATAGTGCCATCACTACAGTACCACCCATAGTGCCACCACCACAGTACCACCCATAGTACCATCACCACAGTACCACCCATAGTACCACCACCACCACCTATAGTGCCACCACCACCACAGTACCACCCTTAGTGCCACCTCACCACCTGTACCACCCATAGTGCCACCACCACCTGTACCACCCATAGTACCACCACCACCACCTATAGTGCCACCACCACAGTACCACCCATAGTGCCACCACCACATGTACCACCCATAGTGCCACCACCACATGTACCATCCATAGTGCCACCACCACCAGTACCACCCATAGTACCATCACCAGTACCACCCATAGTGCCACCACCACAGTACCACCCATAGTACCACCACCACCACCTATAGTGCCACCACCACAGTACCACCCATAGTACCACCACCACCAGTACAACCCATAGTGCCACCACCACGGTGCCACCCATAGTACCATCACCACAGTACCACCCATAGTACCACCACCACAGTACCACCCATAGTGCCACCACCACCACCTGTACCAATCTATAGTACCATCACCACAGTACCACCTATAGTACCACCACCAGTACCACCCATTGTGCCACCACCACCTATAGTGCCACCACCACCAGTACCACCCATAGTACACCATCACAGTGCCACCCATAGTGCCACCAACACCTGTACCACCCATAGTACCATCACTACAGTACCAATCATAATTGCCACCACCACCAGTACCACCCATAGTGCCACCACCACCAGTACCACCCATAGTACCATCACTACAGTACCACCCATAGTGCCACCACCACCAGTACCACCCATAGTGCCACCACCACAGTACCACCCATAGTGCCACCACCACAGTACCACCCATAGTGCCATTACCACCAGTACCACCCATTGTGCCAACCTCAGTACCACCCATAGTGCCGTAACCACAGTACCTCCTATAGTGCAACCAGTACCACCCATTGTGCCACCACCACCCACCAGTGCCACCACCACAACCACAGTACCACCCATAGTGTCACCACCACCCACCAGTGCCACCACCACAGTACCACCCATTCTGCCACCACAACAATACTACACAGTGCCACCACCAAATTACCACCCATAGTTCCACCACCACCAGTGCCACCCATAGTGCCAACACCACAGCACTCCCATCACCTGTACCACCCATTGTGCCACCACCACCACCAGTACCACCCATAGTGCTACCACCACAGTACCACACCAATGCTGCCACCACCACAGGTACCACCCATAGTGCCACCAGCACCAGTGCCAACCATAGTCCCACCACCTCATCGGTACCACCCATAGTGCCACCACCACAGTACCACCCATAGTGCCACCACCACCACCACAGTACCACCCATAGTGCCACCACCACAACCACAGTACCACCCATAGTGTCACCACCACCCTTAGTGCCACCACCACAGTACCACCCATACTGCCACCACAACAGTACCCACCCATATTGCCACCACCACTCACCCATAGCCACCACCACCACCCATAGTGCCACTCACCACATTTCCCCACCCAATGTGCCACCACCATATTCTCACCTATAGTGCCACCACCACACACACCCACAGTGCCATCATCATTACCACCCATAGTGCCCCACCATCACCACTTACTACCCATAGTGCCACCACCATCACTACCCATAGTGCCACCAATCTCACCACCAGTAACACCCAGTGCCACCACCACTGCACAATACCAACCATAGTGCCACAACCATACTCAGCACTGTACCAACCCTAGTGCCACCACCACCACACACCCATAGCCGGCCACCACCACCACCCATAGTGCCAACACCACCACAGCACCACCATAGTACCACCACCACCACCACCAGTACACCCATAGTACCAGCACTACATACCACTATAGTGCCACCACCACAGTACCACCCATATTGCCACCACCGGCAGACCACCCATAGTGCTACTACCACCCACCAGTAACACCACCACAACCACAGTACCACCCATAGTGCCACCACCACCAGCAAGTACCCATAGTGCCACTACCACCACTACCACCCATAATGCCACCATCACCAGTGCCAACTTAAGTGCCACCACCAGTACCACCCACAGTGCCACCATCAATGGTACCACCCATAGTGCCACCACCACCAACAGTACCAACTTTAGTGCCACCACCACAGTACCACCAATACTGCCACCACAACAGTACCACCCATATTGCCACCACCACCACATAGTGCCACCACCACATTTCCACCAATAGTGCCACCACCACATTACCACCCAGTGCCATAATCATTACCACCCATAGTGCCCCCACCATCACCATTACTACCCATAGTGCCGCCACCATCACCATTACTACCCATAGTGCCACCACCATCACCACCAGTAACACCCAGTGCCACCACCACTCGCACAATACCAACCATAGTGCCACAACCATACCAGCACCGTACCAACCCTAGTGCCACCACCACCAAGACCACCTATAGTGCCGGCCACCACCACCACCCATAGTGCCAACACCATCAGAGCCACCATAGTACCACAACCATACCAGCACCGTACCAACCCTAGTGCCACCACCACCAAGACCACCTATAGTGCCGGCCACCACCACCACCCATAGTGCCAACACCATCAGAGCCACCATAGTACTTACACCACATTTACACTATGCTTTATAATTGTTCTACTCGGTATCGGAGTTAAGCCTGACAGGTGTTTTGCTTCGTGTTATAGATAGATGGATAGAAGTTTACACTGATTCAGGATGTACATAAACAATATAGTGTGAATGTTTCTACTTATTGTGTTAGCTCACCATCACTCACTTTCTCCACACACCTTTTATCACTCACTTTCTCTACACACACCTTTTATCACTCACTTTCTCTACACACCTTTTATCACTCACTTTCTCTACACACACCTTTTATCACTCACTTTCTCTACACACACCTTTTATCGCTCACCTTCTACACGCCTTTTATCGCTCACTTTCTCTACACACTTCTTTTATCACTCACTTTCTCTACACACACCTTTTATCACTCACTTTCTCTACACGCCTTTTATCACTCACTTTCTCTACACACCTTTTATCACTCACTTTCTCTACACACACCTTTTATCACTCACTTTCTCTACACACACCTTTTATCACTCACTTTCTCTACACGCCTTTTATCACTCACTTTCTCTACACACACCTTTTATCACTCACTTTCTCACCTTTATCACCACTCTCTCTACACACACCTTTTATCACTCACTTTCTCTACACACACCCTTTTTATCACTCACTTTTACACACCTTTTTATCACTCACTCTACACACCTTTATCACTCACTCTTTATTTACACACCTTTTATCACTCACTTTCTCTACACACCTTTATCACCCACTCTCTCTCTACACACCTTTTATCACTCCACTTCTACACACCTTTTATCACTCAATTTCTCTATACACACCTTTATCACCCACTTTATCCACACACCTTTATCACTCACTTTCTACACAACTTTTTATCACCTACTTTTCACACACCTTTTATCACCACTTTCTCTACACACACCTTTTATCACTCACTCTCTCACCTTTATCACTCACTTTCTACACACACCTTTTATCACTCACTTTCTCTACATACACCTTTTATCACTCACTCTCTTTTTACACACCTTTTATCACTCACTTTCTACACACCCTTTTATCACTCATACTCTTTATTTACACACCTTTTATCACTACTTTACACACCTTTATCACTACTTTCTCACCTTTATCACTACTTTCTCTCTACATTACCTTTATCACTCATTTTCTCTACACACCTTTATCACCACTTTCTCTACACACACCTTTATCACCATTTCTTACACACCTTTATCACTAACTTTTCACACGCCTTTTATCACTCACTTTCTCTACACACACCTTTTATCACCATTTCTCTACACACACCTTTTTTATCACTACTTTCTCTACACGCCTTTTATCACTACTTTCTACACACACCTTTATCACTCACTTTCTCTACACACACACCTTTTATCACCACTCTCTACACACTTTTATCACCACTCTCTACACACACTTTTATCACTCACTTTCTCCACACACCTTTTATCACTCACTTTCTCTACACACACCTTTTATCACTCACTTTCTCTACACACCTTTTATCACTCACTTTCTCTACACACACCTTTTATCACTCACTTTCTCTACACACCGTTTATCACTCACTTTCTCTACACACACCTTTTATCACTCACCTTCACCTTCATATTTATTTAATATTTTCGTTGATAGATTTCGTAATTTTTCCCTTTTATTCGATTTTCTCTTCCGGGAGTCTTTGTGGCCTTCTGATAAATTATGTTCAGTCACCCCAATTGCCACTATGATACCACCCCCGGCTCTAGTGGAACTGTAATATGTTATTGTTATTATTACTATTATTGTTGTTGTTGTTGTTGTTGGTGTTGTTGTTGTTGTTGTTGTTGTTGTTGTTGTTTGTTTGTTTGTTTGTTTGTTTGTTTGTTTTTTAACCGAGGAAAAAACGTCTTATAGCTCTTACACATTGGTTCAATATATAGTTGTGTTAGTCAGCTCTATACTCTGCATCTCGTGGCTGTGTGAACGACTGTGTTTACATCCTCCTCACCCCCCCTGCCAAGGTAGCTTATTCCACCCTCTTAGTATGTACGTAGTGGTCCCTTGAAGGTTGTTGTTGCTGTGTGTGTGTGTGTGTGTGTGTGTGTGTGTGTGTGTGTGTGTGTGTGTGTGTGTGTGTGTCAGATCGATCCCAATCGCAATAGACCCCAGACTTACCTTCAACATAACCTGATCTAATTTAATTAACGTAACCTAACTTAACGATGTGGATTAGGACCGAATCCGAGTGGTTGGGATTATGGTGGAGCTTAGTTGGGACTCGCCCGCCCCCTCTTAGACCGGACAGCCCTCACTAGTCAGGGCTTCAGACTATTGCTTGAGGAACCTTGCAACCTTTGCCATAAGTTGAATATTGATTATCCTGCAAAACAATGTAACAGTGTAACATTGATCTAGACACTTACCACTGTTTATATTTGTGTCTGTCTGTCAGTCGGTAAACATCATTCATTGTTGATATATTATTGACTGGAAAGTAAAAGCAGAAGACCGGTAGAAAGATGAAAGAAAATAAATTAATTTGCCTCATTGAAAATTTTTAACACTTAGTAACTTTTTGACAAATTGGTAACTCAGGCCTGCACGTTCTGGACTGGTTAGGACGAGTTGTGGACATGTCGAGTTTTTGTTGCAGCTAAGTACAGTATAGCAACATTCACTTTTATTATATCCAGCCTACTGCCCCTCCCCTCCACACCACCCCTGCACCACCCCACACCTTCCTTGCACAGCCCCACACTTCCCCTGCACCACACCTCCCCTACCCCACACCTCCCCTGCACCACCCCACACCTCCCCTGCACCACCCCACACCTCCCCTGCACCTGTCTTAGCCATTAGTGTTTTGGTTGTTGGCGGGCGTATGAGTGTGTTGGTGTTGACGGGCGTATGAGTGTGTTGGTGTTGACGGGCGTATGAGTGTGTTGGTGTTGACGGGCGTATGAGTGTGTTGGTGTTGACGGGCGTATGAGTGTGTATTGGTGTTGACGGGCGTATGAGTGTGTGTTGGTGTTGACGGGCGTATGAGTGTGTTGGTGTTGGCGGGCGTATGAGTGTGTTGGTGTTGACGGGCGTATGAGTGTGTTGGTGTTGACGGGCGTATGAGTGTGTTGGTGTTGACGGGCGTATGAGTGTATTGGTGTTGACGGGCGTATGAGTGTGTTGGTGGACGGGCGTATGAGTGTGTATTGGTGTTGACGGGGTATGAGAGTGTGTTGGTGGGCGTATAAAAGTGTGTGTGTTGGTGTTGACGATTTGATAAGTGGGTAGGGTAGTGTTAGTGGGCGTATGAAGGTGTGGGTTGTGTTGTGGGTGTACAAGTTGGTGGGGTGGGCGTAGTGTTAGTGGGAGGCATGAGGGTGAGGGTTGTTGTGGGTGTACAAGGGTGGGGCGTAGTGTTAGGTGGGCGTATGGAGGGTGAGGGTTGTGTTGTGGGTGTACAAGGGGTGGGTGGTGTTATGGGCGTATGAGGTGAGGGTTGTGTTGGGTGTACAAGGTGGGTGGGGTAGTGTTAGTGGGCGTATGAAGGTGAGGGTGGTGTTGTGATGTACAAGTGGGTGGGGTGGGCGTAGTGTTAGTGGGCGTATGAAGGTGAGGGTTGTGTTGGGGTAAGTGGGTGGGGTAGTGTTAGTGGGCGTATGAAGGTGAGGGTGGTGTTGGGGTGTACAAGTGGGTGGGTGGGGAGTAGTGGGCGTATGAAGGTGAGGGTGGTGTTAAGGTGTACAAGTGGGTGGGGTGATAGTGGGCGTATGAAGGTGGGGTGGTGTTGGGGTGTACAAGGGGGGTGGGGTGTTAGTGGGCAATGAAGGTGAGGGTGGGGGTGTACAAGTGGGTGGGGTGGGCGTAGTGTTAGTGGGCATGAAGGTGAGGTGGTGTTAAGGTACAAGTGGATGGGGTGATGTTATGGGCGTATGAAGGTGAGGGTGGTGTTGTGGGTGTACAAGTGGGTGGGTGGGGTAGTGTTAGTATGTATGAAGGTGAGGGTGGTGTTAGGTGTACAAGGGTGGGGGGGATGTTAGTGGGGTATGAAGGTGAGGTGGTGTTGTGGTGTACAAGGGTGGGGTGGGGTAGTGTTAGTGGGCGTATGAAGGTGAGGGGGTTAGGGTGTACAAGTGGGTGGGGTGGGTGATGTTAGTGGGCGTTGAAGGTGAGGTTGTTGTGGGTGTCATGGGTGGGTGGGGTAGTGTTAGTGGGCGTATGAGGTGAGGGTTGTGTTAGGGTACAAGTGGTGTTAGAGGGTGGTTGTGTACAAGTGGGTGGGGATGTTGGGTGGGTGGTGTTAAGGAAGTGGGTGGGGTGATGTTAGTGGGGCGTATGAAGGTGAGGGTGGTGTTGTGGTGTACAAGGGTTGGGTGGGGTAGTGTTAGTGGGCGTATGAAGGTGATGGTGGTGTTAAGGTGTACAAGTGGGTGGGGTGATGTTAGTGGGCGTATGAAGGTGAGGGTGGTGTTGTGGGTGTACAAGTGGGTGGGGTGCTTTTTTATTATTATTATTATTATTGGGCACTCCCCTACATCCTTGTGTAAGGTGAAGCGCAGAAGCGTTTACAGCGCCCAACAGGGAAGCATGCTAAGTTCATGTTTGCCTTTATGTCTCATGAGTTAAGGGCGTAGAAGCCTAAAGAGTTTATGTCATCAAGTTATTGGAAGCTCCAACAACTTGTCCCTGAATACGAATTCGCAACTTTCGATTTACAGCAGGTACCTACTTTACTGCTAGGTGAACAGGGACCAAGGGAGGCTGGGAAGTATGCCCAAACAACTTCCACTGGCCCGGGAATCGAACCCGTGACATCTCGCTTGCGAGGCAAGAACGGTACCGCTCTACCACCAGCGCCCCCTGGGGTGCTGTTAACGGGCGTATGAGGGTAGGGGTGGTGTTGCGGGTGTACGAGTGGGTGGGGTGGTGTTAGTGGTCGTATGAGGGTGGTGTTGCGTGTGTACGAGTGGGCGGGATGGTGTTGACGGGAGTATGAGGGTGGTGTTGACGGGAGTATGAGGGTGGAGGTGGTGTTGCGTGTGTACGAGTGGGTGGGGTGGTGTTGACGGAAGTATGAGGGTGGTGTTGCGGGTGTACGAGAGGGTGGGGTGGTGTTAGTGGGCGTATGAGGGTGGTGTTGCGGGTGTACGAGAGGGTGGGGTGGTGTTGACGGGAGCATGAGCAGCGGCAGCAGCCTGGCGTTAGGGAACCTGATGATAAATATCTTTGTTTACTTCTCAGTGACATCACACTGTGCTTCATTATGATGGGCTGGTATTGGCTAGCTCTTCCACTTCATAGCATGGCATAGGCCTATTATAACGCTCCTTCCTTCACTTCCATGGCATTGGCCTATTATAACGCTCCTTCCTTCACTTCCATGGCATAGGCCTATTATAACGCTCCTTCCTTCACTTCCATGGCATAGGTCTATTATAACGCTCCTTCCTTCACTTCCATGGCATAGGCCTATTATAACGCTCCTTCCTTCACTTCCATGGCATAGGCCTATTATAACGCTCCTTCCTTCACTTCCATGGCATAGGCCTATTATAACGCTCCTTCCTTCACTTCCATGGCATAGGCCTATTATAACGCTCCTTCCTTCACTTCCATGGCATAGGCCTATCACGTAACTCTTTCCTTTTTTTTTCATGGCGTGTCATTGGCCTATCATGCCACTCATTCCTTCATTAGCCAATCATTCCGTACTTCACTTGTTTGATTAGAATGGTGTTGTATATCATAGCGTCTTGATTACGTTATATAAGTTCAGTTATATCGCTGTGTTAGGGTCACTGTAAGATTAGTTAGAGTAGCTTCCAAAAAGTATCTTTTTTAACGATTTTGTGTGAGACAGTATAACACACGGGACGAAGGATTTGACGACCTTACGGAGACAAAAGGAGTAGCGGTGTTCATTTTGAAATCCATCGGCCCCCCTCCTTAACGATACTTGTACACCTGTAACATGAGATCTTGTGACGTGGCGCATGTCTGTGGATGCCTGTCCTTAACACACTCACTTCAGGGAATACTGCCTGTAAGCACCTGGAGAGCTATGCATACTGTACTGTATGTGGGTGACCCCGACTCCCATTACATTCTGACTTATCCTGACACCATAACCCCCTGCCAAGCCTCCCTCCGCCAAGCCCCCCTGCCAAGCCCCCGCCAAGCCCCCAGTCGTTAGGTTAGGTTAGTTAGGTTAGGTTAGGTTAAATGAGTATTGGCAATATTCCTGATCAGTTTAATAATCGAGAAATAATTAGTCCAAGTTGTTTACTTAACTCATTCAGATGTTGAAGGCGAGGTTAAGGTTAATAAAATAATAAGTTGATTATATGTTGAGGTACACACACACACACACACATCTGAGTAGAGTTTATTCAATGGCTGGGATACAGACAGTACTGAGGGCTGTAGGGGTCTCAATCTACAGTAAGTGGTAACGTTTATTATTATTATTATTATTATTATTATTATTATTATTATTATTATTATTATTATTATTTGGTTATTGTTCTTTAAATATCAGAGTTTCGGAATCCTGTTTGTCAATTGTGTAATAAGGAAGCATAACTAAATCTGGTTACATAAATTTAAATAGCTCATTGAGATAGAGAGATACGTCCTAACAGGAAGAGCAGCGTCCCATCAGAGAGGGGGGCTGCGTCCTATCAGAGATGGGGAGGGAGCTGCGTCCTATCAGAGAGAGAGGGGGCTGTCCTATCAGAGGGGGGGAGGAGCTGCGTCCTATCAGAGAGAGAGAGGGGGGGGCTGCGTCCTATCAGAGGGGAGCTGCGTCCTAACAGGGGAGAGGAGAGCTGTCCTATCACGAGAGAGAGAGAGAGAGAGAGAGTTGCCCTAACACACACACACACACACACACACACACACACACAGAGAGAGAGAGAGAGAGAGAGAGTTGCTTCCTAACACACACACACACACACACACACACACACACACACACACACACACACACACACACACACACACACACACACACACACACAGAGAGAGTTGCTTCCCACACACACACACACACACACACACACACACAGAGAGAGAGAGAGAGAGAGAGAGAGAGAGAGAGAGAGAGAGAGAGAGAGAGAGAGAGAGAGAGAGAGTTGCTTCCCTAACACAGACAGACAGACAGACAGACATGTTTTATTTCTCTACCATAAAAACTCAACTAGGCCCTAACTATGCAGGCCCTCTCTGGTCTGGGTACGGTAGGGGTGGAGGGTACACAGAGAGTTTGGAAGGGGTGGTGTGGATTCAAAGGGGGTAAAGGGTACAGAGAGGCTGGAGGGTTGTCTGGGTACAAAAGGGGGTGGAGGGGTCTAGGTAGAGTGAGGAGAAGGGGGAAGGGGGAAAGAAGTTGGGTGAAGAGAGGGGGGAAGAGGGAGGGGAGTTGGGTGAAGAGAGGGGGTAAGAGGGAGGGAGTTTAGTGAGGAGAGAGGGAAGGGAGCGGGGTTTTCGGTGAGGAGAGGGGGGGGAGGGGAGATTCAGTGAGGAAAGGGGGAAAAGGGGAGAGAGGGTGATAACACCTTGGGTACAGAGACGTGAACTCATATCGAGGTTGATGATCGTATAGACGGGTAGGAGGAGAGTGTGAGGTGTGTTGAGTCTGGTGCGTGTTATTTTCGGAAATTGTATTAAAACACTAACCCTTGCTCTCCTATGTGATGCTGATGGTGTGGAGGAGTGCGGTACGATAGTTTGAACCTTGGCACGAGTTTGGTGGTTAAGGTAGGTGTGGCAGCGTGGTGCGAGGACAGGTGTAGATGAATGCAGTACGATAGTTTGATGTTTGTAGTGGCAGCGTGGTGCGGGAACAGGTGTAGATAAATGCAGTACTATACTTTAGAGTTTAGACCAACTTGGCATGGGAGTCGGGGAGGGTTTAGTTGTGTTGTTCCTCGCCAGGTGGGGCACAATTGCTATAAAGTTACATTTAAAACTTTGAATGATTTAATAAACCAAGTGTAGTTAACAGTATAAGAAAGTTAAGCAGTTTATACACTGTTCATGGGTTATTAATGCATGTTTATTATTCGGGTACAATATTCAATTGATTATGTATATATTATAAAATCAATCCGATTGTTTGAAATAAATTATTGTGCAATGAATAAAAAATGTCTGAAACGTGAAAAAATAACACCCTTTTCAGGTTGTAAAAAAATAAATAAATACAACATGAAGATAGCAACACTGCTGACGTTTACAGATGTTGTTTGGCGAATTTTACTTCCAATAATTTTCTATTGTTATTTTCTTAGTTTTATGATAAATTTTTACAGCAAGAATTGTTAACCTACGCATGAGTGCCTTTTGTCTGTATGTAATTTGGTCTACAGTTAAATGTCTTCTTACGATCGGAGTTGAAGGTCATATAACTCAAATGTCGTATTGTTTTAGAGACAGTTAATCACAGATGTATGATGTGTGTGATGTTGTATGCTGTTATATGATGCTGTGATGTATGAGAATGTGAGACTGTATGTTGTGGGCATTAGAGGGATACATAAAGCACATGCTCTTCTATGCACTGTGTACGGTGGCTGTGTGGAATTTTATTTGAACCAATATTTTACGGCATCTCATTTTTTATGCATTATTTGTATGTGTTGAAGTATTTTTTCCACCATAATCTAAGTTAACCGATGTTTGATTTTGTTTTTATTTTGTTTTTACGATTTTTCCACACAGTAATAAAGTTATATCGGTATCGATAACACTGACGACTTGAAGAAGCATAACCCGTTAGTACCTTACTTAACCTAACCTGAACTAACGCAACAACCTAACTTAACCTTAATGTAGCCTAACCTAACCTAATCTAGCCTTAGTTCGGTTATATTAGGCTGGGTTAGCATTACTATTTAATGTGTATAATCCTAAGGTGGCTGAGGAGGGTGGCTAATCTTCACGTGATCCGTCTAGTAGCGCGTATGAATGCATTCCTGTTCGTGTGGTGGTGGGGTGAACTTGTTGCTTGTTGGGAATGCATAAACGTTAAATATTTCAGGTATATTGTATTGACCAGACTGTCGTCTCTCTCTCTCTCTGTTACGATGTAGTGTGGGTGTTAACTGTGGATTTTCTGTTAACGTTCCTGACAGGTTGTAAAACGTTTCTGGCGGGATGCTGACAGGTTGTAAAACGTTTCTGGCGGGTTGCTGACAGGCTGTAAAACGTTTCTGGCGGGATGCTGACAGGTTGTAAAACGTTTCTGGCGGGATGCTGACAGGTTGTAAAACGTTTCTGGCGGTATGCTGACCCGGTTGTAAAACGTTTCTAGCAGGATGCTGACAGGTTGTAAAACGTTTCTGGCGGGATGCTGACAGGTTGTAAAACGTTTTTGGCAGGATGCTGACAGGTTGTAAAACGTTTCTAGCGGATGCTGACAGGTTGTAAGGTTGTAAACGTTTCTGGCGGGATGCTGACAGGTTGTAAAACGTTTCTGGCGGGTTGCTGACAGGCTGTAAAACGTTTCTGGCGGGATGCTGACAGGTTGTAAAACGTTTCTGGCGGGATGCTGACAGGTTGTAAAACGTTTCTGGCGGTATGCTGACCCGGTTGTAAAACGTTTCTAGCAGGATGCTGACAGGTTGTAAAACGTTTCTGGCGGGATGCTGACAGGTTGTAAAACGTTTTTGGCAGGATGCTGACAGGTTGTAAACGTTTCTAGCGGGATGCTGACAGGTTGTAAAACGTTTCTGGCGGATGCTGACAGGTTGTACGACGTTTCTGGCGGATGCTGACAGGTTGTAAAACGTTTCTGGCGGGATGCTGACAGGTTGTTTCTGGCGGGATGCTGACAGGTTGTAAAACGTTTCTAGCGGGATGCTGACAGGTTGTAAAACGTTTTGGCAGGATGCTGACAGGTTGTAGACGTTTCTGGCGGATGCTGACAGGTTGTACGACGTTTCTGGCGGGATGCTGACAGGTTGTAAAACGTTTCTAGCGGATGCTGACAGGTTGTAAAACGTTTCTGGCGGGATGCTGACAGGTTGTACGACGTTTCTGGCGGGATGCTGACAGGTTGTAAAACGTTTCTAGCGGGATGCTGACAGGTTGTAAAACGTTTCTGGCGGATGCTGACAGGTTGTAAAACGTTTCTGGCGGGATGCTGACAGGTTGTAAACGTTTCGGTGGGATGCTGACAGGTTGTACGACGTTTCTGGCGGGATGCTGACAGGTTGTAAAACGTTTCTGCGGGATGCTGACAGGTTGTACGTTTCTGGTGGGACTGACAGGTTTCGTTTCTGGCGGGATGCTGACAGGTTGTAAAACGTTTCTAGCGGGATGCTGACAGGTTGTAAAACGTTTCTCGCGGGATGCTGACAGGTTGTAAAACGTTTCTGGCGGGATGCTGACAGGTTGTAAAACGTTTCTGGCAGGATGCTGACAGGTTGTAAAACGTTTCTGGCGGGATGCTGACAGGTTGTAAAACGTTTCTGGCGGGATTCTGACAGGTTGTAAAGCGTTTCTGGCGGGATTCTGACAGGTTGTAAAAGTGGTCGAATATTGTACGGCAGAAGATTATGTTTGATATCACAGCATTAACAACATCAGAAGACACTGAACTGTAATTAATCCTAACTTAATTAATGTAACTTTAACAAAACCTAACTTAACAAAACTTAACCTAATTGAATATAACAATAAGTGAATCTAACTTAACCGAAATAAATCTAACTTAATCTAACTTAATCTAACTAAACTTACCTGATCCAAATTTAACCTTTGATATTTTTTTAATGGCAAATCAAAGATGTTGATAAGAACCAGTCAACCTAAACTAACTAAAATTAACGTAACTTAACCTAACCTAAATACATCAAACTCAATCTAATTGATGCTTAATATGTGTGTGTGTGTGTGTGTGTGTGTGTGTGTGTGTGTGTGTGTGTGTGTGTGTGTGTGTGTGATAACGTCTTGACATGTGTGAGAACGTTTTGTGTTGCAAGTGTGTTAAGAATGTGTTACAAGTGTGATATACCGTTAAACACGTGTTACAGGTGTGATCTACCGCCAAACATGTGTTATAGGTATGTATCAGCTTGAGTTAACGTTAAACATGTGTTGCAGGTGTTGTATGTGGGTGAGGCCATGGCCGCCAGGGACCGTGCCACACGCTACTCCAGTGTACAGAAAGATACCACCCTGGGCTTCCCCTACCAGGTCCCGCGGCCAGACGGTGAGGAGAGACACCCAACACGGAAACACCTCACTGGTTCAGAACAGGTGAGTCCTCAGTCTTGTATTACCTCACTGGTTCAGAACAGGTGAGTGAGTCCTCAGTCTTGTATTACTCTAAACTAATCATCAGCGTATAACAGCGCAAATTAGGCCAGGAACAGAAGTCAGAAAAAGAAGGGGGTACCCTGGTCAACAGAGTAACATTTGTCTGCATAGCTAAAACTAAGTTTTGAGGTGTGGAGATCATAGAACCTTGTGATGCAATTGTCAAAAATGCGTGCGAGCTGCATACGGCGCCATTTTTCAAAATGGCCGACGTTATTTTAAGTCAGAGTCTCTGGAACTATGCGACTTAGGGTAATGATTATGGTGTCAAAACTATATGTTTTCAGGGTCAAGGAATCTGATAAAGATACTCTGAGTTCATGTTTATGCTGCAGTGCATGGTTGTTCATTGGTAAGACACCAATACCGCAGAGCACACGATTTAGGAGAGCAGTTACATAAAAGGTTATTCAACAATTCTGGTGCAGCCAGAAGCTGGCTCATGATCTTAGGTACCACAGACAAGATGGAACATCGTGTGTCATCTCTTATCAATAGGATGTCGGATCAATGACTTCGTGTATTGATATGACAGCTTCTTGCCATTTTATTAATTGATTGATACACTGCAGGATATGTAGGTTAAAGCTGTCTTCTGTTGGTGGAAGTTTCTTAGCAGGTACATTTTTTCGACATACCATTTCACATCTTAGCTTTTTACCTTTATCCTCTTTGCCACTGATCGGCTTGTTAGCCGCTTGGGCAGTTGGTCACGCCTCTGTTATGCACTGTTGGCAAGTACTGGGTATGAACTGGATCCTGAATGTATTG
This sequence comes from Homarus americanus, assembly GCF_018991925.1. NCBI lineage: Eukaryota > Metazoa > Arthropoda > Malacostraca > Decapoda > Nephropidae > Homarus > Homarus americanus. The sequence goes on from NW_024755545.1 coordinate 824,031, forward strand.
GAACCTGCTCTAGTGGTGGTGAAGTCTGGTCTTAAAAGAGCTTACACTCGGTGCCGTCACAACACTCTCTTTCAGTTTGTTCCAAGAGTTCACAATTCTCACTCCGAAAAAGTTTGCCATCACTGTTTTCTGGTCTTGTGGCTTCTTCAATTTTGAGCTGTGACCCCTTGTGGGGTGGGCATCCGCCAGCTCCAGGTATGTACATTCGACTGAGTAATGTCCTCTGAGATGTTTATACACTTCACTTAAGTCACCTCTTGCCTGTCTGTGGTATAAGCTAGGCAGTTGCAGTCATTCTAATCTTTCTCAGTAGCAGGGGTGCCATAGAGCAGGCACCAGTCTGGTGGCTTTCCTTTGGACATTTTCAATCAACTGACAGTTTCTAGCATATCTCGGGGACCTGACGGGGTGACAGTACTCCAGATGGGGAGCATCTCACTCTTGAAGAATTTTACGAGGGATGAACCATCTAGATATCTGCACGACCTTATTAGGTTAGGTTAAGTTAGGTTACATTAGGTTAGGTTAGATTAGTTTGGATATCTAAATACAGGGATGACCAAAACTAAAATTTTACCCTAAACTATTATACTTTGTATACAGTAGTTTGTTAAAAAAAAATTCTGACCTTCCTGAGTTCAGATTAGTGTGCTACAAGTGGCTGGATCTAACATCAGCCCTTGTGAGTTAAAACCTCACAAGCACTACACCTCAGCCCACTTAGCTACTTCTTTTAATTGTGAAAGCTTGGACTTGCCTGAGGAAGATTGCTTATGATGTTAGTGGACTTTTAAGCACAGGAGAGACCTTAGGGTGCTGAAAAATTGAGACTTGTTGAACAACCCCCTTCGGATTTTAACAGGCTTGTAACTTATGTTTCATTCCATGTTTCAATTTCTATGGGGTTTAGGGTTATGGGTAATGTAGGAGAAACAAGACTGGAGGAACCAGAAGTGGATGAAAGTAGCACAAAGTAGAGATGATAAGACAGGCTTAATTCTAGCACCCATAGATTGACATCAGGTCTAAGAGCCAACAGAGTGAGTGAGTGTGTGTGGGGTTTATTATGTTTACATTTGATTTTAATTGATGAATCTAAAGTTAATCCTTCAGAAGGACTGAGAGTTAGCTTAAATAGGTTGGGATAAGTCTGTGGATACAAGAGGTGGACTATATAACCTCCCACTTCCATAAATCTGAGGCAGTCCCAAACAGTGGTACTGTATTATTAAGGCATTCGAGACCTGTTTGCCCCTTCGGCGGGGAGATATGGCCTTCTCCTATGTTCAGAAATAAAAACTTTTTAGGACAATGAGTTGGTTGACTTATAAACCTTATACAGTATGTACTGTAATTTAATGATATACTCTAGGTGTTTCAGTAAGTTTACAACATTGCTCTTACAGTATTATTATAGTCATCAATATGATTTAGATTCTTATAAATACAATAGTTATAATATACTTTAAAGTTCATAAACAAACTTAAATACAGTACTAAACTTATGAGATATGTTTTAGAATAAATTTGTCAAAATCTCTAATTGAGTGCTTCATTGCAGATTACAGTACCCAGTTGTTTGAGTCGCCTAAAGTCTTGGGATTACACTGGGTTTTCCCTTGACTGGTAAGACAAAACAGTTTTGTCTTGTAAGTCTACAGTCTTTACCTGCTTGTAGCAGTTCAGATAAATACTTTATTCTCTTCATCCATTGTCAGCTTACTAGTCAGTTGGGCAGTCTGTCAGTTCTCTGTTACACTTTCTTGACAAGTACTGTACACAGTACTGTACTTGTACTGGGAAGCATGTACTGGCTCGTGAACTTCAGAAGAAGTAGACTGAATTTAACCACTTCTGCTTATGTGTGTGTTGAGAGGAGAGCTGGTAGGTGTTGTCACATGAGAGAGTAAGTCAATGTTTATGGGTCAGAGGAATAGACACTTGTCATTTTGAAATGTATTTAATATTCTTGATCACAATACATGTCCATACACTCTGTGGAAGATAAGAAAAGCAAACATAACACAAGTAGTATCAGTGATGTCCTCCCCCAAAGAAGCCCACTTACCAGTGATCAAGGGGAGACAGCAGGTACTTGTTTCCAGGTATGTTGTTTGGCAATGTCAGAAGAGGACATCTTCAAAACCCCTACCATGCTGGTGATAATGGCCGGCTGGGCTGTATTGACTTTGTAAAAGATGCAGGAAGCTTTCTTAAACTGGTAAATCTTCTTGCACATGCAAGGGCTGAGCTTCCTCGGCAGCTTCCTTATCCTAACAGACCTCCCATGGACACCTGGTTCCTATGGCCTCTTGCGTCCTCATTGCTCCCACTGCACGGCCATTGTCCGCTGAGGCTCGGTTATCTGTGAGCTTGATTATGGGCTTTCCAAATCAGAGGCGGTGACTTGTAGTCACTGTCTCAAGGGTCCAGCTGTTGCAGAAGTGTTGTCACAGGCATGGTAGGTAGTGATGGCCGAACCGGGGTTGGTGGAGACCCAGGTGGCACCTATCTCTCCGAAGGCAAGGGGCCTGGAAGCTAATCGGGGATGTGCTGGTCCATAACATACTGCTCAATCTTCCTGAGGAATTTCCTGTTTTAGCATGGTTCTCCCAGAATCATGCATTTTGACTCTGTATTGGTCATACTCCAGTACCTCAACTATTTGACTGGTTCTGTCCCACCTATTGGGGCGATTGCCCTCCTGGTTCTGCACCTGGATCAGTCTCAGATAGGTAGGCGCAGTGGGATCTTGGTATTTTCCGGCCATCTTTCAACTGCTGTGACGTGGCGCCTTCACAAAGCCCACTCCCACTCAGTTGCAGTCGTTCTCCATTCTTTCCGAGGATCGAACTTGTCACGTGTCCCGGGATAAAGTCTTTAATCTGCTTACTGAAGATGATCTGGACTGGTGATGCCCAATATCTTGGTCACGGGTATTCTTGTACTGTAACAACACCCAACAAAATTTATCATTGTTCAACCAACCCTCCTTGACAGCATTATCTCTGATGAGCCTCTTACCAGACTTCACTGCCAGCTCTATACGCAAGTTGGAATGTGGGAAACCGACGGAAGACATTCTCTGACAAACACCGTAGGTACTGAGAAAGCACTTGGTCTTGTATGCCTCGAACTGTGGTCCTCCATCAGATGATAGCTCCTCAGGCATCCAGAACGTGTGGAACATGGTGTGCAGGTGCTTGACAAGCACTTTTGCATTGGTCTCACCCTTGCCACAGTGGAAAATAGAGAGCCAGTTGGTGTACCTATACACTTTACCAGGTAGCTTGACCCATTCAAGGAGAGATAATCAGCACACATTTGCTGGAATGGGTAGACCGGCGGATGTGTGTCTGTCAGTGGTGCGGCAGGCTGGGAGGGGGCCACCTGGTTGCATATACGTAATACACTTGGCCCGCTTCTGCCTGATATCCCCTGTAATGCCTGGCCACCAGACACTGGCCAGTGCCCTCGCGTTCATACCATCCGTGCCTTGGTGGGCGGAGTGGAGCACTTCCAACACCTCACTACTAAGGGTCCATGGTACCATAACTCGGCCCACGTAGAGGGGCAGCCCATCATGTATGCACAATCCAGTCCTGAACTGGAAAAATTCTCTGAGCTTGTGGAATCCATCAATGATTCTTTTCATCAGGGCTTGCACGGTCATGTCTTTGGCCACCACATCCCTGATTCTGTCTAACGATACCATTTGTAGGACGTCCACTGCAGCAGCTACTAGGGCTCCCACGTGCTGCTCTAATGTCAAGGATCGGGCTTGTTCCTCCTCGGTAACTGTTCAGTGGAGGCCAGCTATCATGCCCATTGATGGCATCCTTGACATAGCGTCTGGTCCCTCATGCTTCCAGCAGGGGACGTGTACTATCCTGAACCTGTAGTTCAAGGTTTTTCCTTCAATTTTAACACAATTTTAACAGTCTTGGGTTTGGGATGTCCTCTAGTTTCTGGTCACCTAGGATCTTGACCAGTGGTTTGTGGTCAGTGGCAATGACTAAGTCATCGTAGTCCTATATAGAGTAATGAGCCTTCTCTAGGGTGTCTGCCACTGCCTCACCCTCTACCTGGGGCATAGTGCGACTCTGCTGAAGAGGTGAACCTACTGCCTGTCAGGACCAGCTGCCAGCCATCCAGGCAGCAGTACGGCAACTCCGATTCGCAACTGTAATGTTTTTGTGTCAAACAGAACCCGATACCCGTTTTGGAGAAATCTGTAGCCAAACAGATAGGGCGTCCCGTCTGGAACGTTTTCACTCCTCCCTCCAGTGCCTGAACAATCATGCTTCTGGAATCCTGAAACAGTTTGTCTCGCTGTTCATCCCGATAAAATTTTACACTTGGTTTCAAAAGTTCCCTGAATATCTCCATTGCCGGTCGCACTGCATAGGCATAACTCACTTGTTGTACTAGGCCAAACCATGAGCGTATTCCAGTTATGTGCTGGGGTGTAGGAAAACTCTTGATGCTCTCCAGTAATTGCAGGCATGGTCTGACCGACTCTGGGGTGACCTCGAACCTTGCAAATTCCACAGTACCTCGTGCAAATATAAATTTCTCTGGGTTAAATACAATGTCATTTGTGCTGCAGAGAGTGAGGAAGTGGCAGGTCTGGAAAAAAAAACACTGCTTGATGGAGTTGGTCCATAGGAGAGAGTCATCATTGCACTTTACCTTGTATGGTACGTCACTTGTGATGAACTCGAATCTATGAGTGTATCCATTTCCTGCTGTTAGGTAGCCCTGTCGGGTGATCATGTACCGGTAACGATCCCAGGGTGTGATTTATGTAGTGTACAGTAGTCTCAAATGTTCTCGTGTAGCCTCACACTGTGGTATCCATTCCATGCATCCAGATCAATCTTCTTGGTGTTAGTTGGCACAGAGATCTCCTGGTGGAAGGATGGTGGTGTGTGGTGAGTTTGTCTCACTGACTCCTGGTTGAGAGCTTGTAAATTGACCATCCTTCGCGGTGACCCATCCTTTTTTGCCACAATTACCATCTGGTGGCACCATTTGGTTGGGGTCCCTGGTGACACTTCCTCCAGGACTTGGATCCTTACGTCCCGATTCAGGCCTCGTTTGACCTCCTCCTGCCAGTGCAACGGGACTGGTATCGGTGTGTGTATACCACTATTGGCCTTGTGTCCGGCCTGAGGAAGATCTACAATGGCTCTCCATGCATCATTGTAGTTGTTGGTGCTCACATACATTGAATGCACTAGAGGCATACGTACGTATCCATTATCCCTTGCTGGAGCTTGTTGAGGTTTTCAAGGACTGGCTCGAATGGAAGTGTACTCAGTACTGGACGTGGTTGTACTCTCCTTGGGCACTCGCATTGTACCTCCTTGGTAGTCTGGCTATCGCCGGTGCTGTCCGTCGTTTTTATGCCAGCTGCCGCTGTCCCGTTTCCCCTGGGCTTCTGTGGAAACTCTCCAATTGCCTGAAAGTTCTCCGAAATGCCAAGACCTGAACAAGCCTGTGGATGGAGGAATAAGCCTGAGCAGTCCTTGGCAATGTAGCACAATTGCTTGGTGGATCTAACGTGGCCACCTTTGACATGTCCTGTAATATTAATGAAGACCCCACCCATCAGATTCATTTGGCTGTTCGCCACCGTGCAGATGGTCTGGCTGACCGGCAGCAGATCGCTCAGTTGTAACCCCAGGAGTGACAGGAGGAATGGACCAGCAATGGTGGTCTGGGTTCCTGTGTTTGGGTAGGATCTAACATCACTGGCCAGTTTCAAGCGGCTACTCCTGAGCCGTAGGCCCAACTCTTAGTTAGGTTGTTGCGGTGCCTGCCGACAGGCCCAGCCCATGGCTTCGTGCCATAGTTGATGGTCGACTACGAGGCGCCTGCTGCTGGACTGCTTCATGGTGAAAGGCCATCATTGCCGTAGTTGTTCACCATTGTCCCATCTGGCTTGAGCTGGCCCATCTGGCAAACTGACTGGAAATGGCCAAACTTGACACACAACAGGCATCTTGGCCCTAACCCCATGTCCCGTCTTTCCACAGTAGGCACATTTCAAGGTTGGGCTGACGTCTGCCACCCCAAATTGCTTCTGTTGTGGAATTCCAATAGCTTGGGGTGGAGTCCCGCCGTGTGGTCAGACAGGGGACCCTGTGATCTCAGGCCTAACTCCTTGGCTTTAACAAACGTCAAAATAGCATCGAGGTCCATGGTTTTGTTTTCTGGGTGACTAAGTAGGTCCTTCTGGATATCCACATTGAGCAGGCCTTTTGTGATTTGATCTCGGATGACTTCGTCTGCGTAGCTAATGTAGGTGTCGCACCCTATCTTGGTATACTTCACTCTATAGCTACAGACAGATGCCTGCCCCTTGTCATTTGCAGCAGAATGTCGCACCTGCTCGCCATCATTCTGTACCAGATGGCCCAGTTGCACCCTGTCCACCATCCTGTTATTTTCTCTCACTGTCAGTTTCTTATTTCACAAAGGAAGTGGGTCTCATCTTTGGTGCAGAGCCCTCCCCCACAGGTTTCAATGGAGGTCTCTGCAAAGAGCTTCCTCACAGCACTCTAGGAGCTACACTGCAACCATGTCCCCAGTCAGGCCAGTGGCGGTCTTGTAGGTGGCCCAGCGGTCCACAAAATAGACCCAGTCCTCCTCAGTCAGGCCAGCAGTGCGCTCGGATTGCGTGACCTTCTGAGGTTTGGGTCCTCCTGTCATGGTTGCAACTGGCACAGTGGCGGTCGTCTCTGGTGGGTGTACATTTGCCTGGTGCATCTCAAGTGCCTGGTGCATCTCAAGCACCTGGATGGCCCCCGTCTCAGACAACTCTGGGGTCTCGTGTGGGCAGCCCTGCATGGTGCAAGGCAGCTGCATTTTGACTCTCTTTTGTGTGTATTGGACTAAATGTATCCTTCTCAGCATAGATATTTTCCTACTCACTGTGCCATCAATGTTTTTAGATCAGAGGAATAGACACTTGTCATTTTAAAATGTATTTAATATCCTTGATCACAATACATGTCTATACACTCTGTGGAAGATAAGAAAAACAAACATTACAAAAGTAGTATTATCAATGAGTAAGTGACTTAAAGTAATTAAATCAGGTTCCCATAATGGAGGTAAACTCTCACACTTCTAGAAAATTTGAAACAATGATTCCTGAGCTTCTCTAGTGATTAAGAAAGATCTTAAGTGGAAGATGAGGAATGACACCACATAGAGTTACAGATCCTATGGAACTTTGTCTCTCAAATACTGTATTCAGAGGTGATGACACAAGGCTTCTCATTGTTCCTAAGACATCTTGGGGTCGCAGAATGATTGTTGACCTAATGTGATTAATGCTCTTAAGTGCAGTGCTTTGGAGACATTCTGATAGATAAGACTGAAGTAAAAACATGTGCGGCTTCATATCCCACAAGTTAGAGGTAATCAATGTCATCAGTTAACATTCGATGATTAACATTTATCATTATAAATCTTATTCAAAGATTTTTGTGTTGAGTGAAGCTTTCTGTGGACAGACTGAATTGAGATTGTCACTCTATTTTAGCTTCACAAGAGGAAGCAATAGGTCAAGTAGAGCACATTCATTAATTTTTAAAGATATGTTAAGTTATAAACTGGATGATAATTTGTGAGGAAGCAGTGAGGTGCACAGATGACAGGCAACTTTAATGTCAATTGATTTCTGGGGATGGATATGCTGGTGATGGGTGTTGCTACATTGTGTGAAATGGTAGGAATGAGGCACAAAATATTTGGGTCATGTTAGATGATACTTGTAGATGAGCTAGTGTTGATTCTTGACTCCAACCACCATGCAGTAATAGCAGGAAATGGCTTACTGTGGATGGCAGTGGTGTGTGTACAAGAGAAGGAAGTGATCGCAAAAATGTCTAAAAGAAAGTGTACATTTAATGCACACCTTTAGTCTAAATACTGTACTCTCTTATTACAAAAACTACTGAAAGTGATGTACTGTACAGTGTGAGTGACTTTAGCATTGTACATGGTGCCCACAATACTGTTCAGTCTGCCTCGGACTGTTTGTCAATCGATGTGGAAACAGTGGGTGTCAAAATATATTCTTATTTCTACATCTACAGTACAGCATACTGCTCAAGTAGAAGAACTGAATGAGTTTTGTGATTTTTGTGGACATCGAATGTAAGCAGCTACTGGGGTACAGTAAAACAAGGTAGTTGGCATTAGTGCCTGCAGTTGAAAGAATACTTAAGTTGTTTCCTGGTCTAAGATCATACTTTCTGAAAACCCATGTGCAGAAATTTGGCTTGACTTTCTGTATTGTCAAGCAGCCACCATTCACCAAATTATTTCAAAGAATGAAGGTGAAAAAATTTCAGCTGTGGAAGTATTGAGAGCAGTTTATGATTAAAGGAAAATCTGCAGTCACAGTAAGCAAGTGTGCTTTTGCCACTCTCTGTCAGGGAACTAGTGAACAAACTTGAACAAGATGGATTGAATGATTCGTCGGCTGTAAAGAAAATAGTAGTACAATAGAGCATTATGACACGTGTTCTCAGTACAGTACTGTAGTTGGATCAATGGTCGGGTTACTTGCAAAACCTTGAGAATATGCAGTGGGCCTCATTAAAGCAAGTTCCTAAGTCGTCACATGTTGAAAAAATCATTGGATTTTGTGGCTGAAATACAATTTTTTGATACTGAGCTATTTGATAAGTTTAAGTGTATTGCAAACTACCTTACATTAATGATGTGGACGCATAAGAGTGGAATGAATCCAGATTACCAACTGGGTAGGACAATTCAGCCATATCAGCCATCAATACATGTTAGAATTGGTTTCAGTTCATACTCTGTCTTCCTGGAACTAATTCTTTTACTGAACGCGCTTTCTCTCAAATGAATAAGATATGAAAAAAAAATCCTCAAAGCCTTAATGGTAACTAAAATAAATATCAGTCAACCTTGTCTGGAGTTCTACAAAACTGTAATCCACTCCAGATACTAAACAAGATCTCATCTAGTGAAAACTACAAGAGTTAAAACAAAAGCACGAGATTTTTGTGCCATCCTAAGACCTAAGTTGTAAGTTATGTAGTACAGTACATCTCATAATATTACCCAAGATATGTACCACTTATGTTGTTAGCTAAATATTTATATTATTATTATTCTTATTATTATTCTTATTCTTATTCAAGAGATGTTCCACTCTTAGCTCCAGGAAATCTGGTCACCTTAACTGGAAGAGAGGCATTTTGTGTCAGCTAGGAATGATATGTAATAATTATGATGAAAGTAACATTACTGAATTAGTGGCATAATACATGATGATGAATCTCACTCTACTTACGTATTATATTGTTTTTCAGGAGGCAGAGATAATGAGGGAGTACATCAAGCCACCAGCCAACAAAACCCTCTTTGATTTAGAATGCGACGGCCCTCATCGGTCGTGCTCTGTTTCAGTATTTCCTACGCAGACTGAGTGTGGGGTGGCACATATGGGAGCACACCACCACCATCGACACTCAGCTCCCCTCGACGCCCGATCCCCACACCACCCGGCAGTGTCCGCATCATCGTCATCATCATCATCTTCATCATCGCTGCCAGGGTGGGGATGTGGGGACGACGGCCGGGGGTCTCCTAGAAGGGGGCGGAAAACGGGAGGCTTTCAGAAATCCCCGCTGGTGGCCAATTGTTTGGCTCCATTCACTTCAGCCAAATACGAGCGGGCGCCTCACGCCTCCCAACAAGAGGGAGGTCGGCGGGGAGGTCTGCAGCAGGGAGGGTTGGGGACCAGCTCCCCGTCTCCTTCACACGATTCCAGTATCACCTTGCCCTACTGCCCAACCAACACCCTGGCAGACATTACCATGGTGTCAGTGCCGTGTGGACCCTCATCTCACAGTCCCAGTTCCAGTCATCTTGGAGGTCCAGGTGGCTCCCAAGGAGCTCATATGGGTAGCTTAGGAGTGCAAGGGGGCCTTCCACATACTTATGGACAGTCCTCACAGTCTCCCTGTAGTCCAACTGCAGACCATGACCTTCCGCCCTTATATAGTGACGACGTGATAGAAAATTCCAGCTTATATACAAGTGCTAGTAGACCCTCAGAACAAAGGACAAAGAGTGGGGAAATATGACCACCAAGTCTTTTACTTAGTCTTTCAAACATACTTTATAATATCACTTAAGATGTACTTGTTGTAATGAAAGTTGTTATATCCCTTGGGATGTGATAGTGTGACGCGTGATACAGCGCTGAAGCCAGCAGGTGTCTTGGTGCTCAGTGGTGGTGAGCTAGTGTTCAGGCTCACTCCTGTGCATGACCAACTGCCAGCATGCATGTGCACTTGGGTGTGTGAGGGCAGCCAGGTGCAGTCCTGCTTTGTGCACAATGCATGTAGTTAGGGCAGGGAGACGTGCTAACGGGCTCACCCGTGGTGGGACCGGTGCACGCATGAACCAGAGCAGTTGGGACCAGCTGTTGTAGTGGTGGATGAAGGAATCACCAGTGCCTGGGGTCCCAAGGACCAGTGCTATGGTGTCTGGCAGCAGTGCAGCTCTGCCACACACTGCCATGCACTGCTTACAGTCACCAGTTATGGCTCACACAGTGTATTGTAAGAGTGCTGCAGCATTTCCAGGGCCAAGTCCCATATGTGATAGGCCTTCTCTCTATATCTCACTGAACAGGTGATGGAGTGTGGTGCGTGGCGATGGCTGTGGAAGTGTGGCTGGGCAACCTGTAAATGGTGAGGCAGGCAGACCAGAGACTCAGGGAACACTGCAAAAACCTAGATTATTATTATTACTAGTTTTAATTGCAAAAATAAAATTGCTTTTATTGTATTGATGTGAAATAATGTTATGGTTTAAGGTTAAGTTCCCTGGGACTGGATGGGGTGAGACAGGCCGTGGAGGTGTGGGAGGATGGTGACAGTAGCAGGTGTATTGTTAGTGGCACAGTTCTTCACTCATATGATGTAGTGTGTAGTGTCAGAGGTGGTGGTCAGCCAAGTGACACTCCTTGCCAGCACCCCACCTGACACTGGCACATGCACATATATATATATTCCATTCGGTGACACACACGTGCACACCTCCAGGCTTGTTTGACCCCTGTGACGAGTAGTGGGCAACTCTCACTGTTATTCCACTGCCAGGTATATATATAGGTTTTGTAAGACTTGCCTGTAATTCATTGTTCTGCCTGTCGGCAGGTAATATTCCTTCCACCCCAGCTGCTAAGCAGTCATTGCAAGAGTGTAACAGATCAAGAGGTGCATGATGATGTCACAATAAATGACAGTGTGTGTGAACACTGTGATGGTTGAAGGTCAACTTGTGTGAGAGAGATGAGTCAGTACAGTGAGCCCAGCCACACCGCTCATGGGTATATCCTCCACTCTTCTCTTTTGGCTCTTCTCACAAATTTGGATATTAAACAGTGCATAGTGTAATGCCACTTGTGTTTTTTACAGTGCCAATTGTGCAAAGTACAGTTCTGTTTGTCTGGTACAAAGTCACTATGTTTGTACAGTGGTACTTGTACATTATACAATGGTTCTTGTTCATGGTTGTGTGGCACTCCTTCATCATACAGTGGTATTTGTATGTGGTATATTGGCACCTGCTCAGTAAACAGTGCCACTTGTGCCTAGTACAGTGCTATGTGTGCCTGATACTATGCCACTTGTTCCTGGTACAGTGTTACTTGTGCCTGGTAGTGCCACCTGTGCCTGGTACACTGCCACTAGTCCTTGGTACAGTGCCATTTGTACCAGGTGCAGTGCCACTTATACCAGGTACAGTTCCACTTGTACCATGTATAGTGCTACTTGTGACTGATAGTGCCACTTGTACTTGGTACAGTGCCACCTGTATCAGGTACAGTGCCATTTGTATCAGGTACAGTGCCACTTGTACATGGTACAGTGCCACTTGTACTTGGTACAGTGCCACCTGTACTGGTCCATTGTAACCTAATCAACAGGTTCCTCGGGTCAGCGGTGTGGCCCCCAAAATACACTGTCACTACTTCTTCAATCTGCCATTCATTGGTTATATCAGTCACTGGGGCCTGAAAAAAGTCTCGCTTCCTGGTGACAAAATTTTTTTATTGACTCCGAAATTTTCCTACCAAAAAAATATACAAAAGTTATATCAAATGGCACTTGTCTTAGCTTTCTCTCTTTTTCCTCTCCTCTTTTTTCCCTCTTTTTCCTCTCTTGCTCCATTATCCTTTCCTCTTCCTCCATTATCTTCTCCTTCTTCCTCCATTATCTTCTCCTACTTATCTTTTTCTAAAATCCTATTTTCCTGTATTCCCATATGTTAATTTGGTAGCCCTCGTGGTGCCCAGAGATACTGCACCAGGATACCAGACCTTTTCAGGCCCCTTCAGTCACCAAACATTTCCTAAGATTCTGAAACTCGTACAACATGATAATGATGAATGATAAAAACTCTCAGATTTTTTCTTCTTCTTTTACTTCCATATTTCTGTATTTACATAGTATGAATGTAAAAGAAAAGCCTACAATGATGTGTTGCATGTTAAGACAAAATTTATTACGTGGTGATTTTTTTTGGGGGGACACCATCAGTTAATGTACAGTAATAGGAAAGAAGACCTGTTAAACCACCCAACCATAGAGAACCATTTTATAAGGCCAATGATCATTATCTAATCTTATAATTTAATCAATATCAAGTAAACCTATGAAAGGAAACAGTTTTAACTCAAAATAAAGGGATTGCTACTGTGGCTTATAGATTTTCTTTTAAGAGTTCTTAATCTGAGGGAAGTTTCAAAGTATTATGTATTGTTGAAAAGTAAAAATACAAACAGAGGTAAGATGATGATGAAAAAACATATTGTAAGGTTAAAAATTGTAATGTTAATATATAATGTGTAGCAATGCCTTGTTCACGTCCATTCAGCTTGGTCATATCTGTAGACAGTTCACTTCATTTTTGTCAAAAGTACATTTTATTATCTTCACACTCACTGATCATATCACACTGCACATAGCCAGGGTCACTGTTCTCCACTTGTTCTCCACTGCCAATTATACAGAGCACTGAAAATATGATACAGCCACACAGAACATCGAGAATCACACACATAACAAACATGGCTCACACAACTAACAGCTACTCAAGATACAAGTACTTGCTAATATTGAGGTGCTTAATGTATTGACCTTAATCTTAAAATTTTCTTACTGGTTGAGGTCACTAGTAAGAATGTAAATAGATACAGTAATAACATGTTAGGGTCCTAGAAGGAACGATTGTTGAATAAGGATATTTAAATTATTTACCACATTGATTTGTTCTCGATAACTTTTCTACTAGTACAGGCAGTTCAACTATTGGCTTGTCTTTCTAATAGTATAGATAATAAAGAGGGTTTTATTGTCGCTCCTATAAGCCCTCTTTCAACTAAGTGTGGCTGAAGTGAAATGAAGAGTAATTAAGTCAGAGTTGCCAAATGTGTCACCCATCAAGGCATACTGTAGGTAGATACAGTACCAGGAATTAAAAAAAAAAGTTAAGGAACTGATTATAGAAAAGAAGTGTGTGTATATATATATATATATATATATATATATATATATATATATATATATATATATATATATATATATATATATATATATATATATATATATATATATATATATATATATATATATATTTTATTTGCTTGTTAAGGGAGATACCACAAAGAAGTAATAGTGAGCTGTGAGGTTTGTATCCATGAGATCCATTGAACCTGGTTTGTGCATTCCAAGTAATATCCTGCCATCTGAGTTGTGTGTTTTCTTTGGCGTTGATGACGCACATTCTGTATAAGTACTGAAAAAGTAAACGCTACTGTTTAGACATATTGAATAGATTTAAATATATAGCTGACCTCAAAAGCAAGTGTTGGCAGTATGTTGTCATTCATCACATAAGGTGTGTCCTCTGCATAAACCTTATGAATAGTTTCTCTTGCACCCAGAATGATCATTTCTCTCTAAATTTATACATTAATATAGTGTTTACAAAAGTGAACACTTGGAGTATTCAGAATGATTTATAGAGTTCATATTAGATTCTCATTTGTTGGCCATGTTTCTACCAATTACCACTTTAATATAATATATATATATATATATATATATATATATATATATATATATATATATATATATATATATATATATATATATATATATATATATATATATATATATATATATATATATATATATGTATATATATATATATATATCTATCTCTACAATCAGATACTTGTATATTTTATTGTACCGTTCAGTACACAGTGCTGCTGGTTACCACGGAGGCTCAAACTCTGTGTTGCCGATGTTTAGTTTTGGTCACCTTATTTCCTGCCCTCATAGTTTTTTCTTTTATACTAAGCACATTAGTGTTTGTGCTCTGTTTGTGCAAATATCAGTAATGTAGCAATCAAGGGCCAGCTGAAATATACCTGACCAGCTGACTTCATTGAGCATTATTTAGTGGTATAACTCGCCCTTATTTGTTACCGGTACCATCAGTGCTATTATGATATGTTATTCGCTTATTATTCAGTGCTTTGGCCTCATGACTATCTATGTTGAGAGCTCATGGTTATGTTAATAATGGTGATAAGTTCATGATCATGTTAATAAGTTAATTATCATGTTAATAATGGTAATTATTTCATTAGCATGTTTATCATGATACTGTACAGGTAATAACTTGGTCGAGCGAAGTCTTAGTTCTTGCCTTTCACTTGAATCTTATTAAACTCTGCAATCTCACTCACAGATGCTCTTAGATTCTACATAATAGCATTAAGACACTCCTGTACACCATTACTGTACCCTGGTTGTAGGCAGGTGACATGACTGAATGAGGAATTACTTGATAGTTGCCAAGGACATTTCAAAAAAATTGGAATGGTCTTGAGAAGTGATAAATCTCTTGTATGCATTTTTTGTGTACATTCCCAAATGCCACAGCATATATATACTCGAGTTGTTTTGAATGTAATTGGTGTGAAATTTAAAACTTAGAATATATATCACATGGTGTGATTTATGCTTAAGAAGACACCACATCTAGTCTGTTAGGCGTGAAGTCTAGACGATATCATTTGTGATGAGGATTCTGAAGTCATGGCCTCTGTAGGTAATGAAGAGAATGTCATTTGAAAGTTGTCACCATTTTGTCACACTAGCTGACTTGAGTATTAAATTTCACTTCCACAAGAGATGATAAGAGTATGCTGAAACCACACAATTACCTCTTCCTTATTGCTTCATGCAACACCTCCATTAACTGCAAATAGTTTAAAGTGTTAGGATATTCATTTGAAAATGTTGAAGAGCTTCAGTTGCTACAGACATGTGAGACCATATCAGTTTCACAACCTGCTATTAAATAATGCCATAGTGGCCCCTCTACACTACACTTCACTTCTTTTCCTAACTGTTGATAATTGGAACACTGTACTTGAACTTGTTTGGAGAATACTGGCCATTTTGCCTTTCTGCTATTTTGGCCGAACTAATTTTTTGTTTGCTAAAGAAATTGTAGAATATATCATAATGGGCTTTCCAGGCATGCTGGCAGGTGAACACTAAGATCAACCAAGGCCTTGTGTGTAGGTGTGATAGATATGAAATTGTACTTTATTTACTCTTGTTTCTTGATTAAAATGACTTCTTGCCTCTTGCATCTTTGAATAATGTGAACACTGATACTTGACAGAACAGTAAGGAGAACTTAGAATGGCATAAGTGGATGTGACAAGAGGGCATACTTCTAATTGCAGTTTATAATAATTCAACACAGTTTTTTGGAAGTTTTATGTCCTAGAAACTTTGACTTAGCATTGGTACTTAATAACCCTGTCAAACCCTGTCAAAAGTTACAACAACAGTTAAAGTATGATATTACCAGTACCTGTAATATATTTTAATATAATTGTGTAAGATCTTTGTTTTGAAACATTGGTTGCAGATGAAATTTAGATGTAACTCATATTTATCATCACACTGAGTCTATCAAAACTCCAAAGTTAACAAAAGTTCAGAACCTCAAGGGAAAATTTATAATTAGGCCTTAAAGTTGACTGAGTATAATGCTGTTGGCTTTATTTCATTAAGTGAAACTCGGCCACTCATCAATAATGCTACACACTCATATACACATGCATGCACACACACACTGTCACTCCCTTCATGTCAGTCAGTGTAGATTCACTCAAAACTACATACGGTCTTTAATCACTGAATTACTTCTTGATATATTCAAGCATAAAAAATCTAGCATTTACTTCATGAATCTCTAATTTGCATTTTTAAGATAACATTGCAACACAAGTCTTATAGGTGATAATGGCTTTAATACTTATTGAGAGTTTTGTAGGCATAAAGATTTTTGGTTCTTGTTATAATATGTTGATATATATATGATTGGTTAATGACATCTAGTTAAAAAGAACATTGGTTACTATCCACTATTGTAGGTCTTAAAACATAAATGTGTAGGATTCTGAACAGGTGTGAATATGAGGGCCATGGAATTTATTTGGTGAATGCCATCATACTCAGCCACATTCAGCTTTTCATAAATTTGCAAACACTATTGCTGTTCAGTGAAGATAAATTATGAAAACAAAAGGGCAGTGTTACTTAATTGGAATATGTAATGGAAAAAAAAATATCTTGTTTTAGAAGCCTTATTGATGATGTGTGTTAATGATGGCAGCACACCAGCTCACTTGTTCCCCCTCAGGGTAACACATAGTGTGTCTCCTTGTTAATTTTTTTTCTGGTGTTATTGACCAAAAGTCATACATCAAATGTTAACTGTTTTAAAGTATTGATAACATTCCAGTGAATAATTTTTGTTATCGCAGATGTTAAGGCATCCCTTCACCACCACCATCACTAGTAACTACACATACTAATGACAACCATTACAGAAATCCGAAATAAACTGTAATGTGCTGTACTATCCTCCACAGTCACTAGCCACAACTGTCATCACCATTGCCACCACCACCACCACAACACCAACACTCACGAGAAAATACAACAACCTTGAATCAATCCATGAACACAAACAAAGGCAATGCAGTACCAGAATTCATTACCAATCTTAAAAGTCAAAGGTATGAGTGAGGAACATCTATGGGCTACAAGTATCATTTGTTGTTTGTATTCTTCACTCTGGAAAGGTATATTATTCTCCCATAAGCTTTTATACACATGAATTCTCTTCCCCACTCCTAGGGGATTAATTTCTCATAAGGTTTTTATAATGAAATAAATTACCATTCTTTAGTGCTTGATTTCTTTAGCCATCTGTCTTGTTTCTTGATCATTGTTTCCACTGTGGTCACTTCTGAAGGCCGGGTCTCATGTCTCAGTGTATGTGACCTGTTGATACCACCACTACCTTCACCTTTAGCTACTACTACCACAATCATCACCACCACTATCATCTTCCACCATCATCTATCTACCACCACCACCACCATCACCATCATCATCTACCACCATCATCATCATCTACCACCACCATTATCATCTACCACCACCATCACCACCACCCTCTACTGTACTATCATAACAACCATTTACCACCATCACCATCATAACCACCATTTATCATCAACATCATCATATACCTCCACCATTATCTGCCATCATTCAATGCCACTTCCATTGCCATATTTCACTGTCACCATCATCATCTATCATATTACTCCACCACCTTCATGTACCATCCTTCACCAACACTATTATATACCACCATTAACCATCACCATTATCTACCATACTTCACCATCTTTTGCCATCACCACTACTCTCACCAGCTCATTAAACCTTCATCACCACCAGCCATTCATCACCATTGCCACCATACTCATCACCTCCAAGCTGTAGATATCAGGCATTGGTCCTCGAATCCAGCTTAGGTACTGTAATTAATTTCAATATATATTTTGACATTTCACTAAACACAGACAAGGTAAATGCTTTTGTGGGGAAAAATGAAAAATTATCAGAAAAGACAATTAACTATGCACTCATTTATAAAAGGTGTAACAGCATAAGATCAGCAGTAATGTTCGTTTTTGAGGAATTATTTACTGAGAGAAATTTTGTTATGTTATTGTGATTTATTAGTGCAACATATTTTTGGTTTAAGAGGAATACAATATTGTGTTTTAGTGGAGGTTTTCTAAGACTGTGATGTAGCTCAAGGGGACAATATATCACTAAGCCATGAATAATGACGAGACAGAACAAACAAACTAACTAAACCTAATCTAACATACCTAACCTAACTTAATGATCTTACAATATATTTTAGTCAAGTTAGATTAGGTTTGGTTGGTTAGTTTTGTTCACTGTCATTATTTACAACAGGTAGATCAAAGCCTCAGTAACTGCATCCTTGTCCAATACTTTCACCACCTTTATGTGACAGAGAAATTTCTTTAATCAAATCAGAAGTTAGTATCCACATTTTTTCTTTATTTTTTTATTAGACAGCACAACCATTAACTGTATTTTATGTGTACGGTACTTCAGTTGTATTTTCCTTCTCTGTTGAAACTGGTGATGTCATCATAAAGGTTAAAAAAGAGATGGAAAATGAAATTGTGTACACAGTTGCTCCCAATATCTTATTATCTCCAGTGTCTGTATCCCAGCACAGTGTGAGAAGGAAAAGTGACCAGAATGAAGCACCATCAGTGGTTTAACTTTGCCTGATCTCAATTTTGGAATGTAATATAAACCTTGGATGGTGGTTTACTTTGGTTAGTTTTCCTTTTCATAATGTTGAATACTTGGTTATCATATCTGGTTCTCCAGTTGGTCATAATACAATGATGTAGCTTATAATGATATGATATCTGTTCATATTCCTGTTTGTAAGATCAGAAAGAGTCTTTATTTAAGTACTTATGACCTAAAATGGTAATTTTTTCATATATCCGTCCTCCCAAATATAGAATACCTGCCTGTTAGGTAACCTCTGGTTAACTACTGTATGTGGATGTGACCGCAGTTTTAAATGGTTAGCTACCTGATTCCGCTTTGGGTATGTTGCAGAACACAGTCCAGACACACTATAGTTTAAAGTCTCTTGAAGGGAAAAATGCAGTGAGATAGTTTACCATGAAAGTTAATCTGATTCCGAGTAAAAAAAAATAGCTTCTGACTGCCATTCTTTTAAGTTTTACTTCGTCTTATTGCATATGAAGAAGTGATTCTTGTAAGTGGTGTCTCTGAGCTTGTTAACACTTACTGGGTCACAAAGCCTTCATTGTCAAAATGATCTGAGTGAGGAAGTTATTGCTGGCCTGATGCCAGTAGTGCCTCTGGCAGTTCAGTTAAGACTGCTGGTCAACCAGTTTAGTAGCCCTGAGATGATTGTTCTTGTTTGCCTTAGAGGAATTGCTTGTCTGCCAGTTGTTTAGGCCTAGCATGATGGTGGCTATTATGTATGGTCCAAGACTTAAGTTTCAGAAGGCACATGTGCAAGTAAAACTTGAGTGCACTTAGTATTTGTCACAGTAATAAGTTTACAGTCCAGTGTGGTGAATGATGATATTTTCCAAGTTACTAAAAGTGTTTTAGAGGTGGCAAGCTGGTCATAGGAGTGATGTAGGATTTATGGAGGTTTATTCTCTCCTGAAGGTCTTTGATTTACTAGAGAAAAGATCATTGTTGTGGAAGACTTGGGCAAGATTAATGTATTGTATGCTGGCATTTGGATGAACAGTAAATCAGTAGGTGTTTAAAGAGCCAATGATATAGTCTCATCATGCTCACTTAATTTCAAAAACACATTATCAGCTACTAACAAACTAGACCTAACCAATAGCATCTTCCTCACCCAATACGAGATCCCTACTAAGACAACCCATCTTGGACATGTACTTCACTTGCCATCACCACTGTACCCCCTGAGCAGCACACCGGCCACTGTGTACATTTATGGTTGAACTAATGTGGAAATATTACATACACACCTGTAGTTGAAGTCTTCAAATCTGTTTCTAATGTAAATGCTCCCACGTCATTGTATTGCAGAGATCGGGCTCACACACCTGCCAGTCTCCTGTGCCATCTAAAAAGTCCTCATCCAGGTGCACAGGACATAGGGTGTTGTGAGTCTTGCCTCTTGACTAGTGATTCCTTTCAAAGGCTGTGGAATAGGCAAGTAGGGTATGTTTTAATGAATGAAGAGGTTGAGCCTTCAAATAAATGTATTTCTCGCCCTTCTGTAATAGCCAAATGTTTGTATTTACCTTATGAAGCTGTTATGCAAGTTCATACATTTTTGGACACTTGGGAGGATACTGAAAAAAGTCAAGGCACATGATCCCATAGCTTTAACAATAACATATCAATGCAAAGACAAGGGCGAAACACAGTTCTGCATGAAAACTGTTGAATGTGCTTTCAACTTCTTTTCTCATCAATGCAAAGACAAGGGCGAAACACAGTTCTGCATGAAGACTGTTGAATGTGCTTTCAACTTCTTTTCTCAAAATGTTTTGCATAATAACTGTACAGCTATTGTTCCTTCACTGCTGTCCCATGCCGACTCTCCTACCTATACTACAGCTGCTTGTGGCCTACACAGATGATATTCTACAAACAGCAAGGTAACCAAGCAGATGCAGAAGCATATTTGAAAAAAAGGAACCCTTTATGCAGAAGAACATGTCCAGCTCACCCCATCCTGGATGGAGTGAGTGATGATCTGGTGCCAGTGAAGTGCAGTGCATCTCATAGTAAAGTATCTCAGGTTTGTGAGCCAAGTGTGCATCTTCTCCAAGTGAAGTAAGTGTTCAAGCAAGAGCAATGAAGTTCGGCCTCATGTGCCGTTGCAGCTGGCTGGTACAGTAGAGGGCAGCGGTAGTGGTGGTAGCCGAGCTGCAAGGATTGCTCGACTACTTGACTTCTGCTCAGCTCTACAGCCAGCCAGCCAGCCACTATGTCAGCACACACAGTACCAACTCTCTGCATCGGATTTTAAACCAATGCTTCAATAGTGTAGCCCAGTGATGCCCAACCTCTGAGGGCATGTGTTGAGGGAGGACAAAAAAAAAGATGAAAATAACGGAGGCGATTAATGGTAGAAAGGATGAAGAAGAGGGACTCCGTCTGGACTTTATGGATGATATGTTTTTGTTGAGATGACTGTGATGAGATAATTTGTTATGGGAAGTGCCTCAAAGGTCCCCTAGTTTTGTAACAAAGTTGAGGGATGAGAATATTGCCCCACTGTTTTTTCTTTTTATCAATTTTTTGAAGGGTACAGATTGTTTGTGTATAGAATTATTTTCCTGTCAGATAATCATGCTGTACAGTACAAGTCCTCAGAGGTGAGCTCCACTGATTTAGCTAGTTTAGCCCATACATACAATACAGTATATCCAACCTTTATTTCAAATCATACAATAGTTAAGGCTGAAAAGGACCTGTTTATAGTGAATTTTGCTAGAGATGTGACCATAGTCTGTCTTTTGTGTTTTCAGTTGAAATTTATTATACTGTACTGACCAAAAAATCACTGTATACTGGTATCTGATCACATTTGCTATAAACAAGATCTTTTCTGAGGCGTACAATAGCCGACTCACCACTCACCGTAACACACTTACCCCAGAACCTCTGGTAAATTGCACTGCCTAATGACCCTGTTTGAAGTTTTAGACACTTGAGAAAAAGTAATTTTCAAATAAATGTAAAGAGCCAAATTGTGGAATTTCACATCACCTAAAATTCAAAAAGAAAAATTTTCACAACTGTATATTTTGTTCTTTAAAAACTGACATATAATTTCTGTATACCTGTATTATGTACATTATATAGTAATGTGTTATGAATAAGGGTTTAAATGATTTTCCATAAAGCTCTCTTTGATACCTTGGTAATCACTCACTATGATGTTTAATCATTTATTTATAATTTTTTTATGCAAATTCCTGCCCAATATTCAGTTCACAGACAATTAAATTGTAAAATACAATGACTTGAGGGTCATCTACCATCTTTGGCTTGGGTTTAGTGAGACCGAACACCAGTTGTAAACATCTCGGTGTTAAATTATGTGAAGTCGAGCTAATCCCAGCAGTGTATGTACCATGGTCTGGGATGAGTGAAGTTCACCACAGCTATTTGAATGTTTAAAAAATAAAAAAATATAATAAAAAAACTGCGCCGAGCTGGTATAACCACAGCAGCATTTTGGAGAAGTGGATGTTACAAGCATTGTTCTCTCAATTAAAAAGTGACAGTTTGCAACAGCAGCAATAAACTGGCTATACCTTTAGCCCACAGAATTCAGTCTTTAGGAAGAAGAGGTGGTCAAGGGTCTAAATCACACCCCCTCCTCCCCCTCCCCTTTCCCTGGGAGTGTCATAACAACAGTTGCTAGAATTTTGTAATGTGTTCATTACATAATTGGAGAATAAAGAAATAAAACAATATATGAGAGGGGAACCTACCTACCTACCTACCTACCTCCCTCCCTCCCTCCCTCCTCCCTCCTCCTCCCTCCCTCCCTCCTCCCCCTCCCTCCCCTCCCTCCCCTACCCTACTACCCCTACCCTACCCCTGCCCTGCCCCTGCCCCTACCCCTACCCTACCCTACCCCCCCCCTACCCTACTACTACTACCCCTACCCTACCCTACCCCTACCCTACCCTACCCTACCCTACCCTACCCTACCCTACCCTACCCTACCCTACCCTACCCTACCCTACCCTACCCTACCCTACCTACCTAGTACAGTATCAGTGACAAAATATCAATGTCAAGACTGTTGTTTATTTTTACAGGTGAGGGTAAGTGGAGATGTTATGAAAATGACTGATGATTGGTGATGACTCTTGATGGCTCTGATAATGATGATTTATGGACATGTCAAAAACCAAAGCTACTTTATTACCACTGTTGGAGCTGCTTAAGCGGTGCTCGTGGACATTAGCTGTGATGTCTTAGTGTACTTGGCGCAAGAAGGGCTCAACAGGCAAGGCGACAAGGCAACGGTGATGGCAACTCGGGAGTCCAGAAGACTTTATTCTTGACTAGTAAAAACTAATTTATTTTTTAACTGCTAAGTGTGTTCATTTCTTGGAAAGATATTATATATATATATATATATATATATATATATATATATATATATATATATATATATATATATATATATATATATATATATATATATATATATATATATATATATATATATATATATATATAAAATTCTTTGTAAATGTATAAATACAATCTGTTGGTTACCTGCTTGGGTATGTAAATATTTTGGAAATCAACTTCCTCTTATGTGGATAAATATTATTGACAAAAATATATTAAATTGCAAGTTATATTAAATAGAATGATGAATAGTATTTTACATGGCTGTTAAAGATTGATTTTTAGCAAAGGAACTTGCAGAATTTCTGTATGAATTCAGATTATTCCTATTTGTCTGATGAAGTTTTTGTATAAATGATGTGATATGTTAATTTTTTATATAAAGTAAATGTACTAATGAAATAAAAGTTGTAAAGCATTATGAAATGTATATAAAAATTTACTTGAGAGAATGACGGACAATAAAAGACTATGCTAAAATTTGATATTATATTTTCCAGAAGAGTTTTTCTTGGGCACAGTTTTGGGCTTATTCTCGAAAAGAAGGAGTTTTGGTATGATGATAACTACTGTATTTGAAGAGGAATTTTTCCCCAAATAATTGTATACAGTACTTGGAAAAGAATGACTGATCCCTCCCACCACAAGTTTATTAAAAAAAAAACACACAAAGCAAAATACAGTAACCCCAGTGAGCACCACCACAGGTCACAGAGTCTTATAGTGTCCATCCATTTAATAATTCCAATTCCATTCCTGAGCCGCCTACTCCACGAGATATCTACCCATTAGAATCCTGCAATATAGGAACATAATTCCAATTGTCAGTATTAGAGGTGGCTTGGTGTATAGCTGGACCCCGAGTTGCCCACCAAGAGCTGCTGAGTGACGATTCTCGCTGTAAATATATTGATAAAAGTGCATAAGTATGTTCACTCTGTGGTATTTACTGTGTTGTATAATACAAAATAAAAAGAGTTGAATTTCTTTTTTTGGATGCTTTTATATCCTGATTGTTTTTGTTTTTTTGTTTTTTTGCAAATAACCCACAAGAAATACTACAACACAGCATCATTGTGTAATAACAAATACAGTACTGTACAGTACACAGTAAGTGAATGAATGAGTCACCGAGCTCATGTTGGGTTCAAGAATCAATCGCTTAATATTTTGCACTTAATGCATTTCCTGCTGCTTGGAGTGAACTTCCAATTGCAACAAATTCTTATACAGTATACTGTACTGTATACAAACATTCTGCGTGTCACTGTCTTGTGTGTGAACCAAACGCTGAAAACTTTACTTCCTCAGTTTAATATAGAAAGTATTTGAATTTGCAAAAACAATGTGGATTATATGGCAGTTGCATATTGAAAAGTTGATGCAATTTTAAAGTTATTTTTTCCACTTGAATTTTTTTGAAGATTGTGAGGTGTGTATGGTATTTTGTTTAACATTACAGTATGCAAGACGGTATAGATGGCGAGAGAGTGAGCATCCATTGCAGATAGTGTGTATGAAGGAACAATTTTAATGCATGAATTGTTATATTTACATACAGTAAATACTCGTTTAACATTGCCCCCGACAACGTTGTTTCGTTATAGTAACGTCGCTACTCCTTAGATACCCATGATTCGGACAACGTCCCGCCGATTCGGTATAACGTTGCCACAGACTACTTTGTACGTTGCAACACCCTCTTTCACCCAATCAGAGCTGGAGGAGGGGCCACCCTCCAGGTCTCAGTGACTCGCCACCCTTCTCCTCTCCTGGTCTCCTCCTCTCCTGGTCTCCTCCTCTCCTGGTCTCCTCCTCTCCCACCCTCCTTGTCTCCACTACCCACCACACACTTGCTTCACCTCCACCCATCATCGAATACAATATAAAATGATTTTGTTTATTTATCTTTTTGGATGTATAATATATATTATTTTCTAAAAAAATTCCATTAAATTTATGTATATGTAATGTATTTTATGGGGGAAAGGGAGGCTGGGGAACGTAACTCCCATATTTTATCTATTTCTTATGGGGAAAATCGATTCCATTAATGTTGCATTAACGTCGTGGTTTTCAGGAACGGAACCACAACGTTAAGCGCGGACTTACTGTATGTAATTCATACTGGCACAGACTTCCAAAAGATTCAATTTACGATGGGATCAAATGTCAGTTGGGCATAATTTTCAACACAGTTTCCATGACCAATAGACAAACACATTATTTTGGATTATTAAATGATCCTTCATTGTTAGTCTGTGTCAATATGATCTGGAAATATGTCGATACAGTACAGTATACATTATATACCTGTACTTGTTTAATAAAATGTTTCTTTCATACAGCACAGTATAGTACTGTATAGTATCATTACAGGTATTTGCAGGGGTACCCAGACTTTGTGCCACACCATGCAGGTAAATAGTTTACCTGTGTGTGGGTGGTGATGTAGTTTACCTGTGTGGGTGGTGAAATAGTTTACCTGTTTGTTGGTGGTGAAATAGTTTACCTGTGTAGGTGGTGAAATAGTTTTCCTGTGTGACTGGTGAAATAGTTTTCTTGTGTGAGTGGCAAAATTGTTTAAAGTGGTCTGCAGTAATTCTAGGTACAGGGCGTCCTTGCTTACCGTTGGGGTTACGTTCCTGAAAATGCTACGTTATGCAAAACAACGTTACGTGGATCAATTTTCCCCGTAAGAAATAGATAAAATATGGGAATTACGTTCCCCAGCCTCCCTTTGCCCCATGAAAAAAGTTACATATACAGAAAATCATTGCCATTTCTATATAAAATAGTATATAGATATATAACTATTAAGTTTGTATTGCTACTCACAGATGGGCGGAGGTGGTAGAGCGAGTGTGTGGTGGGTAGTGGAGCGAAGGAGAAGGGTGGCGGGAGCGGAGGACGATGGCGGGAGCGGAGGAGGAGGGTGGGAGCGGAGGTAGGGTGGTGAGTCACTGAGACTCTGCGGCCGCCGCCTCCTCCTCCTCCTGCTCTGACTGGGGTTCCTCCGCTGCTGCTTGCTCCTCCTCCATTGATGTTTGCTCCTCTTTCGTTGTTGGAAGGGAATGTCTCGGCAGCAACCGTATCTGAACAGACAGCTTCACTAGTCAACTTTATGTTGTGGAAGTTATACCAATGCTTAAATCGTTGAAAACATCCTCAGCTAGCAGCAAAGGTCTCTTCCTTCGATCCTTCATCCTCTGTTTCCTTCATGTCATCAAACAAGGATAACCATAAGGCTCACAGGGGCATTGCGTTGATTCTGGTCCTCCATCCACATTGCCAGCATCTTTTCCACCTTTATCATAGTGCTTCTAGTACGAGTCGTCTTAGTAGCACTCGGAGAAGAACCACTTCCAGCACTCACCTTAATCTTGTCAGCGTTGGTCCGGATAGTACACACAGTTGTGGTGGTTAGACCAAGCACAGCGGCTATGTCCACAGCACATTCCCCTTTTTCAAATCGGGTTAATACATCCATTTTCGTAGCAAGGGTAATGGTCTTATGTTGCCTCTTCACTACACTATCATCAGTAGCACTTGTTGGATGCTTGGAAGCCATTTCAAATGGTTCGAGTACAGTTTTAGAGCAAAAGCACTTAAGCACACACGAATGATGTGAAGTCGTAACAGAGAGTGGCTTAGCATCTCTTGGGGAAGCTGTGACGTTCCGCCAGTGAGGGCAGCGCACCGAGCCAAGAAAGCGTAGCGCGGCCAGACAAGAGCGGGTGATGCATTGTCGAAAGTAGTTCGGATCACCGGGACGTTAAACGAATTTTTTGTCTGAAGCTCAGCGACGTAGTACCAAGACTACGTTAAGCAAGGACTTACTGTAACTGTAGATCAAGATACCCTGTACAAGGTAGTAGGAAGGTAGTAGGTATTAGGCAGCTACCAAACAGGGAGGTACTACCGCCTGGGAAGATATTGGAAGCATAATGTGTTGTCTATGGTAGACCCTGCTGCTACATGGCATCACAAAAATTGTGACCAAGTCTCAGGTTGCTGATCTGACTTTCTGCCTCATATGCACACAATTGCAGGGTCTCAATTGTTTCACTTACTATTGACAACACAACATACATATATTGTTTCTCACTTTTGATCTTTTTTTCATTTTTGTATTTCTTTATGGTTCTTTATTATTATTATTATTATTATTATTATTATTATTTTTTTTTTTATTATTATTATTATTATTATTATTATTATTATTATTATTATTATTATTATTATTATTATTATTATTATTATTATTGTTATTGTTATTATTATTATTATCATTATCATTATTAATGTTATTACAGTATTACATTCTCGCCCCCCAGGCTCTGATGTGGGTCAGTGACCTGTGCCCGGGTGGGCTAATCCCCGAAAAAAAAAGTTGTGAGGCTGTAGATGAGGAAGTGCAACTTAATTTGAAAAATGGTGATGGTTTAAGCATATAGGGGAAATAGAATTAAGCACATGCACTTGCGGTGGTACAAGAACAATTAATAGATATTCAGGAATTTTGGATGATGTGAGGAGTTTACTCAGGTAGTTGGCATAACGAGTACAGTACTGTACTGTTCAGTACATACAATATACAGGTATTTGTCACTAGAATGTATAAAACAAGTAATATATTGTACATGGATCTCACCCCAGGACACTGCCAATAACATAGTCAGGAATAAAATTGATCACATTTTAATTCAGGAAAGATGAAAAAATTCACTGACCCAAACTATGACCCATCCAGGGGCAAGTTGTGGGTCAGATCATGTTTCAGTAATGAGTTTATTGAGAATAAAACCTCAAAAATTTAAAAGTAAAACTGTGAACAAAATCAAATGGAATTTGTGGAAGATCAAAACAGACGCACGGATAGAATATGTAATTGAAACCAAAGATAGGTTGTCAATATTGCTAGAGGGTGACTTTGTTGAACAAGGACCAGGACAAAAATTTATTACTGTAAGTACAAAGGAATAAGAAGATGACAAATGAAATTTTAAAGAAAAAGATAGACGAAGAAATATGATAAAGTGAAGTGAGGCTTATACAAAAATAAATAAATGCAAGGATATAGAAGATGATGACAAGTCATAATTAGAGGAAATGTACAGAAGGTTAAACAAATAAACCAAAGAAAGGAGTTAAAATGAGATGGGACTATAAAAAGCATAGACAAATGAGATCCTGTTTGAGGCAAAAGAAGTAAAAGAGAGAGGGGTAGAATATGTAGAAGAACTACAGTGGTCCCTCAGTTAACGAGCGCCTCGGTTAACGAGATTTCGGTTAACGAGTTACCTTCCATAAGATTCTTAACTTCGGTTAACGAGCAATCCCTCGATTAACGAGTTTCTTACGAGCCGACCTCCACATGTTTTAGCTTGCATTTGGCGGTCCACCAGCTGTAGTATTAGTCCGCCAATACAGTAATCGGTTCTAGGGCTCAAATTCCTTACCCTTTTAGTAAATATCAAGAAAGTTTATACTATTCAATAATTTTAAAAGTTTAATATTAATTTTTTTAGTTATTTAAACAATTATTGAACATAATTGAAGGTAGGGTCATTAGTTTGTGGCACGCCATCCAGCCTGCCAACACAACAGTGGAGGTAACATCTTGCTTGAGACTCTCTTCAACTAAACGCTTTTTTTCTGTGTTTACAAGCAAATTAGTGGTCATTTTGAAATTTATTTTACATATTGACAATATATAATGCAGTGCAGTGTTGATTTAAAGAAAATAATCTTGAATTACACCAAAAGAACTAAAATTTTATGGGTGAAATGGCACCATGGGGTGACTTCTCTTCCACCCCAATGCCTTCTCTTCTCCCTTCTCCTCCACCCCCATTCTAATTCCCATCATCATCATCATCATCCACGAGCCTTCTACATACACACCTCAAAGTAAGTGTACTTTTCTACCTTTTTTGTTGAATTTAGGTAATTTTCGGTGAGCTGGAACCAATTACCCAAAAACCCATTGAAACAATGGTTTCGGTTAACGAGTTTTTCGGTTAACGAGCAACCTTCTAGAATGGATTGTGCTCGTTAACCGAGGGACCACTGTATACTGTACAATGATTAGGTAAGAAACGAAAAAAATAAAGGTCGAACCACCAATTCTGGAATGATATATATATATATATATATATATATATATATATATATATATATATATATATATATATATATATATATATATATATATATATATATATATATATATATATATATATATATATATATACAGTATAATGCATCCTCTTTAACGTCGTCCTGCTTAACGTTGTTTCGGTACCACGTCGCTAAACTTTAGAGACCAAAGATTCGTGATACGTTTAACGTCCTGAGGATCCACTACTACGTCGTTTTGCGTCGTCATGGACTACTTTCTACTGGGCATCACCCGCTCTTGTCTGGCCACGCTACACTCTCTCGGTTCGGCACGCTGCCCTCACTCATGGAACGTCACAGCATCCCCACCCCTAAGGAGGGCCCCTGGGAGCGCTGCCGCCCCTGGGAGAATCCCTGGCGGCACCGCCGACCCTGTGAGGGCCCCTGGGGGTGCCACCGCCCCTGGAGGAGCCCTTGGGGATGCCACATCTCTGTGAGGACCTCTAGGGGCACCTACGAATCTGAGAGTGTCCCTGGGGGCGCCTTCGTCCTTGGTAGGGCCTCTGGGTGAGCCACCGCCTCTGAGAGAGCCCCTGGGAGCTCCGCCACGCCTAATTACCCCACAGTCGAATCGTGGACCATATAATCGAAATCAGCATGCTCCATACCCACACCCTCCATAACCACACCCCTCCTCCATGCCTTCCATACCCACGCCCGTCCATACCCACCCCTCAGCCAGACGTAAACTCCTCCTCCACGCCCTCCATACCCACACCGCTCTTTATGCCCACCATACCCATACTCCTCCTCCCCTTTCATACCTACACCCCACCACCATACCTACACCCCTCCTCCATACCCATACCCCTCCGCCATGCCCTCCATACCTAAACCCCTCCTCCACGCCCTCCATACCCACACCCCTCCTCCATGCCTTCCATACCCATACCCCTCCATACCCACCCCTCTCTTATACCCATGCTCTTCCTCTATGCCTTCCATACCCACACCCCTCCATACCCACCCCTCCTACATACCCACACTCCTCCACCATACCCTCCATACCCACACCCCTCCTCCACGCCTTACATACCCACACCCCTCCACGCCCCCATATCCATACCCCTCCTCCATACCCATGCCCCCACCGCCCCTGGTAGAGCCCCCTGGGGTTGCCGCCACCCCTATAAAAGGCCCCTGGGGGCGCCGCCACCCTTGGGAGGGCATCGGGGGGTGTTGCCACCCCTAAGGAGGTCCCCTGGGGGCGCCACCGCCCTTAGGATGGGCCCCTAGGGACGCGGCCACCCCTGAGAGGGCCCATAGGGGCTCCTCCGCATCTGGGAGGGCCCCTGGAGACGCCAACGCCCTTGGGAGGGCTCCTGGGAGCGCCGCCACCCCTAATTACACCACAATCGAATTGTGGAGCATATATTCGAAATCAGCATGCTCAGGAGTACCTATAGTGTGACCTTCAACAAAATCTATTTTTGGGCCACAACTGTCGGAAAAGTAACCTTCCATACCCACACCCCTCCATACTCACCCCTCCCCCATACCTATACTTCTCCTCCATGCCCTCCATACGCACACCCCTCCTCCATGCCATATTACCAACACCTCTCTTTACCCACCCCTCCACCATACCCATACTCCTCCATACCCACACCCCTCCCCCGCGCCCTCAATACCCACACTGCTCCTTGTGTCCTCCATACCCACTCCCTTCCTCCATGCCCTCCATACCCACACCCCTCCACGCCCTAACATACCCAACCACCATACTTACACCCTTCCTCCATACCCACAGCCCTCCTCCACGCCTTCCATACCAACACCCCTCCACGCCCTCCATATCCATATCCCTCCTCCAAGCCTTCAATACCCAAACGCCACCACCATATCCACACCCCTCTTCCATACCCATGCCCCCACTGCCCCTGTTAGGGCCCCTGGAGGTAATTTTTCGACCAAAATATACCTTTTCTCTCAGAATTGAAATTTAAGGGGTTTAACTAATTAAGTACTTACAGAATAACAAATAAACATCAAAATCGCACTTTGGAAACCCATAGTTGTTGAGTAATTAGCATTGAGAAATGTCATTCAATTTTCCAAACGTCATTCCATCACTAATTAACCCAGCAATCGAATCGTGGACCATATAATCGAAATCAGCATGCTCCATACCCACCCCTCCCCCATACCCATACTCCTCCTCCACGCCCCCCATACCCACACCCCTACTCCATGCCTTCCATACCCACACCCCTCCATACCAATCCTTCCTCATACCCATACTCCTCTCCACGCCCCCATACCCACACCCCTACTCCATGCCTTCCATACCCACACCCCTCCATACCAATCCTTCCTCATACCCATACTCCTTCTCCACGCCCCCATACCCACACCCCTACTCCATGCCTTCCATACCCACACCCCTCCATACCCACCCCCCCATACCCATACTCCTCCTCCACGCCCCCCATACCCTCACCCTCCTCCATGCTTTCCATACCCACATCCCTCTATACCCACCCCTTCTCCTGCACGCCCTCTATACCCACACCCCTCCTTTTCCTCCATACCCACACCCCACCACCATACCTACACCCCTCCTCCATGCCCTCCATACCCACACTCCCTCTCCACGCCCTCAATAACCAAACCCCATCATTCATACCCACACCCCTCCTCCATAACCACGACACCGCCCCTGGGAGGGTCCCTTGGGGCCCCACCGCCTATGGGTGAGCCTCTGAGGGCGCCACCACACCTGGGTGGGCCTTGGGGGCGCTGCCGCCCGTGGTAGGGCCCCTGGGATCGCCGCCACCCAAAAGGAGTGCCCCTGGGAGCGCCGGCGTCCTTGGGCGAGTCCCTGGTGGCGCCGCCGCCCCTGGGAAGGCCCCTGACGGCGCCACCGCCCCTGGAAGTGCCCCTGGGGGTGCCACAGCCCCTGGTAGGGCCCCTGATAGGGGCCCTGGGGACGCCGCTGCCCCTGGGGGCCCCGTCGCCCTTGAAAGTACCCTTGGGGGTGCCTCCGCCCCACAAGGGGTCACAGCTCAAGGTTGAATAAGCCGCAAGTCCAGAAAATTGTGAGGGCAAACTTTTCGGAGTGAAAGTTGTGAACTCTTGGAACAAACTGCCAGAGAGTGTTGTGACTTGACCAAAACTGGAGAAGGTTCACATACATTCAGGACCCAGTACTTGCCAACAGCGCGTACGTGATCGGCCACCTAAGCGGCTAACGAGCTGATCAGTGGCGAAGAAGATGAAAGTAAAAATTAAAGTGGGAAGGAGATCAGTGGCCTGTGCAGGATCCCTCCATTGTTTTTGATAATTGTGCCAAGGGCTACTTTGAAGCCCAGTACTGTTCTTGATTCCACAGCTTGGGCTGATAGGTCGTTCCAAAGGTCTACCAACCACTGCGTGAAAAAGTGTTTCCTTATATTGGTTTTGCTTATGTTGACCTGTATTTTGTATTTGGGAAGAAATGTATTAAATAATTTTTGTTGTGATTATACTGATCACTGGAAATGTGTTCCTAAGTTCATAAGTTGTTGTTTTAAATTTAGAGCGAATTAAAATGTTCTTTTAAGTGTCAGTAATTAGCTTAGGTTAGGGTTTTAGTCGACAAAGACTGGAACCCGTTATAAATGGGACCAGATCCTTTATGGTTAGGCTGCTGAGGTCGAGGCATATAAAGGAATAGGGCTTATTTGAAATGGGGCCCACTAGAAATGAGGCCCATTAACATTGGTCCCCTAATCCAATTGGTTACGTTAGATTGGGTCCTATTGGGTTTAGGTGCCAAGCTGACCAATCACCGAACATTTGATCTTCTCTTGACCAATCCAGACCTCACACAGTTGTCAATTAATCAATAGGTAACCTTAATTAGTGGTGATATATTCTACCGATTTATCGGAGTAGCGATGGTGAAGTAGAGATAGATAGTGAGACACACACACCAAGGCGGGAAGAGAGAGAGGGGGCGGGGGGGTATTGTAGAAGACACCAACATAAGTGTCAGGTTTGGGGAGATAACACCTGCACCCCGACACTTATAAATTACCTCCCCCTTCTTCCCTCCCTCCTAGCCCACCTTTCTCTCCCCCTCTTCGTTCTGTCTTTTTCCGAGCCTCCCTTAAACACCCATATATATATATATATATATATATATATATATATATATATATATATATATATATATATATATATATATATATATATATATATATATATATATATATATATATATATATATATATATATATATATATATATATATATATATATATATATATATATATATATATATATATATATATATATATATATATATATATATATATATATATATATATATATATATATATATATATATTCTCTCTCTGTGTCTGACCACACTATGAGCTATAGCCAACCTCTGGAGCTAGAAACTAGAATAATGTTTATGGCTCATTATTTGTAAGGGTGACAGTGTGTTAGGTTTGGTTAGGTTAGGTTAGGTGGTGGTGGTTGAGGGGGTGGAGGTAGAAGAGGGTGCTGGTGGTAGTGGTGATGCTGGTGATAGTTGTGGCGATAATAGTGATAGTGGAAAACGATACTCTTACAAGTAGTAGTAGTAATAGTAATAGTGTTAGTAGCAAGTGTGCTAGTACCAGTAAGACATAGTAGTGGTAGTAATAGTTGTTGTAGAGAATTTAGAACGTTGATCAAGGCAGCTTCACTCCTCTGGTGTTCACAACCTCTGGTGGGATGGGACCAAGTGCAAGGTGCTTCTACGCCAGACTCGCGGAGGTGCTATCCGAACTGAAGCAGCAGTCCAGAAGTTATGTTATAGCCTGGATGAGATGTTAACTGTCCTTCTCTCTCCTTAGGTTTGCTTTGCTCTGCCTCAGGGGAATGAAAGCATCAGCCCCAAAGCCGACAACAGTTGCAGATATTGACTATGAGGCAACAGTCACTGAATGCCGCATAGATCTGCTGCTCAACTAACTCAACACAGCTAGGATAGCTACTTATGTGTTAAGATATTTAATTTTAAGGTAATAAAATGGCGGCGAAGGTGTGGCTATTGGGGGAGGATGGAGGCCACGTTAAAAAAATAAGTAGTTATAGTATTAAGTGTGGCAGCAGCAGCAGAGGCCAGTTAGCATTATCTTGACCAGGATCACACAGGCTACCACCTTCAGGAGTTATTATCCCCCGCCTCGTCCCATCTCCCGGGTCTCGTATCAATCACCTGACTCACCCCAGCTAACCAATCTGTCTTCCCTCCAGCGAGTTTTTTATTATTATTATTGTTATCTTGATGCACTGAGGGTCAATCATGCTTTCTGGATCACCTGCAGATTAGACACCCAGGCTTATTTCACCACAAGATTAACCTGACCTAACCTAACCACAACCAACCAGCCTCCTTCACTCACTCAGCTACATCAAAATTGAGTTAATTTGAAGAAGCTATTAATTTTTTTGGGTGTGTGTGTATTTAGCTCTTAGTCTATCTAGTGGCGCCATCACACACACACACACACACACACACACACACACAAACTCCCGCACCCGCAATCTAAGTAATCTATCCTGTCCTAACCAATCTCAGACGAACCTAATCTATTTTCATACAGTTTACCATCAACACAAAATAACTTACTATGGACTATATTTAACTCAATTTAAGCATAATTTAACTTAACCTAATCTAACCTAACGTAACACTCAGTCCACATAACCTGTCTTAACCCAACTTAACCCAATCTAAAATTAACTTGACAGAACTTAACCTAAACTAAACTAAGTTGACAGAACTTAATCTAACCCGACAGACAGGCAGGCAGGTAAGTCAGTCAGGCAAGGCAGGTAAGTCAGTCAGGCAGTCGCACTTATGAATGATAGAGAAGTCCCTATGTAAGACGCGGATGAGTGACAGTCTTAAACTGTGATATCGTCAGGGCCGAACCACACTAAAATAAGACCAACATCTGACTAAGGTAATCCTCGGTGTGATTCCATGGGATAAGAAAATACTGGAAGACTAATAGCTGTGAGATCAAGAGGTGGTGATGTTGTTAAGTCTGAATAGGGAATGATTCACTTTTAATGGATTTAGAGGAAAACAAAATTCTTGATGTGATGACTTAACCTTGTGAATATGATGACTTGGCCCCTTGAATATGATGACTTAAGCCCTTGAATATGATGACTTGGCCCCTTGAATATGATGACATTGTCTCTTGAATATGATGACTTGGCCCCTTGAATATGATGACTTGATCCCTTGATTACGATGACTTAACCCCTTGAATATGATGACTTGGCCCCTTGAATATGATGACTTGGCCGCTTGAATACAATGACTTGGCCCCTTGAATATGATGACTTAAGCCCTTGAATATGATGACTTGGCCCGTTGAATATGGTGACTTGGCCCCTTGAATGTGATGACTTGGCCCCTTGAATACGATGACTTAATCCCTTGAATACGATGACTTAACCCCTTGATTACGATGAAGAATCCCCTTGAGTATGATCAATTAAATCCTATACAAAAGGGCAACAACCTAACCACCTTTTGATAAGATAATTAACCACCCTAATTACGAAACCAGCTTCATGCCAACGATCATAATATCACTGTTCTTTTCACCTCAGTAACTCAGTTCATAGTCGTTAAAGGAGTGAATACCAACCCTCACCTTCTATAACCTTGCCTTCAAACGTACCTACTGTAATATTACTGTCAAATTACAGGGATATCGTAACTCACGGAATGTTATCATACTCCTCAACACTCCCTTATGTAACAAATATCACTTTCTTTCGTAACAGGTCAAAACAGAAAACGCATGGGAATGTACCTCCACATTACATACTAGATTATGATTATTGTTGATGTTTTAAGAAGCTAAGTGCTATTCTCAATACGTGAAGGTTCTATTTAGGGGTTCAGAGATAATACGGTACTGTTTTGGGAGTCTAGGTGTGTGTGTGTGTGTGTGTGTGTGTGTGTGTCAGAGGGTGGTGCATCACGGACCAGCCTCCAGACGCCTCATCCATCACCCTGACGAGGTAGGTTTAACCTGGATATGTTCAGGGATAATCACCTTGAGGAACCCCTGGCCCTGATGCCCTGTTTTCCTCCCCCTCATTATCACCTTTTTTTTATCTATCTATCTATCTTTGTATCTGTTCCATCTCTGTATCTGTCTATCTATCTTTGTATCTGTCTACCGATATCTGTATCTATCTATCTATCTATCTATCTATCTATCTATCTATCAATCTATCTATCTATCTATCTGTGTGTGCTTCAGTCTCTCTTTGTATATGTCTATCTTTTTGTCTATCTGTTGTGTAGCAAATAATGGTAATATTTTTTTCAACTCTACCAATGGTGTTTCGATAATAATAATACTAATACTAATACTAATAATAATAATAATAATGCGACTAGTACTACCTCTATGTCCTAATTAACCACACCTGTAATACTTCTTGTTAATTATCTTACGTTAATTAACACGAAGGATTACCTGACAGATCTTGACTATAAACAACATCTCATCTTGTTGTTGTTGCTTTTGCTTGTTAACTTCTGCTTGAGATAGACAACGCCCAGTGTTTGTTTTTATCTGCGTCAGTAGCTCTCTATGTGACTTGTTTACTCACACTGTCACTACCTTGTCGCTCACTCATGCACTCATGGAGGAAGATTATCACTCACTCACTCACTCACTTACATATTCATTTACTCACTCACTCATTCACTCACTTAGACATTCAATCATTCACTCATTCACTCACACACTCATGGGAAAAAATATTATGACTCACTCACTCATGAATGAATGAATGAATGAATGAATGAATGAGAATTATCACAAACAAGCAAACAAACAATTAAAACAAGAAGATAAAAGCACCAGTAGGATAGGCGAATCAAGGAAGTAAATCATCCCTTGAAAAGTTATAAAGAAAACGGGGTGCGGTTAGTCCACTTGTCAGGCAGACCCGAAATTGATGGCGGCCGCGATACTTGTCGAAGCTCAGCTATTAATGATGGTCATCGGGTATGGTAATGAGAGGGAAGGGGGGAGATGAGGGGGGTGAGGGGGAGGGAGGGGAAGGGGAGATAGGTGGAGGGGATGAGGGAGGAAAGATGAATAAGGAAGTAGGGGTGAGAAGTGAGGGAAAGGGCAAGGAGAGATGAGGAGTGAGTAAGGGTGTTAAGTGACTGAGTAGGAGGGGAGCTAAGGGGTAAGGGATTAAGGGTAAGGGGTGAGGAGTAAGGGTTAAGGAGAGGGGTAGGAGTGAGGGCTAAGGGGTAAGGGATTAGAGATAAGGGGTGAGGGGTAAGGGTTAAGGAGAGAGGGGTAGGAGTGAGGGAATAGGGATAAGGGTTGAGGAGTAAGAGTAAAGGAGAAAAGGGTAGGAGTGAGGACTAAGGAGTGAGAAAGGGGTGAGGGAGGAGGAAGATCACTGCAGTAGTCACCAGGACGCCCCAGGCAGCAGTAATGGGCGACCTTCATCAGCTGATCTACATGTCTTAACTTGTTGCTCTCAGTCGGGCTGTCAGCTGAGGGTGATGAAGCGCCTGTCTCTTCCTGGGCGCCGCTGCCACCGCCGCCGTTGCTCCGTCTGGCTCTATCACGGCGCGCTTCAAATACCTAACATTACCACAGCCCCACCCTACCCCAGCACACCCCACCTGACGTTGTGTGGTATTGGCGTGTGGTACTTCCCTATGACACTGCCTATGGTACCAGGTCACTCTCTAGTACATCAAGAGAGCCAAAGTTTCTGTGGCCACAACAGGTAGCAGGAGAGACTTAAATTACTTAAAAAATTGTTGATTACGTCTCTATCTCTAACACACACACACACACACACACACATACACAGTCTCCAAAATTGGGCCACCAACAAACACGTCATCATCATCCATACCAAGACCATGGTTATGTACAGTTGCCAGCAAAAGTTCCCCGTGTAGCAGGGCTGGGGGAGGACTTTTGCTGACAACTGTACAACAACCTCTCCTCCGACATTATCCCACCTCCCTCCATTACTTTGGGCCCCAACACACACCAGGTTGTGGACTTCAGTAATCTCCTCGGGAATCACTATAGATAACAAACTAAATTGGAAAACACGCGGCAGTACAGTTGTTAAATCCTCCAGTTTTCGTCTCCACCTCTTCTGCCGACCCAAGTCCTTTAGATTTCCTGCACCCGAGGTCCTCAGTGTTTACTCAACATTCATACTTCCCAAGCTCACCTATGCCTCCCCTGCCTGGTCTTCCTCCCTAAATGCCACACAACGTAAACACCTTGAAAAAGTGCAGAATAGGACATGCAAAATTATTCTCTCCCCTTCCTAGTCCACATACCAAGGCCCTCTCGGCTCTTTCTAATCATCACCACGACCTCATCTGCAAATTTGGTGAGAAGCTTCTACACCATCCTTGACACCAGCTCCTACTTATACCAGAGATCCCTCGTCCGCGAATTGCTGTTCGACACCACAACCGCACCCAGCCCAGGGGCCGTAAAAAGGGCGGCGGCGCCCCCAGGGGCCCTCCCTGGGGCAGCGGCGACCCCAGGGGCTTGATCGTGGTATCATACATATTGCATGCGTCCAGCAATCCCTTGCTTAACTGTGATTGGAGGACTAAAATGTTAATCTACCAAATTACAGCCAGTAGGAGAACACAGCAATCAGGCAGCACAACACCCCAACTTATGTTTTCCTGTTGGATATTTATTCTCCGTTTCATTGTTCAGGATGCGATGATACTGGAAATACAATGGGCGGTCTCCTTTTTTAACTCCATATCTCCCGGAGTTTTAAATAGTGCAAAAGCAACTGCACCACTGGATCTGCACCAAGGGCGGCGGCGTCCCCGGGAACACAGCACAGGGGTGGCGGCGCCCCCAGAGGCCCACCCACTGGCAGTGCGGTCCCCAGGGGCGCTCCCAGGTCGATGCGAGCCCTCCAAGAAAGTGCAGCGCCCTAAAGAAGCCCTGCCAAGAGCAGGGATGCCCCCAATTGTCCTTCCATTGCTGGTGACGCCCTAGGGCCTCCCTCCCCAGTGCGACGGTGTGCCCGGGGGCCCTCCCCGGGGTCGCAGCTCCCCCAGGGATCCTTCTTAGGGGTGGCAGAGTCTCCATGGGACCTACCAGGGCCCGTGACGTCTCTACGTGCTTGCCCAGGGCGACTGTGCCCCCAAAGACCCTCCCAAGGAGAGTGGCTACCCTAGAGCCCTGCCAGGGGCAGTGTCTTCCCTAGGGGCCTTCCTAAGGGCGGCCCCACATATTGCATGCGTCCAGCAATCCTTTACTTAACTGTGATTGGAGGACTAAAACATTAAGCCACCAAATTACAGCCAATAGGAGAACTAAGCAATCAATCAGCATAACACCCCAACTTATGTTTTCCTGTTGGATATTTCTTCTCTGTTTCATTGTTCAGGATGCAATGATACTGGAAATACGATGGGCGGTGTGCTTATTTAACGTCATATCTCCCAGCGTTCTAAAGAGTGCAAAAACAACTAAAGACAAGTGTCTCTCCCAGGGGCGGCAGCGCCCCCAGCGGCCCTCCCAGGGTCTTTGCAGGCCCAATAAGAGGCTGCGGTGCCCTAAGAAAGCCCTGCCAAGAGCGGGAGGTGCCCCCAATAGTCCTTCCGGGGGTGGTGGCGCCCGCAGGAACCTCCCAGGGCGACGGTGTACCCTGGGACCCTCCCTGGAGCCAAAGTGCCTACAGGGACCTTACTTAGTGGTGGCATCGCCCCCAGGGAATCTCCCAGGGGGATACAACGTCCCTAGGTGCCCGCTCAGGGGCGGCTGTGTCCCCCACAGCACTCCCAATAGTAGTGGTGACCCTGGGGCCCTGTCAGGGGTGGCGTCTCCCCAAGTGGCCTTCTAAAAGGCGGCTGCAACCCCAGGAGCCCTCCCAGGGGTGACAGAATAACCCGGAACGTCCCCCCCCCCCCACCCAGGGGCAGAAGTGCCCTCAGGGGCCCTCCAAAAAGCGGTGAAGTCCCAAGGGGCACTGCCAGGGGCTGTGGCACCCACAGGGCTCTTTTCATTGGCTGTGGAGTCTCCAAAGCCTTCCCAGGTAAGGTGGCGCCCTCTCAAAGCCGGCGGCGCCCCCTTGGTCCATCCCAGATGCAGAGGCGCCCTTTGTGGACCTGATAGGGTGGCAGTGGTTCTAGGGTCCCTCCCATGGGTGGTGACGCCTCTACGGACCCCCTTTAGGCGTGGCCGTGACCTCATGGGCCCTGTCAGAGGGGGGGGAGGTGGCACCCTCAGAGCCTTTCCAGGGGCGGTGGTGCCCCTAGCGACCCTCCTAGGAGCCGAGGGACCAATCCAGGGGCGATGGACCCCCTAAAGCCCCTTCCATGGGCCTAGGTGCTGCCAGGGGACCTCCCACAGGCGCCACCGTCCCTAGGGGCACTCGCAGGGGCCCCCACGCCAAAAGGGGGCCCTCTCAAGGGTGGCAGCGCCATTAGGGGTGCTTACCAAGGGTGCCGGCGTCCCTAGGGGCCCTCCCCGGGGCGGTGGCGACCCAAGGGGCCCTCCAAAGGGCGGTGGCGCCCCCAGGGACATTTCTAAGGGCAATGGCGCCCACAGTAGCCCTTCCAGGGGCAGTGGCGTTCCCAGGGGCCCTTGTATGGGCGGCGGCGCCCCGAGCGGCGCCTCCTCGGGTCAGCGGAGGCCAGAGAGAGGTGGTCGTGTATCGTACATGTTACATGCGTCCAGCAATCCTTTACTTAACTGTGATTGGAAGACTGAAATGTTAATTCACCAAATTACAGCCAATAGGAGAACAGAGCAGTCAGTCAGCACAACACCCCGACTTATGTTTTCCTGTTTGATAGTTATTCTCCACTTCATTGTTCAGGATGCGATAATACTAGAAAAGCGATGGTAGGTGTGCAGATTTAACGTCATATATCCCAGAGTTCTAAATACTGCAAAAACAACTGCGGCGGCGCTCCCAGGGGCCCTCTTTAGGTGTGGCGCGACCCCATGGGCACTGATAGGGGCGGTGGCAACCCCAGAAGCCTTTCCAGGGGTGGGGGGTTCCCCTAGCGGCCGGGCCCTCCTTGGGAATGTGGCGCTCCCAGTGGCTCTCAGAGGGCCATCCCAGGGGCGCTGGTGCCCTCAAAGCCCCTTCCAAGAGCGTCGGCGCTGCCAGGGGCCCGCCTAGATGCGATGGCGCTTCTAGGGGTCCTTACAGGGGTGGCCACGCTGATAGGGGCCCTGCGCCATTAGGGGGCTGTACTAAGGGTGGCAGCGTCCCCACTGATGTTGCGGGGGCCCCTGGAGGCACCATCGCCACTGGGGGGCTCCCTGTGGGCGATGCGACACCTGGGAGGGTTCCTGGGGTTTCCACCACCCCTGGGATGGCCCCTGGGAGCGCCAGGCCTGTAGGGCCAATGGGTGCAGTAGTTTATGCTGAATTTATTAGTCTGGGAGATGCAACGTTAAATAAATGCACCGCCCATGACATTTCCACCAGTATCATCACATTCTGAAGAAGGTAACGGAGAATAATATCAACAGGAAAACATAAGTTGGGGTGTTGTGCTGATTGACTGCTGTCTTCTCCTATTGGCTGTAATTTGGCGGGTTAAAAGAATATTCCACCAATCACAGTTAAGTAAGGGACTTCGGGAAGTGTGTAATGTACGAAAATATGACACAACAAACACGCATGCCAATAGAGCCCCCTGGAACCCCTAGGAAGGTCTCTGGGGGCAATAATGTCCCTGGAAAGGTCTCTGAAGGTGTGGATCCCCTGGGAGTGTCCTTTGAGGTGCTGCCGTACTTGGGAGGGTCTCTGGAATGGTCCCTGGAGGCTCTGCTACCCCTGGAATGGTCCCTGGGCAATCCTCTTCCATTGGGAGGGACCCCAGGTGCACCACTGCCCCTGGGAGGGTCCCTGGGGGCGCCACCGACCCTGGGAGAGTTTCCAGTGCGCCACTGTCACTAGAATGGTTTCTGGGATGGTCCCAGGGGGCTGCACTGCCCTAGGTAGGTCCCTGCAGGCTCAGCTGCTCCAGTCAGGGTCTCTGGGGTGCCGTCGCTCCTGAGAATGCACCTGAGGATGCAGCTGATGTTGCGAGAGCCCCTTGGGTCACCGTCGCCACTGGGGGCTCCCTGGGGACGTCGGGGTACCAGGGAAGGTTCCTGGAGTGTACACAACCTCTGGGATGGCCTCTGGGAGCGCCAGGCCTGTAGGGCCAATGGGTGCAGTAGTTTATGCTGAATTTATTACTCTGGGAGATGCAACGTTAAATAAATGCACCGCCCATCACATTTCCACCAGTATCATCACATTCTGAAGAAGGTAACGGCGAATAATATCAACAGGAAAACATAAGTTGGGGTGTTGTGCTGACCGACTGCTCTCTTCTCCTATTGGCTGTACAGTAATTTGGTGGGTTAAAAGAATAGTCCACCAATCATAGTTAAGTAAGGGACTTCGGGAAGTATGTAATGTACGAAAATATGACACAACAAACAAGCATGCCATAGGGCCCCCTGGGACCCCTAGGAAGGTCTCTGGGGGCACTAACGTCCCTGGAAAGATCTTTGGGGTTGTGGATACTCTTGGGAGTGTCCTTTGAGGTGTCGCCGTCCCTGGGAGGGTCAATACAGAGGGTCGCAGGGGGCGTCGCCGTTATCTAGAATGACCCCTGGGGGCGCCGCCGGCCTTGGAAGGGCCCTTTGGGGAGATGCCGCCCCTAGCAGGGCCCCAAGGTATTTAGCCTTTCATCCAGAGGTTTGCCACTGAGGGAATTAGTATGACTGAGCATTCATAAATAGTAAATGAGGAATTTGAGGTAGGTTATTATTGCACGGGGACGAAGCCATAATGTGGGGTGAAATGAAACCTAACCTAACCTCACCCCTTGTAAATCAAACCAAGTGTGTGTGTGGTGATGATGAATTGTCTTATAATAACTGGGGATCATTCAGCAGCATCAATCATCAACATTATTCATCATCACCATCATTATCATCATCATCATTCATTATTTATCATCACTCATCATCATCGTCGTCATCACATATACGCCATCATTATCGTCATCATTCATCATCATCTATCATCACACACACCACACATTACCACACACACCACACACACCACCCCTGAGTCCTCTCCCCCGCCCGCCTTGACTACCAGCAGTGTCAGTTGGTACAAATTAGTGGTTATTTCGGTTCGTTTACGCCATTTTGTAGATTTTCTCATAAAAATAAATATATCGTAATATACCAAATAAAACTCTTTGTTTGGCATATGCAATACATTCTGATTATCTACATGACATTACGTGTAATTTATTCAGAATGTATTCATCATGCAGAACCTCTACCTATGGGAATATGTCAACCTGTCGTGTATATCGAGAGTTCTGAGTGGCTGGGCACCACAAACGAAGCGCTGAATCAGGAGTCGAGCTTGGGGCTACATTTCTCTGAACCATCTGTGATTTTTGTTGATCAGCTGAATAAA
This sequence comes from Homarus americanus, assembly GCF_018991925.1. Classification (NCBI taxonomy): domain Eukaryota; kingdom Metazoa; phylum Arthropoda; class Malacostraca; order Decapoda; family Nephropidae; genus Homarus; species Homarus americanus. Next base: position 867,893 of record NW_024755545.1, read on the forward strand.
AAACGTTTCCCATTATTTCCTGCAGAAGCAACTCAGTTTTCCTGTTAGTGAGCATTTACATGTAATATCCGGTCCTTATCATTACAAGAGCGTCGGTTAGATAGAAGTTTCGATCGGGTGGTTCAGTGTCTGGGAGTCGAGCTCTCAGTTGTCACTTTGGAAGGTATCATTACTTTCTTATGGTGTCAAATTAAGCAAAACAAATATGGCCACGCCAGCCATCCGATTAAGTGTTATTACTAAGGTTCGCAAGTGACGCTTTATATCATATGCTTCAACACCACAAGAGCGTATGTTCGTACTGGAGATGGTTCAGTGTGTGGTGGAGATGTGGATGAACTTTAGACCAGGGACAGCCAGACATGGAGGGAGGGAGCCGGCCAGCAGTGAGACGGTCGAGGCGATTAGTGGATGTGTGACGGAAGTAACGTTTACAAAATGCTCCTAAGTTAAACATCCAGTTGTCAAGGATTATAAAATACAGACGCCATCATGTGTGTGTTGGTGGTGAAAAATATAAGGTATGTCGCTGTGTATATCTCCCTTACAACTGAGGGAAGGTCTTGGTATGTTGTGTAGGAGTGAAGGATGGACTTGGTATGTTGTGTAGGAGTGAGGGATGGACTTGGTATGTTATGTGGGAGTGAGGGATGGATCTTGGTATGTTGTGTAGGAGTGAGGGATGGACTTGGTATGTTATGTGGGAGTGAGGGATGGATCTTGGTATGTTGTGTAGGAGTGAGGGAAGGACTTGGCATGTTGTGTAGGAGTGAGGAAGGAATTGGTATGTTGTCTAGGAGTGAGGGAAGGACTTGATAAGTTGTGCAGGGTAGTGAGGGAAGGACTTGGTATGTTGTGTAGGGTGAGGGAAGGAGGTTGAGTGAGGGAAGGAAATGGGTTGCTGTGTAGGGAGAGGGATGGACTTGATAAAGTTGTGCAGGAGTGAGGGAAGGACTTGTAGTATTGTGTAGGAGTTAGGGAAGGACTTGGTATGTTGTGTAGGGTGAGGAAGGACTTGGTATGTTGTGTAGGAGTGAGGGAAGGAAATGGTATGCTGTGTAGGAGTGAGGGAAGGACTTGCAGTATTGTATAGGAGTAAGGGAAGGACTTGATAAGTTGCGCAGGAGTGAGGGAAGGACTTGGTATGTTGTGTAGAAGTGAGGGATGGACTTGGTATGTTATGTGGGAATTGAGGGATGGACTTGGTATGTTGTGTAGGAGTGAGGGATAGACTTGGTATGTTGTGTAGGAGTGAGGGAAGGACTTGGTATGTTGTGTAGAAGTGAGGGATGGACTTGGTATGTTATGTGGGAGTGAGGGATGGACTTGGTATGTTGTGTAGGAGTGAGGGATAGACTTGGTATGTTGTGTAGGAGTGAGGGAAGGACTTAGTATGTTGTGTACCAGTGAGGGATGGACTTGGTATGTTATGTGGGAGTGAGGGATGGACTTGGTATGTTGTGTAGGAGTGAGGGAAGGACTTAGTATGTTGTGTAACAGTGAGGGAAGGACTTGGTATGTTGTGTAGGAGGGGTGGGTGGACTTCGTATATTGTGTAGGAGTGAGGGATGGATTTGTAGTATTGTGTAGGAGTGAGGGAAGGACTTAGTATGTTGTGTACCAGTGAGGGAAGGACTTGGTATGTTGTGTAGGAGGGGTGCGTGGACTTCGTATATTGTGTAGGAGTGAGGGAAGGACTTAGTATGTTGTGTAGGAGTGAGGGAAGGACTTAGTATGTTGTGTAGGAGTGAGGGAAGGACTTGGTATGTTGTGTAGGAGTGAGGGAAGGACTTGGTATGTTGTGTAGGAGTGAGGGAAGGACTTGGTATGTTGTGTAGGAGTGAGGGAAGGACTTGTTATGTTGTGTAGGAGTGAGGGAAGGACTTGTAGTATTGTGTAGGAGTGAGGGAAGGACTTGTAGTTTTGTGTACGAGTGAGGGAAGGACTTGTAGTTTTGTGTAGACGTGAGGGATGGGCTTGGTATTTTGTGTACGAGTGAAGGAAGGACTCATAGTATTGTGTAGGGGTGAGGGAAGGACTTGTAGTATTGTGTAGGAGTGAGGGAAGGACAAGTAGTATTGTGTAGGAGTGAAGGAAGGACATGTATTATTGTGTAGGGGTGAGAGAAGGACTTGGAGAATTGTGTAGGAGTGAAGGAAGGACATGTAGTATTGTGTAGGGGTGAGGGAAGGATTTGTAGTATTGTGTAGAAGTGAGGGAAGGACTTGGAGAATTGTGGAGGAGTGAGGGAAGGACTTGTAGTATTGTGTAGAAGTGAGGGAAGGACTTGGAGAATTGTGTAGGAGTGAGGGAAGGACTTGTAGTATTGTGTAGGAGTGAGGGAAGGACTTGTAGTATTGTGTAGGAGTGAGGGATGACTTGGTATGTTGTGTAGGAGTGAGGGATGGACTTGGTATGTTGTGTGGGAGTGAGGGATGAACTTGTAGTATTGTGTAGGAGTGAGGGATGGACTTGGTATGTTGTGTAGGAGTGAGGGAATTTCGTAGCAAATGCTCTATCTCATTCACCAGACTGGAAATAAAACACAAGTGTTTTATCTTTGGGGAGGGAGTTTTATAAGGCACTAAATATATTTGATTGAGAGGTAATTACACTGCTTCTTCAGGAGGTAGGACTATATTATATATATGTTCCTGTATGTAAACATTGTCTAGTCTGTTATATATATTAACTTATAATAAGTATGTAATAAGTAAATTAGCTTAACGCTGTGCATTTGTTAGGTAAAATAGTATGGTAATTGGCGGCATGGTATCCACATTGTGTGGGTCACGGCAAGTGCAGGGAGGTAGACGAGCTTGGCTGGTGATAGTGTGTGGTGCAAGTGTGGTACAATTGGTCTGGGACTCAGTATATATTTATATGGAGATAAGTGGTGTATACTTTTGTACTTTTCTAGTGTATGGTGAGGCTGAGGTTCGGGTTTGGGTTAATTTAGGCTGTGGTCATCTGTACTGTACTTAAATTGTTCCTTTACTTGACCTTTGTTTGTGGTCTCTTAACTTTATAATGCTAAGTTATGCATTTCATGATTTAAATTCAACATGACACCTATATTTTGAGTTAATCTAAAGGTTATTATTGAGAACCTGGTGGAGATAATATAAGAGTCATTATAGTGTTTACCCTGCTAGTTGTTGTGACCACTCGTGTGTCTTGTGACTTGACTAGTGGTAAATTCTTGATAAAGAGGAGTGCTGGCATAATAGTATGAAGAAAGAGTGATTTTAATTCTTGTCGCCCTGGAATGTATACAAAAAAAAACTATTTTGGTTTATAAAGTTTTAATTTCACAGGTATTAACAGAAAATACTACTCCAGGGAGGATGAGGACCATAACTTGGTGTACAGATGACGAGGCAACATCAAGATGGACAAGAGAAACGATCAAGAGTACAGTAAAGGATGAACTTTCTCTAAATAACTCAGTCTACCAAACATGACAGGAAGATGTATTGTATATTTGTAAGTGTTGGTTAAATACGTCCACATAAATACTAAACAGATTATAACAATGTGTTGAAATCTTATCTACTGACTACTGTAGAGATACTGTAGCACTGTAGGAGTGAGGAAAGAACAAGCAATATTATGTAAGAGTGAGGGAAGGACATGCGGTGATGTGGAGGAGTGAGGAAAGGATATGCGGTGTTGTGTAGAAGTGAGGGAAGGACATGAAGTGTTGTGTAGGAGTGAGGAAAGGACTTGCAGGGTTGTGTAGACGAGGGAAGGACTTCTAGTATTGTGTAGGATTGAGGGATGGACTTGCAGTGTTGTGTAGAAGTGAGGGATGGATTTCTGGCATTGTGTAGTAGTGAGGGAAAGACTTGCAGTGTTGTGTAGAAATGAGGGAAGGACATCTAGTATTGTGGAGGAGTGAGGGACGGACTTGCAGTGTTTTGTAGGAGTGAGTGAAGGACTTGCAGTATTGTGTAAGAGTGAGGGAAGGACATGCAGTGTTGTGTAGGAGTGCGGAAAAGACATGAAGTGATGTGTAGGAGTGAGGGAAGGACGTGCAGGGTTGTGTAGGGGTGAGAGAAGCACATCTAGTATGGTGTAGGAGTGAGGGAAGGACTTACATTGTTGTGTAGGAGTGAAAGAAGGACTTGCAGCTTTGTATAGGAGTGAGGGAAGGACTTCTAGTATTGTGTAGGAGTGAAAGAAGGTTTTGTAGTATTGTGTAGGAGTGAGGGAAGGACTCATTTTGATGAAAAGGAGTTTGAGAAAGACTCACTATGATGTGTAGGAGTGAGGGAAGGTCTCGCTGTGATGTGTAGGAGTGATGAAAGGACTCATTGTGATGTACAGGAGTTTGAGAAGGACTCACTATGATGTGTTGGAGTGAGGGAAGGTCTCGCTGTGATATGTAAGAGTGAGGGAAGGACTCACTGAGGTGTAGGTGTTTGAAAAGGACTCACTATGATGTGTTGGAGTGTTGGAAGGACTCACTGTCATGTGTAGGAGTGAGGGAAGGACTCACTGTGAGGTGTAGGAGTGAGTTAAGGACTCACTGTGAGGTGTACGAGTGAGTGAAGGACTCACTGAGGTGTAGGAGTTTGAAAAGGACTCACTATGATGTGTTGGAGTGTTGGAAGGACTCACTGTCATGTGTAGGAGTGAGGGAAGGACTCACTGTGAGGTGTAAAGTGAAGGGCTTGTCTCACCAATGAGGCAGACTATTGGTGGTGGCGTCATTGCTCTTGTGGTCTGTTCCACCATTGACGTAGACTACTAGTGGTGACGTCACTTCTGTGGTCCACCAATGGAATGCCTAAAGTGACTTCAGCTTAAAATGCAGAGAGCTTGTGACATAATGTTACAAGCATGGTGTAATGATTTAATAAGAACTGAAAATTACAGTAAATTCTTAAACTAGCATCTTTTAATCCAGTGCCAGCAAGAGTAAAATAGTTCGTTATACAAGTGGAAATAAAACTGAAGTACAAAATATGTCAACAATGTCATAACATTGTTGAAGTTACGATATTTTGTACAGTAGTTTCATCTTTATTTGTATAACACAATATTTTACTCTAGCTGGCACAGCACTGAAATAAAAGATGCCAGTTTAAGAATTTACCTTAATTATCAGTTATTTATTTATTACGTGTTCACAACTTAGTTTGTAACCAATGAATTTTTCCTCTGGACAAACTGAATTGTATTTTGTTTTTGTTTTTCAAATGTTACACATATTAAAAATTAATTACAAGGCAGTGTATCTTCAAGGGATAAGATGTTTAGGCAACTTGGGGATGTGTGAGGCTCTCAAAGCCATCTGTGTCTCTGGAGAAGGCTGACTTGATTCCCAAGATCACATGATGCTTCTAGAGCTAAGTAAGTAGCTAGTTGTGTACAGCTAGTAAGGGCTATGTGATGACACTAAAGGCTGTCTGTCATCATGTACAGTGAAGCTGCCAAGGCTTGAGGCTGATTCTGAGTCCCCTACTATGGGAGATAGGCGACCCGTCGACTAAGGTATACTGGAGCCTTTATGGACCCTGTGTACAGGTTGTAGTACCCTATGGGCAACCTAACCTGGTGTCAATCATTACAATAAATATTTATAATAATCTTAATGTGTCGTATAAATGAAAAAATACCTTTTTCTTTGTTTATAATAACCTAATAAAAAAGTTGAAAACAAATAAGCCAAAGCAAAAATGATAAGAGCCACTTTATACTTCCCGAAAAGTAGAAAATTCAGTCGAAAAGCAGATGTTACGATCTTGAGAATTAGAAAAATCGTAAGTTTTTTTTTTTCTTTAGTATCTAATTTTAAGTCATTTTTCTCTTAAATTCGAACTCTAGGTAAATTAAAGAGACCGTAAGTTGAATTTCAAAAGATCGTAAGTATCTACTTTTCGGGGAAAGTAGATTATCGACTTTGTGAAGTAGATTGTCGACATTTGGGCAAATATTTCCTAATT